>NW_004443941.1:16788785-16817700 GCF_000243295.1 Trichechus manatus latirostris
GTCCATTTCTGAAATCTTGTTGTTTATCTTTTGGATTTCTAATTGTTGTTTTTGTATAATTTCTAGTTGTGAATTTATTTTGGCATTTTGTTCCTGCATTGTTTTCCTGAATTCTTCCATTTTTTTGTCTGTATTTTCCATGAATTTGTCTGTTTTTTCCATGAATTTGTCTATTTTTTCCTACTTTTTGTCTGCTTTTTGCTTCAACTCTTGGATAATTCTGCATATTAGAGATCTGAATTCCCTATCAGGTAGTTCTAGTGCCTTTTCTTCTACTGAAAAGTCATCTGGTGTTTTATTTTGGATGTCTATTGGAACCATCCTGTCCTGTTTTTGTAAATGTTTTGATATTGTCTGCTGTCTTTGGGGCATTCAATAGTTATTTGTCTCGTTTATTGATTGTAGATTTGTTTGTTTTGTCCTTTTTTTAAATTATTATTATTATTTGGCTATGTCTGAGCAGGCGAGCTGTGTATTCTTTGTTGTTTACTCGTCTGTGGGCATGATACTTTTCGCCTCCTTCTCCAATTGGCAGGGTCAGTCGCTCAGATATGGTACAGCAGGGCAGGTCTAGCTGAAGAGGAGTTGCTGGGATGGGTTGTTTGTGGCACTTACTACAGCCACCAGAGTGGGTCGGTAATCAGTGCAGGACAGGTTCCAGTAGGCCTTGGTGGTGTGATGTTAAGCACACGGTGCAGGTAGGCAGGATGGAGTGGGGAGATTGTGATGTGTGGAGCTAAGATGGGTATGGGAGAGAGGAGAGAGGAACAGGAACCAAAAACATACAAACAAACAAAAAAGAGTGCTAGGGGAGCTTGCCGTTGGAGTGGAGAGATGAGAGACTATGAAATGGAGAAAAACAAAAAGGGAAAGAAGAAGAAAGAAAAGAAAAGAGTGAACAAATAAAAATTAGAAAGAAAAAAGAACAGCAAAACTCCCAGGGATCCCACTGGTGCAGCTACAAGGTCTGGCGAGATTGTTCCCAGGTGTTGAAGTACACCCTGGCTAGGAGGCATAGAGGTGTCTCTCAGCACCAGGTATTCAGGGGACAGGAAGAGTAATGAAAGACAAAAAGGGAAAATGAAGGAAAAGAAAACAAAAGAAATTTAAAAAAAAGAACAAGAAACCCCCACCAAAAAAACAAAACAAAACAAAAACAAAAAACAAAAAAAGAAATGTTCTCAGGGATCCTTCTGCACATCTGTGCAAGCTGAGGGGGTAGGTCCCAAGCTGCACAGCACTGCCCAGCTAGGACGGGCTCCCAACTCGAGAAAAGAAAAAGAAAACTAACAAACAATTCAAAACAAACAAAAAAAGCCCCAGGATCCCACTAGTATGGCAGCACAGACCAGGAAGCAGTTCCACACTTGCACGGAGCTCCACAGCCCCTCAGGAAGAAGCAAAGATGGCACAGGGAGCCAGGTATTGGAGTGAAAGGAGGGGGAGGTGGTGAGAGGTAAGGAAGAAATCAAAAGAAGCGGAAAAAAGCAACACTAGCAGCCAACAAACGGCACTCAGGGAGTCGGCCAGTGTGGGCAGGAGGAATCCAAGCAGCTGGTGCTTCCTGGCCAAGAGACTGTGGCCATGGGAAGCAGAGGAGGCAGAGTGGGGGTGAAGAAGGGTGGGGGGTGGGAAAGCGTATATCGCCAGTTACCGGTTGTTCTGTCTCCTGCTGGAAGCTCCATGAAGCTGCTTTCCTGTACCCCCTATTTGCTGGTCTCTGATAGGAGTCCAAGATGGCAGGTCCGTGCTGCGTTAGCTGATAGGGGACCTCTCCAAGTATGTCTCCTCACTGTCTGTTCTGTCAGTTTCATATTCCATTTGGTACTTGGCTGAGTTCCTTATCTCTTCATTTGATGTTTAGGGTTTCAGGATTGCTGTTTTCTCTGTTTGGCTTAGTTTTTCAGATCTTTGCTGTGGAGGGATGGCATGGTGCTTCTGCCTAGAGTGCCATGTTGCCAGGAGTCCAAACCCTCTGCCTTTCCTTCTTGACCAGCTGATTGGTTCATCTCTGTACATAAAAGCCTCTGAACTGGCTGACCAGAAGTCTTCTCCTAAACTGAGCAGGACTTTTATGTGGGCAGGAAGGAGACAAACACCTGGAAACAGGGACTTCCTTACTACCTCTTGTTTTCTTGAGGTGTTTGTTAACTTGTTAGCTGCCATCAATCAGCCCCTGACTCTTGGCAACCCCATGCACAACAGAATGAAATGCTGTCGCGTCCTGCACCATCCTCACCATCTGTTGCAGATGGGACCATTGAGATAGGACCATAGGGTTTTCACTGGCCAATTTTTGGTAGTAGCAGGCCTTTCTTTTTAGTTCATCTTAGTCTGGAAGCTCCGCTGAACCCTGTTCAGCATCATAGCAACATGCAAGCCTCCACTGACAGATGGGTGGTAACTGTACGTGAGGTTCATTGCCTGGGAATCAAACCCAGGTCTCCTAGATGGAAGGTGAGAATTCTACCACTAAACCACCACTGCCCCCTTGAGGTGTTTCCCCATTGCCGTTGAGTTGATTCTGACTCATAGTGACCCTATAGGACAGAGTGGAACTGCCCCATAGGGTTTCGAAGGCTGTAATCTTTACTAAAGCAGACTGCCACATCTTTCTCCTATGGAGTGGCCTGTGGGTTCGAACTACCTACCTTTCGATTAGCAGGAGAACGCTTAACCACTGCGCAGGACATTTGGGGAAGCCCTTGGTAGCTGGATAAGTTATTCATGCTGGAGGTAAACGCCTTGCCTGGTGGATAAGAATTGAGTGACTTGTTTTGCAGATGCTGTGTGTGAGATTTTATCTCTCTGACCTATGGAACATGCATTCTGGAGGCCTGGAACTTACAGGGTCCGGGGACGTTGCACATGGAGATGAGGCTGGTGGTTGAAATCCTAGGCAAGTCAGGACCTGTTTGGAAGTGGTTCACCGTTGTGAAGATTTGAAAGCGTGGTCAGTCAAATTGTCTGTCATCAGTAAGGGAAAATAGAGAGTGCTGGGATTTGAAGATTTGAGTTCCAGTTCCAGCTCTTCCAATAATTAGCTGTATGATCTTTGCCAAGTTGCTTCTTATTCTGAATTTCCATTTCCACATGTGTATAATGGAAATAATCATACCTGCCTTCATGGCTGTTGTAAGGGTCAAATTGGAAGGTGCTTTGCAAATTATAAAGTGTTATAATAAGCTTTAGAGGCATTGATGGTGTAGCGGTAGGATTACCACCTTCTATGCGGGAGACCCAGGTTTGAATCCTGGCCATCGCACCTCACGTGTAGCCACCATCAGTCTGTCAGTGGAAGCTTTTGTGTTGCTATGATGCTGAACAGGTTTCAGTAGAGCTTCCAGACTAAGACAGACTAGGAAGAAAGATCTGGCAATCTACATCTGAAAATCAACCAGTGAAAACCCTACAGATTACAGTGGTCTGATCCGCAACTGATCATGAGAATGGCAAAGGACCGGACAGCATTTCGGTCCATTGTGCATGGGGGTCACCGTGACTTGGGTGCCGACTGGATGACAGCTAACAACAACAACGAAAAGTTTTATCCTGTACAGGCTTTGTCTTGAAAACTGTGGTTGCTTATGGCCCCTGACAACAAGGTGATTGCGGGATAAGGGCTAAAGTTAGGGTCCAATATTATGTGGGCTCTGCTGACATGTGGGGAAAACTGGGAGGGGCTCGAAGGCCTAACCACAAGTCCCCCTGCCCTCTGAGAATGAGGCCCCCTAGCCAAATAGCCCTCCTCATCACAAGGACCAGGCGCAGTGCTTACTTATTCCTGAGTAGTGGGCTTCAGTTCCCTGCCAGCCTGTGGAATTAGTCAAACCAACCAATCACTTCCTCCCGTGGGAACCAGAGGTCACCCTTCTCTCTTGTTAGGACCAAGCCTGCCTCCCACAGACCTTGCTTGTTTACTCCACTTCCCAGAGCAGCCCCTGAGTGGCCCTGCATGACACAGTGTCCTCCTTTCCTGGGCTGTGAGTACACGTGACTAAGAAGCTGCTGTCCATCTCATGTGTCCAGTGTCGGGTGTCACGTGTTCAGCCATCCCCAGGATCCTAGGGCAGGAATCCCTCCCTCACAATGAGGTGAAAAGGAGATGATTACACAGTGATGAAGAAGGCCTTCTGCAGGGTGTGTACCTATGAGCTCAGGGGGAATGAGCACTGGGCATCAAACATTGGGAGCCCAACATATTCTTCTTCTTCTTCTCCTTTTTTTTTTTTTTGATTTTTTTAATGAAGATATAATTCATATAATACAAAATTCATCACTTTAAAGTGTACAATTCAGTGATTTTTAGTATATTAACTACGATTTACAGTCATCACCACTATCTAATTCCAGAACATTTCCATCACCCCCAAAAGAAACCCCGTACCCATTAGCTGTCACTCCCTATCCCCCACCCCTGACCACTCCAGTCCTAGGCAACTATTTTCTGTCTGTATGGATTTGCCTATTCTGGACACTTATATAAATGGAATCATACACCAGGTGATCTTTTGTGTCCGGCTTCTTTTACTTACGTATTCAAGGTGCATCCATGTTGTAGCATGTATCACTACTTCATTATTTTTTTATGGCCAAATATTCCATCGTATGGCTATAGCACATTCTGTTCATCCATGCTTCAGTTGATGGACATGTAGGGTGTTTCTACTTTTTGGCTATTGTAAATTATACTGCTCTGAACATTCATGTCTAAGTTTTTGTGTGGACATACGTTTTCATTTCTGTTGAGTATCTATCTAGGAGTAGAATTGCTGGGTCATATGGTAACTCTATTTTTAATTTTTTGAAGAACTACCAAACTGTTTTCCCAAGTGACTGAACCATTATACATTCCTACCAGCAGTGTACGAGGGTTCCAGTTTCTCCACAGCCTTAACCAACACTTGGTATTCTCTGGTTATTTGATTATAGCCATCCTAGCGGATGTGAAGAGGTAGCTAATTGTGGTTTTGATTTTCATTTTCCTGATGAGACTGCCTAACACATTCTTAGCAGAACTTAGCAGTCTGTGACACAAGATAGCTTAGACGCTGCCCAGGAGACCTTCCCATTGAAGTAGAGGCGCTAGGTCTAGTTGCCACCTTTAACTCTACTGTCACCACCTCTGCCCCTGGCAGTCAATGCTACAGGTGCTACAGACTTTCAGGACTAACAGCTTAATAGGGTAGGTGCTATTATCATTCCATTTTATAGCCATGGAAACTGAGGCTTAGAGATGTTAAGCAACTTGCCCAAGGTCACATAGCTGAATGGCGAGACTGCTAGGATTCAATCTCAGGTCTGCCTGACTCCTAACCCAAGCTCTTAAACACAGTGCTGTAGTGACTCTTCTACCAGAGAAGAAAACTATGAGACTCTCTACTGTTTCAAAATTCAACAGCTGCTCCTGAGTGCCCACTGTATGTCCAGTTCTGTGCTGGGCCCTGTGGCCATGAAGGAAGCTACTCTGTGAGGGAGCTTATGAGTCTGGAGAGTTCTGAGTTTGCCAGTGATTTTTGTAGAGTGGAGAAATGAGTTTTATAATTTTTATTTGATTTAGCCTTCAAGTTGTTAACACCTCCAGTGTAGGGGCTAGGAGAGTGTTGTCTATAAATATTAGCTCCCAAAGCAAAAATGACTCTTTCATCTCAGCAGACCTAATTAAGCTGTTGATTAGAGAAGGATCAACACCTCCGTCTGTTACAAAAGGCACTGTCTGTCAGCGGGAGGTTCTGGCAGGTCAATTTCTCCTGCAATTTAGAACGTTTGGGAGGACAGAACGCAGGCAGTGTCAAAAGTGACATGTCCCCCACTACACACACACCCCCCCCCACACATAAACACACGCACACACTGTCCCAGGGAGATTGGAAACACTGCAGCCCAGCCGCCTGGGAGGCATTTAACATGTCTCTAATGGAAGCTTCAAGCGATGGACAAATTTCCTGACAGAATTGGTACAGCTTATGGGGCACAAATGGAGCCTGGCAGCTCTGGAATATCTGCATCTGTTCAGAGGACTCCAGCCCTGGAGAGGTGCAACAGGCCGGGATCAGAGCCTCCTGACATCCCCCTGGCGTTTCTGGTGGGGCAACCAGAGAAGCCAGCCCCAGGCTTCCTCTTTCACGTCTCTCCACGAGCATTGGTTTTTGCTGTCCCTCCTAGGGCTTACAAATGTGGCAACCCTTTTGTGGGAGTCGTTGTGAGAAACTGACTTACCTTAAATCTCCTTTGCAGGTAATACACTTCTCCCCCTATGGAGATTTCCGCAGTCCCTGGGTGGTGCAAATGGTTAACAAGCTCAGCGGCTAACCAAAAGGCTGGGGGTTCGAGACCACCCAAAGGCACCCTGAAAGAAAGGCCTGGACAGCTAATTCACTCAGTGGCAACTGATTACTGGATGGGGATCCAGGGTTGTTGTTGTTATGTACCATCAAGTCAATTTTCCACTCATAGTGACCCCATGTGACAGAATAGAACGGCCCCATAGGGTTATCTAGGCCAGATCTTTCTCCTGTGGAGCCAGTGGGTAGGTTTGAACTACCAGCCTTTCAGTTAGCAGCCAAGCACTTATCCATTGTGCCACGAGGGATAAGTAGGCAAGAATAAGAAGCATCTTGTTTTGTGCTGTCGAGCTGATTCTGACTCATAGCAACCCTGTATGACAGAGTAGAACTGTCCCATAGGGTTTCCTTGGCTATAATCTTTACAGGAGCAGATCGCCACATCTTTCTCCTGAAGAATGGCTGGTGGGTTCAAACCACCAACCTTTCAGTTGAGTACTTAACCACTGTGCCATCAGGGCGCCTTTGTAACAACCCTGAAAACCAAAACCAAACCTGTTGCTGTCAAATCCAACTCATAACGACCCTATAGGACAGAGTAGAACTGCCCCGAAGGGCTTCTGAGGAGCAGCTGGTGGGTTTGAACTGCCAACCTTTTTGGTTAGCAGCCAAGCTCTCAACCATTACACCATCAGGGCTCAGTAGTAACCCTGTTGTTGTTAGGTGCTGTCGAGTTGGTTCCAACTCATAGCAACCCTATAGGACAGAGCAGAACTGCCCCATAGGGTTTCCAACGATCAGCTGGTGGATTTGAACTGCTGACCTTTTTGGTTAGCAGCCGAGCTCTGAACCTCAAGTTACAGATGAAAAGTTTGAGGCACAGCAGGATTAAGGAACTTGCCTGAGGGCTCACAGCTGACAGAGCCTGTGTTCCTAGCTACTGTGCTTGGCTGGCTATGTGGGTTGTGGACACGAGGCTGAGCATTTCCCAGCAACGTAACTGGCTCCCCTGGGCCTGATTCCCTATACTCATTCGTGTACTCAAGATGGTGTCAGAAGGGAAGGTTGCTGAGTATCAGGGAATCTTCATGGAGGAAAGGGAATGAATACATTCATTCATTTATTCAGCACATTTTTTATTGAACAACTTCTACACTCAAGTTAGTCTCTGAGTTCATGGAGCAAAACAAATCAACGAAGAAATTAAAAATATTACAAGTTGTTAACAGTCTCGTGGAGGTAGTAAAAGGACTGAGGCGGAGAATTACAGGCCTGGGAGGAGAGACCAACCTTAGAGAGCGCCTTAGGCACAGATGAAGAGTTAGTCAGGAGAGGAGCAGTGAAAAGGGCGTTCCAGTGGGTGGGGGTGGGGTGGGGGGGTGGAGGGGCTGGGCATTGCAAAGGCTCTGAGGGGGAAAGAGCTTGGTGGGGCTGAGAATCTGAAACACCAGGGTGGCCAGAGGATTCTTTGACTCTGGGGCAAAGGGCTGTGTGGTGAGGTCAGCGAGCAGAGGCAGGACCGGGCCCAGCGGGGCCTGTAAGCCTCGGTGAAGACTTAGGATTTGGTTCTGAGAGCCGTAAAAATCCACAGAAGGGTTTTAAACAGAAAAGAACTCTGGTCTCTGTGAGGAGGGGAGGAGGGGGCTGGTGAGCACAGTCAGGAAGCTTACAGCTCTGAGGGTACAGGGGGCTGAAGAAGCCCAGGGAGGCCTGGGGGCTCCGAAAAGGAGACTGAGTGACGTCAGGGAGCTTAGAGCTGCCAAAGGTAGGCCAACCTTGGGTAAGATGGCCTTTCCTCTGGAAGGGCAACTTCTCTGAGGTTTGTGGCCAAGAACAACAATCAACAAAACTCTTAGCGTTTCCCTGTGGTTACTAGCAACAGCAAATATCTTCCAGAGAAAAAGGGGTTCCGGAGCTTTTTTCTCAGAGAGCAAAATGCAGGCAGAGTCAGGCCATGCCTGCCCCTCAGGGGTACCAGGAGGGAAGTGGGTGGTGGCCTTCTAAAGGCAGAACCTCAACGCTGAGGGAGAAGCGGACACTGGAAGCTGTGCAGGAAGTGACCAGAGGGAGTTGATGGCCAGAAGGGTGCCCTCACTCCACAGGCGTCCCCTGGGCACCCACCACACCAGGCTCTGGGGATTTGCCATGGGGAGCAGGGGAAGGCTTCATGGCGTGCTTGACCTTTGAGGTGAGCCCAGCAGGCTGAGGAGGGGTTTTGCAGGTGCCGGCGGAGTAAAGGCTTTCCAGACCCCAAGGTGAGGGACAGAATGCTGCCTCCGGAGCCCAGGAGATAGTCCAGGGCGGGGGCAACATAGGAGGGTGTAGGAATGTGGTGAAGCCTCGGGCCAGGTTGTGAAGGTCCTCCTAATAGAGGAGTTGCGGGGGCGGGGGTGGTGGTGGTGCTGGAGAGCAACAGAGCCCTAAGCCTCCCACCCACCATGAACCGGTTACATAATTGGGGAGGGGTCTCAGTGCTTCTCCTGCCCACATTCCCCGGGCCCAGTGTTCTGTCGCCCCCTCCCACCGTCGCCGGAGCCCCCGGCCACCTCCTGCACCGTGCATCCAGGAAGACAATCAGTCACATCGGATCTAAATGTTAATAAAAACGAAATCCCTGAGCAGTCACTCAAATTAGCCCGGATATGATTGAAACGCCAAAGCAGGTCTTGTTATTTTTATGAAGCCGTGAATAATATAAGTATCCAATTGATAAAATGTTATTAAAGCTGACAGCCCTTAAGTGATCTAAGTGGTAAATATTGAAATGAGGTACCGGCAACACCGTGCCCGGGGGCCCGCGGCGGTAATAAGCGTTGAACGGCGATTCCGTGGCCTCTGGGGGGCTGCAGAGCTGGGGGGAGCAAAAGCGCTCATCCTCCTAAATAATTAAACCGGGATTCCGGGGATGGATCGCAGGTCCTTGTAGTGGATTGTTAATGTCCAAAGGAGACGGCTTCAGGCAAAGCCCCTGCCAGCCCACCTCTCTCCCGACTGACTCCCTCCCCGCGGCCCCCAAGGAGCCTGCTCGAGCAAACCGCATATTTCAGCCTTTATTTATAATGTAAACAGACTGGTGCCGCCTGAGGGCAGCTAATAGCTGATGAGCAGCGGGCTGCCACGTGGGTTAGAGATTTTATTAGCTCGGTTTAGGGGGGGGAAAAAAAAAAAAAAACCATGGGGAGAAATTTTAAATGTCTTCCTGATAATCCCATCATTAAAAATGCAGCAGGGAGCATCTTCCTTTTCCGGGCTCTTGGAAAAAGGAGTCAGGAACTCTAAAAGTCATCATCATTAGCTAAAGGCCCGCTGTAACGGGGTTACCTGGGCCTCCGCGAGTTGGCCAGGGGTGTCCTGAGATTTTTCTCAGCCCCTTGTTAGGCTTGGGGAGTAGAGGCGTCTTTGGTGGCCGGTGGGGTGCCCACTGTGCCTATGAATCACCCCAACCTGGTGTCAGGTGTCGCTGGGGGTGAGAGGGAGGGAGACCCAGGCTGCAGGCCTGTGGAGCTGGCGAGAGCGTCTCCGCGCTCCGGAGTGAATTCCAACAGAGGGGACTGCAAAGAGATGCCATTGGCCACGTCCGTCCATTGCTCAGGGCGCGCCGAGGACCGTGCGAGCTGCGGAAGTCCGGGGTAGGAGCGCTCTCTGGAGATCTGGGAGGCCGAGGAGCTGCCCCTAGGAGAGGCACCTTAGCTGAGCCGTGAAAGACGAAGAGGGCACGGCAGGGAGGTGGGAATGTGGGTGTGAGTTCAGCCCCCAACCCCGTGTGGCCCCTGGAGCGGACTTTAGTCCTGGCCCAGCTGTGGCCAGCACTTGCCGGGGCCTGTCTGGGAACTGGACAGGACTGGGCTGGAAGGCGTGGAAAGGGGTCTGGGAGCCCCTCTGGTCTTAGGAGCCCGGTTGGGGCGATGGCAGTGCCGGGGTATCAGGGGGGGTGGGTAGGGGCAGATGGAGAGCTCCTGCTTTCATCCGTCTCTTCTAAGTCCAGAACATTCCCGCTGGGAGTCTAAGGCCTTTACAGTGAAAAATGTGCCCACTTGGCCCAGTGACGCAGGGCCCAGGGCCTGACCCGGGTCTGAACTGTGTCTCGGGTGGCTGCCGGCTGCCCTGTCTTTAAACATCCTTCTAAGGGTGGCATGAGGACGGATGAACTCATTCATTCGTTGAAGTCCTCAGGCGTCCTTGGTGAAGAGCGGCACAAATAATCAGGTTACAATAATCGTTTACGTAATGATTTTTTACTTAAAAAAGTTACTTACGTTTTCAGAATCCATTTTCTAGATAAGGAAACCGAGGCTCAGTGAAGTTAAGCGACCATCTAAATGATGTAGCAGGGAGGAGTCCTGGCTGTAAACGTCAGTGCTGCTGACTTGCAGCCAGGGAGGAGAAGATTTTTGCTAACGGAAACTCTCCGCCCCAGGCCCAGCTTTTCCCATTGTTTCCAACCAACGGCTACTTCCGCAGCCTCTTCACCGTCTCCCCTGAGACAAGCTGGGGCGGCTCTCTCAAGCTTGCCTGCGTGGCTGAGTCTGCTGTTTCCTGGCAAAGCGTGGAGGAGAGGCCTGGCTGTTGAGGCCAAGTTTGGGTTCTGCTGGGAGCCAGCTTCTCCAGGCCAGTGCATATCACAGGCTCTGCTCAGTCTCTCCCCACACCCCACAACTGTGTGCTGCTCACAGCTTTCATTTCCAACTTCCTTGAAGATACAAATTACCCATCCTCTGGTCTCTGGCTCTCCAACTCCAGGCAATAAAATAACACTGAACATATCAACCAGTAATAATAACAGCTCCTTACATCTGCCCAGGACTTGTTTACACATCATCAGCTTTCGGCCTCACTACAACCCTGTGCCATTATCTGTCAGTGTGTTGTACTGTGGTGGCTCGTGTGTTGCTATGATACGGGAAACTATGCCGCTGTATTTCAAATACCAGCAGGTGACTCACAGTGGACAGATTTCAGCAGAGCTTCCAGACTAAGACTAGGAAGAAAGGCCTGGCAATCCACATCCAAAAACTAACCATTGAAAACCTTGCGGATCACAGCAGAACATTGCCTGACTTGCTTACTTTGGACACATCATTAGGAGGGTTCAATTGCTAGAGGAAGACATCATGTTTGGTGAAGTAGAGGGCCAGCCAGGCGTGGGAGACGGATTGATACAATCCAGAACCATGGACGTGCTGACGATTGTGAAGATGATGCAGGAGGCAATGTTCTGTTCTGTTGTGCATAAGGTTCCCTTGGGTTGAAGTCCACTCTATGGCAGCTAAGAACAACGAAGACAGCCCTGTGACTGGCAAGGCAGCTCTCCCCACGTTGTAGTTGGGGAAACTGAGGTTCAGAGCAACTATGTGATCTTAGCCTGCCTCACCAATGCCTCCTGGTGCCAAAATATTCTTTCCACCATGACTCGCTGATGGCCGATGGTGCTGGGGGGAACAGGCGCCCTGGAAGAATAGGCAGAAAACAAGATGCTCACGGGGAGAGATGAGATTCTGGAGTGGATACCTGTCATAGTCATCTAGTGCTGCTATAACAGAAATACCACAAGTGGATGGTTTTAACAAAGAGAAGTTTATTTCCTTACAGTAAAGTAGGCTAAAAGTCCAAATTCAGGGCAACAGCTCCAGGGGAAGGCTTTCTCTCTCTCGGCCTTCTCATCAGGGTTCCCCCGGACTAGGAGCTTCTCGGTGCAGGGACCCTGGTCCAAGGGACGCGCTCTTCTCCTGGCACTGCTTCTTGACGGTATGAGGTCCCCAACTCTCTGCTTGCTTCCTTTTCCTTTTATCTCTTGAGAGATAAAAGGTGGTGCAGACCACATCCCAGGGAAACTCACTTTACATTGGATGTGACCTGGGTAAATGTGGTGTTACGATCCCACCCTAATCCTCTTTAACATAAAATTACAATCACAAAATGGAGGCCAACCACACAACTCTGGGAATCATGGCCCAGCCAAATTGATACACACATTTTTTGGGGGACATAAGTCAAACCATGACAATACCCTAATGGGCTGTGGCTTGCCATACCAGCCATTTTTGACATCTGAAAGGGAAGATTATGGGATATTTTTTAGGAACAGATGCAAGAGTTCTTTGAGGGGACAGTGCCTTTGAGTCTAGCTTCGGAGGAGGGAGCAGTTGACAAATGAATTATAGAATATTCAAACTTTAGAAAGCTTCAAGTAGCCCACTTGTGTGTCTCATGCCTCTTTGGGCCTCTGTAAACAGCAAATCGGTTGAGCGTCAGACTTGTTTTCATAGCTGTCCCGCACACTGGGAGTATTAGATTAAGCAAAACTTTTATTTAGTTCCTGACAGGTAATTAAATTTGTGTCTGCATTGGTTTGTGACCCAGCCAAGGAGCCAGGGGTAGCATTCTGAATGGCTGTCACTATTTGCTGGAATATTACAACTTGATTTTGCCTTTCAAGTTGGAAGTAGAGATCTTGATTCAGTGGAAAGTTTGACTCAGGCTTGGGACTCCAGGTTGGAGAGTTCATTTTTTCCAACAGAAGTTTGCTCCCTGTCTCAAACATGTGAAAGCCCCGTTTTTACACTTTTTTCAGAGTGACATACTGTGGGAAAAACTGAAAGTTACAAAGTAAAGGAAAACCGCAGTTGGCAATGGCAAGAGAAGGGATCCAATGCCTGCCAAAAGGCCACTTTCAGGGCGAACCAGGGTTTATTTCGGTGATAGAAAGAAGTCCTGGACTCCATGTTCATCGCAAATGCCAGAAAGAACTACTGTGGCTATGAGGGTTTTTACAGAGAGCTCGTTGGATTGGGGTGTACCAGAAGGGTCTGACAGACGCAACTCTGCCCGTGTGTGGGTGTGGGTGCTCACTAGGTCTGCACGGCGGATCTCAGGGCAGCAGCCCCTTAGCACACCGGCTCCTCATCCTGCTCGTTCTGGGTGCTGGGGTACCTTTGCACCTTATTCTGACCCGAGCTTCCCTGAGTGTTCCCTTCTCTGAGCATTGATGGAGCAACTTCCAGGAGCTTTTAATAATTTTCCTTTTTTTCTTGATGGTCCACAGTTTCATTATGATTGTCAAGGTGTTTTTCTTTTTAATTGTACTTTAGGTGAAGGTTTACAGAAAAAATAGTTTCTCATTAAACAGTCAGTACGCATATTGTTTTATGACATTGGTTAACAACCCCACAACATGTCAACACTCTCCCTTCTTGACTTTTCTTTTTTTTTTTTTTTGGTGAAAATATACATAGCCAAAGATAACACCATTTCAAAAATTTCTACATGCACAGATCAGTGACATCGATTACATTCTTCCAGTTGTGCTGCTATTCTCACTTTAGATGAAGGTTTACAGAACAAAATAGTTTCTCGTTAAAGGGTTACTACACATGTTGCCCTATGACAATGGTTAACAACCCCACGACATGTCAACACTGTCCTTACTCAACCTTGGGTTCCCTATCACCAGCTTTCCTGTCCCCTTCTGCCTTCTAGTCCTTGTCCCTGGACTGCTGTGCCTCATTAGTCCTGTCTTGTTTTATGGGGCTGTCCAATCCCCGGCTGAATGGTGAACCTCAGAGGTGACTTCACCACTGAACTAGAAGGGTATCTGGGCGCCATACTCTCAGGGTTTCTCCGGTCTCTTTCAGGCCAATAAATCTGGTCTTTTTTTGTGAGTTAGAATTTTGTTCTGCATCCTTCTCCAGCTCTGTCCAGAACCCTCTGTTGTGATCCGGGTCAGAGCAGTGAGCGGTGGTAGCCGGGCACCATCTAGCTATATTGGACTCAGTCTGCTGGAGGCCTTGGTAGCTAAGGTGTTTTTCTTTGTCCTGATCTGCACTCAGGGACTACTTTCAATCTGAGGAGTCTTTCTTTTCATTTTTGGAAAATCCACATCAACTTCTCTTTGAATGTGGCTTCTCTGTTTCCATCCTCTTTTTTTGAGGCTGCTCTAGTAAATAAATGTTTGAACCTCTCGATCTATTCTCCACATCTTTTTTTTTCCTTTCAGTTTTTAGAAGTTTATTTTATTTTTTGTTGTTGTTGTTGAGAATACACATAGCAGGACATTCAGCAATTCAACAATTTCCACATGTACAATTCAGTGACAATGATTACATTGTTCAAGTTTGCAACCCTCACCCTCCTTCTCCAAGTTGCTCCTCCGTTAACATAAACTCACTGTCCCCTAAGTTTTCCATCTAATCTTTCAAGTTGCTATTGTCAATCCCTCCATGTCTCATATTCATGTATTTATTTATATATAATTATTTCTTTTTCCTTCTGTTCTGTATTCTGAGGAGATACCTTGGTGCTATCTTCCAATTCATTAATTCTCTCTAATTATATGCCGTATAGGGTTTATTCTATTAAATTTTTAATTTCATTAACTACATTTTTTATTTCTGACGTTTTAGTTGGGTTTGTTTACTTATTTTTTAATCTCTCTCTTCTTAATTTCTTTTCTGTTTCCTAATTTAAAAAGTATAAATGTTATCTCTGCCTTTACTTCTTTTACTTCCTTTACCTAAAGCATACCAAAAAAAACCAAACCAGTTGCCATCAAGTCAATTCCAACTCATGATGACCCATGTGTGCAGAATAGAACTGCTCCACGAGGTTGTCAAGACTGTGACTTCTCAGAAGCATATCACCAGGCCTTTCTTCTGAGGCACCTCTGGGTGGATTTGAACCTCTAACCTTTTGGTTAGAAGTCAAGCGCATACCCAATTGCACCACCCAGGGACTCCTTATCTAAACATACTTATTCAAAATTTATTTTCAGATTTCTCTATTATTTTCATTTCGTTTGAAGTAAATTCATTTCCTGATTGTCTACTTTGTGGGTTGTTTTTCTGAGTGCTAGTTTTCCTCATATGTTTTGGAATTTCTGTTTGTAAGCTCATTTTCCATAGAGTTTTGCTCTTTGTCTCTCTCTCTTCTCATTTACTCCTTTGTTTAGCCGTTTTGCAGGGGTCCCACTCTGTGTCCCAGGAATTCCATCTAGACCCAGGCCTGCTGTCTGTGGCTTGGATCTTCTGTCCTGAGCCAGTGGGCAGCTTGGCTCAGGCCCTGACTGCAAGTCTCAGGCCCTGACTGCAAGTCTGCGCTGTTTCTCTCTGCCCTGCAGGTAGACCAGAGCCTTGAACAGCAGTCAGAGTTTTTTTCCACCTCATGTCACGGTCAGAGAAACCCCATCCCAACCCCTGGGTTCAGCCCATGAGTCTGGATCCAGTTCTTTGCCTCTTGTGGGGGACGTTTAGGCCCCGTGATCCTGTAGGAGCTGCATGGACAACTGTTTGCTAGCTTGTCTTCCAATTTGGTTCCAGGTTCTCAGAGTGGCTTATCTAGTTTTTGATCTGTGCTCTGTCTTTGTATCTTTCTCATCATAGATTTTATCTAATGTTGCTATGTTCTGGAGCGCAGGATGGGAAGTCCTGGGGGATGGTCTTCAACTTTTGCAGGAAGATACGGAGGCTAGGAGGCCTCATGTCCCACTTCTCTAAGAGTTTCTGGGACATGGCATTTGCCAGGAAGTGTTGGAAAATGTCAACAAGTACTTGGTTTGAAGGATGGAAGAGAGGAGGCACATGACTAACACACAGGAGCAGGAATCCTGGAAACCTCATGGTTGAGAGGAACACCAAAAATTAACAAATCTTATCTTCTAACCCCCGCCCCATTCCATGATTCCATCTATAACATCATACTGGCTTGTTGGGGGCCACAGTATGCCATTGTCTGCACTATGTTTGAACACCTCCAGTGATGAGGAACCCATCCATGACCACCAAGGCAGCCTTTTGTATGTGTGCATAGACAGCTCTCTTCTTTCCTGCTCCAACTGCAATCTGTCTCCCTTTAGCTTCTTCGCAGTGGTCCTCAACCCACCCCTTGGAACCATACAGAAAACTTCAGTCACTCTTCCACCTGGCATATGTAAATTCTCAATTACTGCAGTCAACAATGACTATTTCTGAACGTCATTAGCCCAGCCAAGCTCCCGTGTACTGCTTGCCCCATAGTTTCACAGCTCACCCCCAGGCGCGATGTGGTCTGGCAGTCTGAGTCTGCTGCCTGTTCTTCCAACACTGCAGTAATGCCACTATTACATTTCTCAGAACAGGAATGGGGCCCCCAGCAGCACTCCCTACTTGCTCACAGAGGGAAAGGCTTCTAAAATCACCTGCAGAGGCGGCTCAGCCTTCCTTTCCCCAAACCAGGACAGGTGGGAGATCCTGAGGCCTCAGGAAGCATAGCCTTGGGAGCAAATAGAGCCCATAGTTCTGGGGCCAGGGCAGGGACTGAGTGGAGGTGGCCCCACATTCCTGTAACAGTGCCTCCAGAACCCAGATTTCGGCCTCAGAGCTGTGCTGGGCTGGGGCAGGTCATGGGGAACTACTCCCTGGAGTGAGTTTGGACTTGAGGTTTTTTTCCTGGGTTTTTCCTTAACCAGCCCTCTGCTCCAGAAAAGAAGTCCTGAGCTCCAGGCCATCAACCAGCCAGGAAGACTTACATGACTTTGGGAACTAGGCCCCTGGCCTACTTTAATACATAAAACTGTAGTCAGAAAATTTTGAGGATTTGGAGTCAGAAGATCTGGGCGTCCATCTCAGTTCGCTCCATCATTTGTCGTATGACTTTGTTATGTTTTGCAGCCTCTCTGATTTCATTTCCTTTTTGAGACTTCATTTCCTTATCTGTAAAATGGAGTTAATAATAATACATGCTACATTCTTCAGGGTTGTCCTGAAGAATAAATGACCTCACATCTGAAAAGTGCTTAGCACAGTGCCAGGCACATCACAGATAGACACGCATCCTTTTCCCCTAGCTCCCCTTCAGTTTGCTCATTCATATGGGTGATAATAATGCTTACTTCACAGGGTTCTCAGGATCAAATGAGATAAATCCACACATTGAAAAATAAAAACATTTATCATTATGATTATTACTTGGAGAGGAGCATATTAAGTGGTCTTGGCCTCTATCAAGGATACTGGCCGGTCTGTCTTTCCACCCCAGTGGGGTGCGGGCCAAAGCTCACTGACCATCCACCTTATTCCAGAAGCTGATAAGGAGACAGCCCAGATAGTATCAGGGTATCCTGGAGGGAAGAGAGGCAGTTTGTCACTTCTCTAAGTGGACAGACTTGGGTCCAGTTCTTTTGTTCACACATTTATTCAAAGTGTATTGACCGTGTGAGCCTCGTAGCAAAGCCTTTTGGATGGTGTATCTTAGTTTCTGAGGGCTGCTGTAACAAAATACTACAGATTGGTTGGCTTTAAAGAAAAGAAATTTATTGTCTCACAGTTCTGGAGGCTGTGGCTGTTAGGTGCCATTGAGTCGATTCCAACTCACAGTGACCCCATGTAACAGAGTAGAACTGCTCCATGGAGTTTTCTTGGTTGTAATCTGTACGGGAGCAGATCGTCAGTTCTTTCTCCCATGGAGTGGCTGGGTGGGTTTGAACTGCCAACCTTTCTGTTAGCAGCTAAGCGCTTAACCACTGCGCCACCAGGGCTCATTTTCTGGAGGTTAGGAGTCCAAATTCAGGTTGTGGGTATCAGGGTCTGTGTGGATGGCAGGGCTTGGAGGACCAGCAGGTGTGGGCCATGGGTCTCTGCGAGCTCTTGCAGCAGGATTGTTTCATTTGAAGGGGTCAGTCTGTGATTCTCCACGCACAAAGGTGATTGGTGCTGCCATGTCTCCAGGGCTGTAGGCTCTGGGGCTGCTTATTCCATTTGCAGATTCAAAAGCGAATGTTATGTGTTTTATAAAGGGAGCGAACACCTTATGTTTCTGATTGATGGGCCATCAGTTACACAGTTGTTGGGCAGTGATTGATTTTCCGCCCAGCTGCTCCAGCTGTGCTGCAGATGCTCCTTGTCTGGAGTCAGAGGGCTGGTGGTGTAAGCCACGGAGAAGATCCTAATTGGAGTGATCCCTGAGAAATCGGCCATTGCAATGGCTAACAGCCATTAATTTTGGCTTTGCTTGGGGTGCTAAGCTACATACTCCCCCTTGGTAATTGCCATTCTAGTCCGGATTGGTGCCATTTTGAAACTCATGAGGACGCAGATGAGGCTGAACCGAAGTTTACTCTTACACAGTCTGCTGAGCCAAAACTCAATCTTAAAAAATCTTGTTTTAAAAATTAAAATTAATCCATGCTCACTTGAATGATCTTAAAACATATAGAAAGGTAAGCTGAAGGAAGTAAAAGTCAACCCACATTCTCATCATTTATGGATAACTAAGGCTGATATTTTGGTGTACTTTATTTTATTTTTTCCTTCTACAGAAATGTAATATACACATTTTCAAAGTTGACATCATACTTTAAACGTAATTTTATATCATGCCTTTCTTATCTTTAAATTATAATTGGGAACACAACGTACGCCCCTAAATTAAGAATAAAATTGCTGAACGAGTGAATGGTGTGAGCTTGATTGCAGCTGGAGAAAAAAAAATTGTTTAACAGCAGCGTGGGGCGGGGATAAGACCATGGCAGATGCGCAGGAGACCTGGCTTACAGAACGTTTCACTGTGGCATTAGCTTACACCCGGTGCCTAATCTGTAAACGGTGACATTAATATCTGCTTCACTTATTTCAGGGGGGCTGTGAACTGCCAATGGCTTCATTCTGTGCGAGCACACTGGAATCAAGCACACAACAAAGCCAAAGTATTATCATTGTTACTTAAGAAAGGAAGCTGTACTCATTTGTATATTAAAAAAAAACAAAAAAACAAACCCATTGTCATCGAGTTGATTCTGACTCATAGCAACCCTATAGGACAGAGTAGAACCGCCCCATAGGGCTTACTAGGTTATAATCTATATGGAAGCAGATGGCCAGGTCTTTCTCCTGGTGGTTTTTGAAACTACTGAACTTTTGGTTAGCAGCTAAGCACTTAACCACTGCACGTAGGATTTCCAAGGAGTGCCTGGTCGATTCAAACTTCCGACCTTTTGCTTAGCAGCCAAATGCTTAACCATTGTGCCACCAGGGCTCACCTGGTTAATTATAAGCGACCCTATTTCATTAGAGCGGGAGCCCTGGTGGCACTGTGGTTAGGCATTCGGCTGCTAACGAAAAGGTCGGCAGTTCAAATCTACCAGCTGCTCCTTGAAAACCCTGTGGGGCAGTTCTACTCTGTCCTATAGGGTCGTCATGAGTCGGAATTGACTCGATGGCAACAGGTTTGTTTTTTTTTTGGTTTTTATTTCATTAGAGCAGACCAGGAGGAGAACTCATGATCATGGGGACGATAGTACCTTTCCTGCCTCTGGGCAGGGCGTGGACTCGCTGGAGGCCTCTTCAACCTCCAGCATCTGCCACTTGATATCCTTGAAAGGGGTAAAATAGGATTTCTTTTAAGCACTCTGATGGAGAACTTTTCACTCCTCCTCATGCCCCTTCCCCTTCTGGTCCACACAGGAGTGATTTTATGGCAGTGTTCTCTCACATACTTTGCACTGTGGGCAGGGCAAGCCAGTTCAAAGCTCGAAGTTTCCCTTGAGGCTTAGAGGGAGTGTTGACCACTTACGCAGGTGGCACCTCCTGTCAGGGATGCTGCCCTGTGTGACACAGGGGCTCAAAGAGCCCCTCCACCTTAGAGGTCTGGGTAAACTAGCCGAGCAGCCCTGGGAGGAGACGTCAATTGAGTATTTCTGTGGCCAATGAATGTGTCCAACACATGGGTTGGGCTCACTTCCCACCTACATAGAACTACCAGTGGCCCAACTGTGCCCAAAACTTCAGTGTCATAATTTGAAAAAAGACAAACTCATCTTTAGGGCTCTTTGAGTTCTTAACATTTTTTTTTTTTTTCCAGGAGAGGAAATGAAACTCACAAGAACTCCCTGTTGAGTTTCGAAGGTTCCGGCACCTGGGCCACTCCACGTAGGCTTGACGTTTGCCTGGTAAAATCCTCAGCTAGCCCAGGGGTTCCCAACCCTGCCTGGACATTAGAATCAACTAAGGTCTCATCCTCCCTAGACCAATTAGATCGGAGCTTCTGGGGCTGAAGCCCAGGCAACGGTACTTTTACAAAGCTCCTCAGATGATTCCAACGCACTGCCAAGGTTAAGAACAACTGAAGGGGCCAATGTCACGAAACAAGCTGTGGATAAGTAGTTGAATGGGAAACTAATTTGCTCTGTAAACTATCACCTAAACCACAATAAAATGTTCAAGAAAAAAAAAAAAAGAAGAGCTGAAGGGAGGGGAGTGGATTCAGAGAAATGCAGCCCAACACCATTGTTTCCAAGGTGACAAGACTGAGGCCAGGATTGTCCATGTCACTTCTTCATTTGAGGCCACAGCTGGACAGAGGCAGTTCCAGGCCTGGGTCCCTGAGGCGGGCCATCTTCTAAAGTGTTCTGTTTGGCTTGAGAATGGGTTGGATTTGTGACCTTCTTCCACATAGCAGCAGCTATGAAACCAGAGAACAAACCTGCTCTAGGAAACCTTCTAGTTCTACAGAGAAGAGACTGTCTTGGCATTTTATCTACTCCCTGCTCCAGTGACCCTAGGAAGGAGCCAGGGCTTGACAGAGACACTTAGAGCGACATGGGGGGAAGAGGAAGGAGCAGGATCCTGTTGACCTGCCTGATGGGGGGCTGGACAGCAAAGCAGGTAGGAGTGAGAGCACCTTCTCCCAGCTCTTCCCTGTCTTTCGGCTGTGGCTTTGAGATGTTCTCCAGTCTCCCCAGGTTCCTTTCCCCAACTGGAACAATAAGACCTCATTTGTTTAATCTTAGATTTACAATGTGCTTTCACAAAACTTTTCCTTCTGATCCTCACAATAGTGCTATGAGGCAGACAGAGCTGAAGGCTTTATCTCCGTTTTAGCACACACGTTGAGTACTCCTCAAAGGGTAAGAAGATCCCAGAGCCCTCTCCCACCCCATTGGAAATCTCCAAAGGGGAGTGAGTCTCCTGTGAGCCCATAAACGAGTCTGCTGGTTTCAGACTCCAAGAACCTGTCCCCTGTCCTTCCTACCCAGACTACTGACCCCCTTTCCCAGGAGGCCTGCCCGCCCAACCCTCTGTGTGGTGTAAGTGCTGAGGACCTCTCTCTGACAGCTCAGGATGCTGAAGCCCTCCCCACTCCAACCCAGCTTGGTACTGCTCTTGAACGTCTATGCCCTGAAGAGCCCTGCTTGGGTCCAAGTCCCCACAAGTGCCTCCTAAACGCCTGCTTTGGGCCCATTTCATCTACCCCAGTCTTGGCAATTGGGTCTTTCCTCCCAACCACAGCCTTCTCTCTGTTCCGCGCCCACCTTGACCCATCCCCTCCTAACTTCCTCTTTTCTCAATTAGAAAGCAAAAGCGTCTGTAACTTAGAATAGAGTAAATGAGATATTGCTAGTAAATCTGGGGGAGGGTACGGTGGGGACAGAATGGAATTTGGGAGGGGCATGGGAGAATGATCAGGTGTCCCACCAATGTCCTGTTACACAGACAAGGAAACCTAGGCTTGGAGTCCCTGAACTTGGAAGCATCGGGGTGAGAAAGGAAACTTCAACCTTCTGAACCCAGGTCCGTGCGAATGGAGGTAACATTACCTGCCTCAGTCACCTGTGTGTGTGTCGGGGGGAGGGAACCCAGGCGCCGGAAAGAGCTCAGAGCACTATGTACACACAAGGGGGTGGTTATGCAGGCCACCCTGGCTCTCCTCGGGCCTCCAGACCCGGGGAGGAGGCACAGCCCTGCCCCTAGACCCGGCCCCCAGGTCCTCCTCACACCTCTTCCCCCCCGCCCCCCGCCCCGGTCCCCAGGTTCCTGCTCCCCCAGCCCCTCAGTTCCCCCTGCTCCCCACCCTGCGCTGTTAACCAAGGCCTCGCGCCCCGGCGGCCTCCCAGAGATCGGCGGCCTTTGAAGCGCACATCCTGGATTATTTAATATTATGGAACAGTGCAACTCGACCCATCAGAGACATCAATTTCCAGGTGTTTTAAATTTGTTTTCCCCAGCAGAATGGTAAATGGCGGATAGTGAAATCCGGCACCGGGTTGTAGTTGTCGGCACAGAGCCGTCTAGAGGCCGCGCTCCGTCCTCTCTCGGGTGGGCCTGGGGTCCCTTCAGCCCGGCGCTCACCACAGACAGGCCGGGGCCCTGGATCCCTCTGAACGTGAGTCTCAGGCAGCCTGGGAGAGGCACGTGCAGCGGCTGGGCGGGGGCCTGGCCCCTTCCTTTCGGGAGGGGTCTCAGGACACCTAAGCCTCTTGCCCACCGGGCTCTCTAACCCCCAGACATATGTGCAGAAGACCCGAGGCCCCTCCGCCCCCCAGGTTAATTGAGGCGCGGGTGCCTGTAACACTCGTAAGGAGGTTTCTGTTGCCCTTGCCAAGTTCAATTATGGGCGCATCTGCTTTCTGATTTTTCCAAGATGGTTTTTTAAAACCCCAACTACAAAGGAACAGACTGCACAGTAGCTTTTTGCAGAAGATTCTGACTGCTTTTTCCAGACTCTTGATTCTTTGAGATGTGTCAGAATCCACAGGGCGGCCACTGAGAACAGATACTACTCTGAGTAATTCTGGAGAAATCTGACCCTCCATCCCACTCCCCACAAGGCTCTTCACTCCTTTCCCTCAAAGGAATAGAGGTTGCCTACCCCCACCCCTACCCAGAAGAACCCTGCTGAGATCCCCCACTTTGAATGGAGACATTAGATGACATTTATTTCCCTACCAGGAAGCACTGGCTCAGAGAAGATGGAAACCCCAGAAATGAGTACAATTTAGGAGACGAGAGTGGGGAACTACTTGGCTCCTTACACAGGTGACTACCATTCTCTTCTTGCTTATGGGCAAAGAGCGGGTGCTGAGCTGTGACCCATTTGAAGCCTGCTTGGCCTCGAAGGAGTTAACTGCTACCTACTGGCCCCAGTGTGCAGTTTGCAAAGCTGTGTGTGAGCAGAACAGAGTGGAGACAGTCACTGGGACTGAGGAGTTCAGAAGCCAGAGGGACATATTCTTCTGGGGGAGGTTTTCTGGAGGAGGTAATGTTTGGGCTGGGGCTAGCAAAAGGCAGAGGGAGGGGGTGAGTATGAGCCAAGTGAGGAGGAAGGAAAGGCACAGATATGGGGGGAGGGGGCAGTGAGAGATGGTGTTGCAGAATCCAGGTGGGCAGGACCTCAGGTCTTCTCAGAGAGCTACTGGTCCCCCTATTTGTCCTGTCGTTGTGTGTTTAGCCCAGAATTTCTTCCTGATGACATTCCCCCAAGAGCAGGGGAGCTCAAGAGTCGACTTCTGGGGCTTAATTCTGAAAAGAGGAAGCTTAATTAATCAGCAAATCAATTAAGGCCCAGTACTGAAAACCCAAACCAAACCCATTGCCGTTGAGTCAATTCCAACTCATATCAACCCTATAGAACAGAATAGAACTGCCTTTAGGGATTTGAACTGCCAACTTTTTGGTTATCAGCCAAACTCTTAACCACTGTACCACCAGGGCTCCGGATTAATGGTATACCAGCCCCTTTTTATGCCTCTGGACCTCAGAGGTGAGGCATTATTCAGGTTCTCATGCGTATAGCGTCAAGGTGTGTCCTTTTTGAAATGCGTGAAGCTCAACAGACCAGAGTTGGAGCCTCATTGTTGTGCAGGCTGAGCCCCTATTAGGTGATGCTTCCTGGATGTGTTACTTTTGTAAACTTTTGCCTTTTTTTCCCTTTATTTTTGTGAAACAAAGCTTACAAGCATAATTATGGCTTTCCTGGGTGGTAGTTAGAGAGCCCTGATGGGTTTGTTTTGTTTTATCTGTGTCATATTTGGAAAGCCAGAGGTTCCCCATGTAACCTAATGGAAAGGTGCCCACAACAAATTACATATCTTGCTCTCACTGATATACTGTCATGCCACAGATCAGTGGTGCCAGAGTGCCCCTTGCCTCATTGGTGGCTTGTATTACCAGATCGTATTTGTAAAAATCCCTATTACCAACCAAAAATTTAAACACACTCAATTAGTAAACATGCATTCCATTACTGAAAACACACACCATCAAAAATGAAAAAATTAAGGAGAAAAAATATAGCAGCAAAATTAAGCACTTGGCTGCTAAACGAAAGGTTGACAGTTTTGAACCCACCCAGCAGCTCTGAGGTAGAAAGACCTGACAACCTGCTCCTGTAAAGATTACATCCTAGAAAACCCTATGGGGCGGGTCTACTCTGTCACATGGGGGTAGCCACGAGTCGAAAATTAACTTAACGGTACCTAACAACAACAAGCAGTTGGATTACAAAGAGCAGTTGGTTATTTGTTAACTGAAAGCAGACTTTGGCCCCGGCTGAGAGCTCCAGTTCTGTGAGGAGGCTGACCAAGACCAAGGCATCTGACCTAAGACATGTGCAGGCCTTACCTACGTGGGACATTCCAGCAGCCCCGCTCAGCTGATGACAGAAACGACCGTAATAAACCCAAGGAGGCCACAAGTCAAACAAATAATTTGGTTGAAAAAGAGGAGTGTAAACAAGACCTTGATTAATGAATTTCCTAATAGCTTTCTGTTTATTGACATTAGCTCGGCTTGGTCATTAGGCTTGCCAGTGCCCATATATATTGTAGAGGATAATATCTTCCATTCATGCTAAGGCTGCTTTGTAGCTTTTTTCCTGGATATTTTATGTCTCTGAGTCCTGTCTCCCTGACTGGCCCCTAGTTCTGAGAACCTGTTACGTGCCTGTTGGATGAAGAGTAAGGTCAAGGGCTTCCTCTGGGTGGTAAATAGAAAAGGAGATAAGTAGAAGAGACTCCAACTTCAACATCATAAGCCCGAGGCACTGGGTTGGGGATAGGGTCTAGCATCCTCTCATTAATTTGTTGCTTTTGTTTTGCACTAGTCACTTAACCCTACTCTGTCTTGACTGCCCCATTTTTGGGGAGAGGGAGTCATTTCAGCAGCCCTGTCCTTCTCTCTGGAGCCCTGGTGGCACAGTGCTTAAGCATTTGGCTGTTAACCAAGAGGTCGGCAGTTTGAATCCACCAGCTGCTCTTTGGAAACCCTATGGAGCAGTCCTACTCTGTCCTATAGGGTTGCTAGGAGTCAAAACAAACTCAGTGGTCATGGGCTTGGTTTGGTTTGGTTGATATCCTTCTCCCAGTGCTACAGGCATTAAAATGAGAGCGTAAATCACTGCCGTCTAGTCAGTTCCAACTTATAACAACCCTACAGGACAGAGTAGAACTAGAAGTGCCCCATAGGGTTTCCAAGGCTAAAATCTTTACGGAAGCAGACTACTACATCTTTCTCCCGAGGAGCAGCTGGTGGGTTTGAACCGCTGACCTTTCAGTTAGCAGCCAAGCACTTAACCACTGTGCTACCAGGGCACCTATAAATGAAGCAGCAGTTGGGAAAGTACACTAAATAGAGTGAAAAAAAAAAAAACAAAACCAGTTGCCGTCGAGTCGATTCTGACTCATGGCGACCCCATGTATATCAGAGGAGGACTGTGCTCCATAGTGTTTTCAATGGCTGATTTTTTGAAAGTAGATGACCAGGCCTTTTTTTCCCAGCTGCCTCTGGATGGACTTGAACTTCCAACTTTTTATCTAGCAGTTTAGTGCATTAATCGTTGGCAGCACCCAGGGACTCCAAAGAGAGTGAAGGTCCCCCTTGGCCACGAGGCTGCCTGTAAGGATGCTTACCCTACTGCTTTTGGGGGCTTCAGCCACTGCCTCTGATGGCTGAAACCCAACACAGAGTTGTCCTGGGAAGGTGCCAGCGTACCTCCAGTTAGTCACTGATCTCTAGCCAGGGCACACCAGGAGCCACTGACCTAGTCCACAGAATGTACCAGCATTCCAGCCTGTGGTGGCTTTGGCTGCCGCTTCAGCAACTTGGTAAAAAGCACAGGCGGAGGAGTGTAAGCTGTAAATGCCAGCTGTATTTTTATTGTTCGTCTGCAGCTTCAAAGGCTTCCCTGCTTTAAAGGAGGTGCAAGCAGGTATCCAGTCGGTGCTCCCAGCTCCTTGCCTTGATGCCTTATTGATTTTCAATGTGGCTTGACTCCCAGGTGGCCAGACTTCAAAACGGCCCGTATTTCCCTGCCGTCGTGTTTCCATCCATGTTAGTTTCCACCTCCAGCAAGAGTCTGGGTACGTGTGAGGGCAGCTTTTCCTTCTTGGCCTGTCTTTGCATAAATTTCTTCTGGGCAGGATTTCAGGCAGCCAGGGCCAGCGGGGCTGTGTCTTGCCCGGTTTGTACCGAGCTGTGCCAGCTGCTGGTAAGAGCGACGGAGAAGATGTGGTCCTTGCCCTCAAGGGCCTCCCACATTGGGCCCATCTAGGTGTGTTTCTCAGTATGGCCTGCGTGGAGGGCAGGTCCAGAGACTTGTCACCACCGCTTGGTTTAACATATGCTTCAGAACTGACCTCAAGCCATACAAAAAAACCAAACCCATTGCTGTCGTGTCGATTCCAACTCAGGGCCACCTTATAGGACAGAGTAGAACTGCCCCATAGGGTTTCCAAGGAGTGGCTGGTGGATTCGAACTGCCAACGTTTGGGTTAGCAGCTGAGCTCGTAACCACCGCGCCACCAGGGCTCTGACCTGAAGCCGGCAAGTGTTTATTAAGTATTGTATACCCAGCCCTGGGGTAAGGAACACACATTCATTAAGCGCCAACTACAGGCCCGGAACTGAGCTAATAGCTTAAATTTCATGTCATTTTATAGGACTCTGTGAAGCAGGTTATTCTTAGCTCTTCTTTATAAATAAGTAGACTGGCCTCGCGGGGTGTTAGGAACTTGCTGCTCTTGCCACCATGCAGGCTGGGTGTTGTGGAGGAAGAAGGAAGGAGCTCAGGAAGCTTGTCATCTCGTTGGCAGGCCAAACCTGTTTATGGAGAATAGTTAAGCAAATGGGCAAGATCAAGGTATATATGTGGGAATAGTTTTAATACAAACACCCCTGCAGCACTTACAATGTGCCAGGGGCTGTTCAAGTGCTTGACCAATATTAACTAATCCCCACGAAGACACGGAAGCAGAGAGGGGTTGAGATTTGAACCCAGAGTGTCTTAAACACTGCACCGAGTTTCCAGACGGCCACGGGGAGGCCAGGGAGGGAAGGCGGCAGTGTGGACCGAGCAAGCCCTGCCGTTGGACAGCTTTTCTGACTGCTCTCCATACGTGATCTCTACTGAGTCTCCAGAGAGCCCGAGGCAGGCGGCCAGGCTGTGTGTCACCCTCCTTGAAGACAAGGCACAGAGATGTCCTTGGGTGCCCAGGTCTTCCAGACCACACCACAACCCATCCTCCTGTCTCGCTGCTGCTGGGACTTTCTAGAGGAAAAAAGAAAAGAGTTTCTTATCCTACTGGGACCTTGAACAGATGTTTGGTTCGAAGCATCTTGCCTACAAGCTTGGAACATGCCGGTCCATGAAAGCGGTTTTCTGAACAGAGAGTTCCTCTCCATCTGCTGTGGCCACAGGGAGAGCCGGGAAGGTAGGTGATCCTTGTGAATAAAGAAGAAAGAGGCAGGGCAGGCTGGGAAGGAGGCTGGGTCCAGGGCCAGGGGAATTCCCTGGTGCCCTGGGCACAAGGTCTTCTGCTCTGCGGCCCGCCTGGCTCGGGCGTGCAGGAGGGAGGCCTTTGAAGTCACAGACCACCAATAAAATTGCAGCTGGCACCGGGAGCTTGCAGGGCTCCAGGCGTGAGATTTTACACCACTAAGGGGCTAAGCCAGTGCTGACAGGGTTTGGAATGTGCCCTGGGCTCCCTTTTCTCTGCAAAGAGCCACCAGGGTGCCTCAGACCCGGGCCAGACTTCCTCCCAATCAATCAAGGCTGCAGCGAGGGCCTGTCAGTCACCACAGGGAAGCAAGAGACGGTCGGCTTGCAGTGGTGGTGTGGACCCAGGACTGATGGATGCGCAGCAGACAGGCACCGTGCAGGCAGGCTTCCAAGCCTGGCTGGGCTGTGAGGGCGCAGGCAGTTCTCTGCTAAATGATGAGGGTAGACAACCAGTGCGGCCAGAACAGGGGGAGAGCAGTGAGGGCGAGTGGGCGTGGGGTGAGTCCTACGTGGCTCTTCAGGATCCGCTCTTCCCTAGCAAAGGCGGGGAGGCTGGACTAAAGCAGGCACTGTCCTTCTTCCTCCTCCAACCTCTTCCTCCCTCTTCTGTTGTCTTCCTCCTTCTTCCCTCAGGAGCCTTTAAACTGCCGTTTAGACCTGGCCCTGTGTTGGGGGTGGTCCCATTTCTCCTCTTGAGGAGCTCATAGTCTGAGACAGGCAGCGACCTTGGGAAGACTTTGACCCAAAACCTAAAGGAAGAAGATGAATGACGAGAGGTCCTGGCTCAGCATTGTGATGGCCATTACAGCCACGAGCACAGCGGGGAGCAGAGCTAACCTTTCGTGTCATTCCCACCCCTGCCCAGAATTCTCTAGCACCTCTGCCTGCTTTCTCTTGGGAAGCGGCTGTTGATTCAGCTCTTCTGGGGTGTTTGGTGATGAGTGAGTGAATGCCCTTCAAGAGTGGTGAAGAGGAGGGGTCTCAGGGGCTGAGTGACATAGGGACCAAACAGACATGGGGGATGAACAAAGGGATGAGTAGGGAAAGAGGCTGGGGGATGAGTGAGGAGGTACTGGGATGGGGCAGTGGCTGGGATGGAGTAGTGGCTGGGA
>NW_004443941.1:16819578-16821489 GCF_000243295.1 Trichechus manatus latirostris
GCAACAATTGTGAGGATGGCACAGGACTAAGCAGCGTTCCATTCTGTTGTACATAGGGTTGCTATGAGTTGGAACCGACTTGACGGCATCTACCAACAATGACAATATGATAATTAGGCTAGAGTTTTAAAAACTAAGTTTACAGAGTGTGCACAGCCAGGTGAGGCTTGTCTTCTCCCAATGGTCACCTAGCAAGGCCAGCGTTCACTGGGATGTGCCTGCTTTACTACATACTCTGTCTAGTTCCAAAAAGAAATGGAGGTGCCAGTCTGCCAGGAGCGAGACATTCCCTTGTGTGTGACAAAACGATTGCTCAAACTGTGCCTGATTTTGGAAGAGAGATCGCAGGCTGCCTGAAGCTGTAGCAGTAGGGGAAGTGGTGAGAATGATTGGGGATATTAGTGCCTGTTGAGTTGTTTCTTCTTGCTTTTGCTATATCTTGTAAGAATGAGGCGAAGCCAGGCTAGCATGAGCTGGTCTGCAGGAATATGTAGAAGGGAATATGGCTTTGATAAGGTGCTACTCTCCTGCCCGCAGCCTGAAATCTAAAGTGACTGAGAGTTCAGTAATCTGGAGGCTTACTGGGTTGCAAAAGCCAGTTGCTTCTGTATCTCAAACTAAAGCAGAGGTAAGTGGTTTTTAAGAAGCTAAAGCCTTAGCTGGGAATGGAGTTAGTGTTCTACCATACAGTGCTGGTGAGCCTGCTGATCAGAGTGGGTTTAAGGTGTGGCCTTCCCATCCAAGCCTCGTGTTTCAGCTGGCCTCAAAACAGTTTGCCGTTAAACCAAGAGAGCACTGGCCAAGCCCAGCAGTGAGTGAGTGAAAGAACATCTGTGGGTTTAAACATTGTGACTAGACAAGATCTTTGGTGGAAGTTGCTTGTTCATAGTATTACCAGAAGCAAATAGACTGCAAGCTTACAAAGTAGTTGAGGGAATTATTTTACCAAAGAATCATAATCCTGGCCCAAAAAGCCTGTTCAACCCTAGACTGGACACCCCGTCCTGCACTAGCAAAAAGGAGCCTACAAGAGCTGTGTGGTTCTCTGGAAGTACAGATTCTCCAGTGAACACTCAGATGTGACCACAGAGAACAGTGGACGAGGGAGTTTCTACCAGGGAGCAGAACAGGGGTTGGCAGACGGACTAACGCATTTTTCCGTAAATAACGCTCACCTTCTACATTTGTTTGCCAACTGCGCCTCCCCACCCTCCAAGGTATTTTCATAAGCATTGCTATGCCAATTTTGTTTTTATATGTTGCCATAAAAAAATTAGCATAGCATGCTTATGAAAATACCCCTGGGGGGAGGGTGCCGTTGGCAAACAAACGTAGAAGCGTAAAAATACAGTAATCAAGGAATCTTTCCTCTGCCAAGCAAGGGAGTTGTGGCAATTTCTGTCTATCAGGATATGATCTTTGCTGTGAACCAGTGACCAGCTCTGAGATTTCCATTTTATTATCATCCAAATAGAAATGTTTATTGTGGTTAGTCCATTACTATTCAACCATTGTGTATTGGATTGTATGTGTGTATGTCTGCAAATAACTTGCTTTTTTTGCATTTAAGTTGCCTGACCACCAGACATGAGGGACAGGGTTGCACCTTATTGAGAAATCCTGGACTTTGAACAAGACACAATAATTGAGAGGATCTTTGCATTGTTCCCTTTGGAGAAATGGGGAGGGCATTCCATTTTGGAAGAAGGCTGCACACAGATTTTTGAGGGGCCAACTGGGTGGACCGTGACAAGGACTGCCAGTTATCTCCCATTATATATTCTTGCCTTTTTCCTTGGTAATAGGACTTCTGATTTTTATCTGGAACACAGCTGCCTGAATCTAAGACTGAATCTCACAGCTTCTCTTACAGTTAGATGTGACCACATATCTAAACTCTGCTCAAACCAA
>NW_004443941.1:16836350-16837424 GCF_000243295.1 Trichechus manatus latirostris
TGGGACAGTTCTACTCTGTCCTATAGGGTTGTTTTGAGTCAGAGTTGACTCAATGGCAACGGGTTTGGTTTTTTTTGTGAACAATTTTAGGTTTCTAATCTCCAAGGGGAGACCCTGGGTGGTGCAAATGGTTAAGTGCTCAGTTACTAATTGAAAGACTGGGGGTTCAATCCACCGAGAGGCAGCTTGGAAGAAAGGCCTGGCGATCTACTTACAAAAGATCCCAGCCACTGAAAACCCTATGGAGCGCAGTTCTACTCTGATACACATGGGGTCGCCATGAGTCAGAATCGACTTGATGGCAACTGGTTTGGTTTTAGTTTTAACCTCCAAGGAGAGAGAGAGACCAGGTGTAGTTTCTGCCTTTCTCCTGAGACATTTAAAAATACATTGTTTAGCGGTATTAACAATGTGAATCGGCATACCCTACGTGTACACAGCGATTTCTTACATTCCAAAGAACTTTCTGTTCCACCATCTCCTTTGATTTTCCCAGTAGCCAGCGACCAGGCTGGGAAGGTGTTAACCCACATTTCACTTTCAAGAGCTGCATTTCCTGTTGCCTGTGGCTTCATCAGCACCTCGCACTTAATGTGTCTGAAATATGCTATTTGACCCCACTCACTTCTCTTATTTGTGCTCTCTGTTTTTGTTTATTACCGAATCACGTTCTTGATGATCCTGGCTTGAAACCTTGGCACCCTTGTTTGGCCTCACTCTTTCCCCCTGCCTTCACATCCAGTCAGTTCCTGAATCCCACTTCTTCTCTCTTTGGTGGGTCCCTGAGCTCAGTTCCTCCTCTCACTGCCTTCCTCACGGCTCTCCCTCCTGTCTTCTCCGGAAGGATTGTAGTTGCTTCCCAACCAGTCATGCCCCACAATCCTTTGGCCAGATGAAAAAAAACAAACAAACCCAACCCATTGCTCTCAAGTAGATTCCATAGTGACCCTGTGGGACAGAGTAGAACTGCCCCATAGGGTTTCCAAGGAGTGCCTGGTGGATTTGAACTGCTGACCTCTTGGTTAGCAGCTGTAGCTCTTAATCACTACGCCACCAAGGCTTCCACCTTAAAGT
>NW_004443941.1:16838038-16841297 GCF_000243295.1 Trichechus manatus latirostris
TAGTCCTTTCAAATTATCTTAAAGGCCATCAAATGTTGCCTTGTATTGTGATTGTTTACTTGCAAGTCTTACCCTGCACCTAAACGATAAACCCCTTGAGGGCAAGGACTGCGGTTTTCATCTCTGCAGGCACCAACAGAGCTTGGTAAAATCCTTACACATTGTGCCAGCTCAATAAACATTTGCTGAGTTGAGCCAGTTCCCCATATGGCACGCAGACAGGTTGAGAGTCAGAGACCAAGCAGCTTGCATCAGATTGGAAGCTATGCTTACAGCCCCAAACTCACAATGCAGTTTTTCTTTCTACTCTTCCAAGAATGACTGGATAACAAGAAGTCTCATTGGCCATTCAACAGACTTTCATTAAGTGTTAACTGTGTGTCAGGTGCTAGGTGATGGGGATATAATGGTGAGCAAGACAGTGGTAAACCCTGCCCTCATGTAGATTTAGCCTGGCGGGAGAAGGCAAACCTAAATAAATGGTAAGTAGGTGTTACAAGGAGAGAAGCAAAGAGTGCTGGGATAGCTTGGGAAAGAAGGATTTGACACAGACTTGGATTCCCTCCCTGGATGGTACAAACGATTAACACACTCAGCTGCTAACCAAAAGGTTGGAGGTTTGAGTCCACCCAGAGGTGCTTGGCTAAAAGTCCTGGTGATCTACTTCTGAAAAATCAGCCATTGAAAACTCTATGGAGCACAGTTCTACTCTGACACACATGGAGTTGCCATGAGTTGGAGTCAACTTAATGGCAACTGGTGTTTGGACCTAGATTTGAGGGTTTAGTGAATAGTCAGGAAAAGCTTTCCTGAGGCACTGATGTTTCAACAGTGTTAGCCAGTTGAAGAGGACAAGAAAGGAATGGCTCTCATGTACTGGGAACAGCACATTTAAGGCCCTGAGGCAGGAAGTAAAGAGAACTAAAAGAAGGCAAGGTGGGAGAGCATAGAGAGGGAGGAGACATTGGCTGGTTAGGGAGGGAGAGTGTCTGATGGAAAAGGGACCTACTGACCAGTGAAGAATCTTGGACTTTATTATAGAAACACTGCAAAGCCCTTGGGGGTGTTTTTAAGTAGGAGAAAAACACTATTATGAAAGAGTATGCTGACACAATTTGATCTGACTTTTAGAACGGCCCTTGGCCCACGGTGTGGGTAATAGATTGAGGAGGGGCTATGGTTGGAAGTGGGCAGTGGAGAAGTGGGTGGACACAAGAGTGGATGAAGGTTAGTTCAGGGATGACTGGAGTCATCCAGACAATGGAGGATGGAGATCTAGCATAGAGTGGTCACAGTGGGCCAGAGGAAAGTGGATAGACAGCCATCTCCAAACCACCCTCTCAATGATTAAGAACCGTAAGCCCAATCTTGGAAGGGTGACGGTTGTATTCAGTGCCATTTCCAGCTACTGGTTTGGACAGACAGGGTAGAGAAGACAAGACAGAGCTCTGAGTACAGTACCTGGAGGTCTGGCTTCAGCCCCCAGCGCCTCCACACACTTCTGTGCAGCCTGGGCAAGACTCGGAGCTTCTTTGGTTTTCATTTTTTGAACCGTATGGTGAAATTGGTAAAGCTTCCCAGCTGATGCCAGGAAAACCCTACAGATTCTCTAACCAAAATGTACTAAATGGAGGCAGAATTAGTCAGCCCTCTAATTCCAAAGTGTTTAGCTTTGGAGCACAAAACGTTAAACATCTTCTTGCAAGACATCTCAGACATCCTTAAAAGAATGACTATTATTTGCTGTAGCCTAATTATCATTTTCCCCTGGTAAGGAGGTCCATGTATGAAAGAAAATGCTAAAAAAGAAAAGCACAATTGGCAGCTCTAACAACTTGTCATTGTAGACTGGTCTTTGCAAGGTGGACAAACCCTTGTTGTTAGAAAGAAAAAAAAAATGCATCCAGTACTCATTGGATTAAGAGTGTAGAAAAGCAAACGTGTTCAAATCTTAAACACATCATAATTTTAAGCATCCACAAGTGTTTAGAAAGTGTTAGCTGCTATGAGCACATACATCCATTCACTAGTTAAACATCATAACCTGTTTCTTTTCTAAACACATGGGCAGGAGAACAGAGCACACAGTTAACATGTTAAACACACTGACATGTTTACAGTGTGTTGCAAGAAGGTGTTTAACTTTTTGTGCTCCAAAGCTAAACACTTTGGAATTAGAGGGTTGGCTAATTCCACCTCCATTTAGTACGGTATCACCTAGCAGTCCCTTTGGCTTTGGACAGAAGCACCTTTGGAAAAGCAGACAATCCGAGTGATAACCTGGGTTTTACAAAGAGCAGGACTGGCCTACTTACAGCTGAATCTTGGGTGCCGATGAAATATGTGTTTCTGAAAGCAAATCATAAAAGGATTTAGACCTGGATCTGGGAATTGCTGGGCCCAGTCTGTGCTCCGCCTTAGCACGTTTCTTCCCTCATGCATTGGTTCTAGCCTGCTGGTGGGAGCTTTCAAGGAGAACTCAGAACAGGCCAGCTGAGGTCCTGGACTCTGCTCCACACTGGCTCAAACTTTCATAGAGAGTACATAGAGCCCCAGAAGCTAAACCGGAAACAGCCAAAGGGAGGAGAAAAAAGAGAAAGAAGGGATGGATGCATATTAGCTTCCTATGTGCTGCTATAACAAGTAACCACAAACTTGGGAGCTTAAAGCCACTCAAATTTATTATTTCATATTTCTGAAGGTCAGAAGTCTATAATGGGTCTGTCTGGGCTACAATCCAGGTGTCAGCAGGGCTATGTTCTTTCTGGAGGCTCTAGGGGAGAATCCCCGTCTTTGCCTTTTCCAGCTTCTCGAGGCTGCCTGCATTCCTTGGTTCTTGTCCCCCTTCCATCTTCAAAACCAGCCATGGTTGGTCGAGCCTTTCTCACATTGCGTCACTCTGACACTAACTCTTCGCCTCCCTCTTCTACATTTAAAAGACACAAAATGTTTGCACTCAATTAAAGGAGCCCTATAGGGTCACTATGAGTCGGAACTGACTTGATGGCAATGGGTTTTAAAGGAGCTCTAGGAGCCCTGGCAGGGCAGTGGTTAAGCATTTGGCTGATACCCAAAATGTTGGCGGTTCGAACCCAGCCGCCAGTCTGCGGAAGAAAGATGTGGTAGTCTGCTTCTGTAAGGATTACAGACTTGGAAACCGTGTGGGGCACTACTGCTCTGTCCTATAGGGCCGCTATGAGTCAGAATTGACTTGATGGCAATGGGTTCGGCTTGGGTGAAGGAGCCCCGGTGGCACAGT
>NW_004443941.1:16841397-16844776 GCF_000243295.1 Trichechus manatus latirostris
ACTGGCTCAAACTTTCATAGAGAGTACATAGAGCCCCAGAAGCTAAACCGGAAACAGCCAAAGGGAGGAGAAAAAAGAGAAAGAAGGGATGAATGCATATTAGCTTCCTATGTGCTGCTATAACAAATAACCACAAACTTGGGAGCTTAAAGCCACTCAAATTTATTATTTCATAGTTCAGAAGGTCGAAAGTCTATAATGGGTCTGTCTGGGCTACAATCCAGGTGTCAGCAGGGCTATGTTCTTTCTGGAGGCCCTAGGGGAGAATCCCTGTCCTTGCCTTTTCCAGCTTCTCGAGGCTGCCTGCATTCCTTGGTTCTTGTCCCCCTTCCATCTTCAAAACCAGCCATGGTTGGTCGAGCCTTTCTCACGTTGCGTCACTCTGACACTAACTCTTCACCTCCCTCTTCGCCTCCCTCTTCTACATTTAAAAGACACAAAACGTTTGCACTCAATTAAAGGAGCCCTATAGGGTCACTATGAGTCGAAACTGACTTGATGGCAATGGGTTTTAAAGGAGCTCTAGGAGCCCTGGCAGGGCAGTGGTTAAGCATTTGGCTGATATCCAAAATGTTGGCGGTTCGAACCCAGCCGCCAGTCTGCGGAAGAAAGATGTGGTAGTCTGCTTCTGTAAGGATTACAGACTTGGAAGCCGTGTGGGGCACTACTGCTCTGTCCTATAGGGCTGCTATGAGTCAGAATTGACTTGATGGCAATGGGTTCGGCTTGGGTGAAGGAGCCCCGGTGGCACAGTGGTTAAAGCACTCAGCTGCTAACCGAAAGTTCAGCAGTTCGAACCCACCCGCCATTCTGCAGAAGAAAGATGTGACAGTCTGCTTCCGTAAAGATTACAGCTTTAGAAACCCTAGGGGGCGGTTCTACTCTGTCATATAGGGTCACTATGAGTTGGACTTGACTTGACAGCAATTTTTTTGGTTTTACTGAACTAAAGGTTGGCCTTCAAACTGACCCAGAAACACCATAGAAGATTCTGTAAAGACTGCAGCCAAGAAGGCTGTATGGAGCCTACTCTGACACACGGAGTTGCCATGAGTTGGAATCAACTGGATGGCAACTTCTGTGTGTGTGATTACAGTGGTCCCACCCAGATAATCCAAAATAATCTCCTCATTTTAAGGTCATCTGATTAGCAATCTTAATTCTATCGGCTACCTTAATTCCCGTTGCCAAGGAACATAACATATTCACAGGTTCTGGAGATTAAGGTGTAGACATCTTCAGTGGGGGGAAGGGAACATTATTCTGCCTACCACATAGTGTTTGAGCAAAAAAAGGCAAGAGAGAAAGAGAAGAGGTAAAAAGGAAGTTTCACAGCTTAATTTAGACTAAACTGAAATCCTATTCATCTGGGGTTAGAACCATCTCAGACAAACACAGAGGGTCCTCTGGCCAAAGGCAGGGACTGGTCCTGGATAACTTTGTCATCATTTCAGGGATCCAGGTTGCTACCCTCTTAAAATCCATTGTATTAGTTCGGGTATTCCCTAAAGTGCTATAACAAAAGGACCTCAAAATACAATGGTTTAGACAAGAGAGAAAGTGCTTTCTCTCAAATGATCATAGTAGAGGTGGGAAGTCCAGGGCTATTATGGGGGCTCTGCCTTTCCCAGCATGCAGTTTCTGTTTTTTCGGTCCAAGGAGATTGCTCCAGTTTTCCTCAACTCTTAGCCTGGAGGCAAGGTAAAAAGCACAGGGCAGGGCATATACATTCCTTTTAAGGGCATGACCCACAACAGCATTTCTCAGCCTCAACACTTGCGATGTTTTGGGCCAGATAATTCTTTGCTGTGGGGGCTGTTCTGTTTATTGTAGGATGTTAAGCAGCATCCTTGGCCTCCACCCACTAGATACTCCAAAACCAAACCAAACTCATTGCCCTCGAGTGGATTCCAACTCATAGGGACCTAAAGGACAGAGTAGAACTGCCCCATAGGGTTTCCAAGGAGCACCTGGTGGATTCAAACTGCCGACATTTTGGTTACCAGCCATAGCTCTTAACCATTACGCCGCTAGGGTTTCCCACTAGATACTAGTAGCACATAAAACCAGAAATGTCTCCAGATATTGATAAATGCCCCCTAGTGGGGGAGGGAATCACCCACCTCCAGTTAGAACCACTGCTCTAGAAATGCACCCATTACTTCTAGTGTCATCCCATTGCCCAGAACCTAGTCATGTGGTCTTAGCAAGCTGCGCAGCCATATACACACCTAAAACTTGGGAGTTCTATTACTAAAGAAAGAGAGAATGAATATTTTTGAACAGCTAGCAGTCTTTGCTGCATTTGGATGGCCAAATTATTGAAGTCCCCACTCCTACCTGAAACACCTGCCTGGAACACTGTGGAGGAAAGAAGCTAAGAGGAGTCACCAGTGGGAGGAATTTCTGGGCACCTTAGCCAGAGCTCTGGATGCTCAGCAGGCCCCTGCTGGGCAGAGCTGTCTAATGTCTGGGCCAGCATGCTTGGAGCCTGGCTTCTGAGAGCTGAGGGGAGCCAAAGACGTTGCTGGGAGCTGGGAGATGGGGGCCTGACTGGTGAGGGCTCGAGCTTGGGTCCTCTGAATTGTAAACCTCTCATTCTGTCCTCAGGGGGATCACAGTGACCTTGGGGGCTCACTGGGCTGGATTTTGTAGGTAATGGATCAAGAGATAAACAGAACTGGGTTCTAATTACGTTTCTGCCATTATTAGCTAGGTGACGCCTTAGCACCTCCGTTTCCTCATCTGTAAAATTAGGACAGTATCATCTCCTGCAGAGAGTTGTTGTGAGGACTAAAATTAGATAAAGTGTGAAAATGTCTTAGTATCATCTCTGGGACTTAATCAACATGGGGTAGATGGTATTCATTTATTCCTCAGACATTTACTGACTACCTACCATGTATAAGGCTGTGTGCTGGATTCTGGGATCACAGCAGTGAGCCAAGTAGATCAGGTTCTTCTCTGTAGTGATATTGCAGTAGTTACTACTGTTATTATTTTTGTGATTCTGGAGACAGGCTTAGGGACTGATTCTCTCTCAGTGGGTGACTGAGGCTGAGCCAGTCGATTGCAGGAATGAGTGTTTAGGAATGAGGCTGGTTGGTGAGAGAGATCCAGCTGGATGTTTGATGGGTGCCAGTTGGGTGGGGGAGAGTGGAAGGTAGACTAGGACAGAACAGCCAAAAGCTTGGTCATGTAAGCTAGGGGCAGAGATCCAGAAATCCGAGCTGAGGCCAGGAATTTGGGGTTGAGGTGGTGGTGGCATGGTATGTGTGAATTGAGGTGAAGATGCATGCCATCCTGGGACTAACAAACAGGGCAGGGAAAGGTCAGATGTAAGAAGAGGATGCACGAGGACAGGGATCGGTGGCTGCGT
>NW_004443941.1:16870398-16871570 GCF_000243295.1 Trichechus manatus latirostris
TTGAATGCTGGGCATTTGGATCAGTGAAGAAAGGAGAGTCAGGTGTTCTAGGATGGGGGAGTTCCTTGTGGACTGAGAATAGGGTTGGGGGGAAGGTGGTGGGAAGAGGCTGGCAAGGCCACGATCTTAGATAACCTTGAATGCTATGCTGAGTTGAATTTGGACTTGAAGTTGAGATTCTAAACAATTGCTTGTCAGTGATGGCTGTTCTGTACAAAATTCACCTGCAATACAAAAAGGGAAATTTGATACTTCCCCATCCTACAGTCTGTCTCATTCAAGGCTCCTCAGCCACCTGCAGAACCTGTCTTCTCTCTTGGGCTGCAAGGGAGGCGCTGGCATTGCCCGTGGCCTCTGGGAACCCAGATGTCCTCACTCTGGGAAGAAGCTCATTTTAAAAAATCCAATAGTTTGTAATGAGATGCAATTGTCTCCGGAAAGCAATTAGTGTCTGCTAATTTCTTCACACACAATTGCTTTGAAAAATAAATCCCAGGCTCCATACAATATCCCATAAATCATATCCAAAGATTTCTTTCTGCTTATGCATTTTATTTTTAAATAAGCTCAAACTTTAAGAAGCAAAGGATACCAAACTGCAAACTCCCTCTTCCCCTTAACTGTGTGAGTTTCTATCTGAAACTCTGGATGTGATTAGAATTCAATTTAATGTTGTTGATGGATTTGTGCATGGGTTGGCCCAGCCGCCAGCCGACTCTATGCTGCCATTTCCAGATGAGAGGCAACATGAAAAACATCTGATGCTTCTAGATAGCATGTGGGATTCTCAGTAGAGATCGAGAAGTAGTTATAATGAAATAAAATAAGGATAGCTAAAGGAGGCTAGAGGAGCTCTGGTGGCACAGTGATTAAATGCTCAGCCACTAACCAAAAGTTTGGTGGTTCAAACCCACCCAGCAGCTCTGCAGGAGAAAGATCTTGCGATGTGCTCCCAGAAAGACCACAGCCTAGGAAATCCTATGGAGCAGTTCTCCTCTGTCATATAGGGTTGCTATATGTCAGATTCGATTCAACGGCAAGCAACAACGACAAAGTAGGCTCACCATATAGGTCTGGCCCTGGTTCTCTGAGCGAAGATTCTCTGAACAAGCGAAACAGGGAACTTTGTGGAGGCTGCCCTGGCCGGAAGATTCCTTAGGCAGAAGGATGGG
>NW_004443941.1:16872203-16873645 GCF_000243295.1 Trichechus manatus latirostris
GTCTGGGCTGCCTCAACGGGGACAGGATGGCCTAGCATGGCCTCACCTCCCTGTCTGCAGCCTCAGCTAGGATGGCTGAGACAGCTGGACATGATTCCTCATTATCTGGGAGGCTAGCTGTGCTTGTTTACATGGTGGGAGAAGGGTTCAAAGCAGCAGAGAAAACAAGCCCTGGAGCACAAGCACTTCTAAGCCTCTGCTTGCACTGTTTGCTACTGCCCACTGGTGAAGCAAGCACATGATCAATACTGGATTCAAAGGATGGGGAGACTTCACCTCTTCAAAGCTGTGTAGCTGTTATTTGCAATTTACCACAAAGGGTAGTAACAAAATTTACCTCAATGAGTCATTGTGAGGCTCACGTGACATCTTGCACGGAAATAAAGCTCTTGGCATGGCCCTGGCGCATAGTAGGCCTTCCAGGAATGCACGCTTCCTTTTCTCCTCCTTCTCCTTAATTAAGAACACGTCTTTATGAGAGACACGATGGATCTGTTGACTCTAATTCCATTCTCTTTCCAAGCATATGGAAATTGAAGCCATGTGGGGCTTAACAGGAGATCAAATAGTGCCTTAAACATCCCAGGGCAGCAGCCCTGTCCCCAGAGCCTGGGGCGGCCCCTGTGATGGAGCCTGTCTTCCTGCTGCTCTGGGCTCCTCTCCTCCCAGCCTGCTGCAGGTCTCGGTCTTTTTTTCATTACAAATTGCTCATAAGCGCACACATCCCCAGATGCCCGCGTAAAAGCTGGTATTAAAGTTGTGTAATGGTTGTGTGAGTCTTGTTATGATTAGAGCAGCAGTGAGCTGTTCCCCAGAGCTCAGAGTCTAGTGGGAAAAGCCTTAGGGAGCTGCACACCACTCCCAAATAAGGACCCCCTGCCCCCAAGTAAGGCTGGAGAGAGGAAGATATTGGGTTGTGGAATCTGATGGAGAACTCTTATCAAGGGAATAAGAATTAAAGGGAGACAGAGACCTCTAAGGAGAAACCCAGAGGGCCAGAAGAGAAGCATTTGAGATCTCTGAAAGACTTTGCAGGTCCCTTTGTCTGAGGCAGGCTGCACATCCTAGGCCCCCGTCAGAGAAGGCTAGGCCTTGCATCTGGAAGACACAGCACAGGGACCGAGGCTTCTCATTCTTGTTGAGTCCTATCCACAGCCCAGCAGGCTTGGCCGGAGTGTTAGCCTGTTTTACAAATGTGGACACTGAAAGTTGGAAATCCAGCTCTAAATACTCTTTCCTCTGCATTTGGTAGTTGCCCCTGATCCTTGATCTTGAATCAGCTGTAGTCACCGATGATGATACGTTAATTAATGAGCTCTGAAATAGGCACCCTTTAACAAGGACACGTGTGTGTTGTGCATGTGATTAGAGACTGGGTGATAAATTGTCCTTGGCCTCTTGCCATTGTAGCATCGAGAGTTCTTACAATGGCCGATGAAATC
>NW_004443941.1:16874753-16878531 GCF_000243295.1 Trichechus manatus latirostris
AGTAAATCAGGAGCCTCCCAGGGCGCACGGCTAAGAAGTGGGAACATTGGGGTTTGAACCCAGATATGGACCCAGAGCCCAAGCTCTTAACCACCATGGTTAAGATTCCACATACACAAGTCATGGCCATTGGGAAGTCAATACAGGATGACAGCAGGGTTGTGGGAGCCTGGTCTGGCTTAGATGGAGAGGATGGGCTGGAGTAGGGAGACAGAAGACGTGTCCAGGGCCAATCAGGCCACTCAGCTTTTGTGCTTCTCCACCCTCGGCCACGTGGACGGAGAGCCTTGTCCCGTGCTCTGCCTGGTGTCACCGCCACTGATATTTGCATGTCTTTGAGGAAAGGGCAGCAACAGCTGCTTCTCTTGGGAGCAGGGAGGGGCAGGAAGGGAAGGAAGGCCTGGTGTGGCTCTGTCCCACTTCCAGATTACCAAAGCCCATGGCCCCGAGAGCTTACTCAATGCCATCTGAGCCCAACTGTTTATTCCAGCAGAGAACTCCTCAGGGCCCCCAACTTACAATGAATCCCCACATGCCCAGGGGTGAGGTTTGCTGTTCTAAGGGGTTGGCATTGTCTAGTGCAGCCAGGTGATTGGGGCTATGATCTATAGCAGTGTTTATGAAGCTTGCCTGGACACAGTAACACCATGCCCTGTCTGGCCCTGCCCTCCCCCCAACTCTGATGCCTTGGGCTCCATGTATTTAACAAGCACTCCAAGGGACTCATACCTTCTGGCAAGGTTTGGAAACGGTGAGTCATGCTATGCCAAGCCAGACTGACTGAGCTGCTTTGGGGGTGAGGTTCTGGGTTACTTTGGCGTCCTGACACAATGCAGGGCCCTTGTCCCCCAGCTCCCTTTCACGCAGAGCAACTCTTTTCGCTGTTTCGTTTCTTTACCTTTTTTGTGAACTTTAGTTTGAAAAAAGGGTTACCCAGTTTTTAAAATAGATATACTTTATTTGTTAGAACAGTTTTCAGTTTACAGAAAAACTATGCAGAAAGTACAGCGAGTTCCCATATCCCGCCCCCGACCCCCACCCCAACACATTGTTCCTCCTATTATTAGCATCTTGCACTGGTGGGGTACTTTTCTTTTTTTTTTTAACAACTGATGAGCCAATATTGATACATTATTATTAACTAAAGTCCATAGCTTACATTAGGGCTAACTCTTTGTGTGGTACAGTCCTATGGGTTTTAACAAACGCATAACATCATATGTCCACCATGACAGTATCATACAGAATAGTCTCACTGCCCTAAAAACACCCTGTGCTCCACCTACTCATTCCCCCAACGCCAGCTTCTGGCAACCACTGATTATTTTACTGTCTCTATAGTTTTGCCTATTGAGTAGCTATGAGTTGGAATCCACTGGTAGTCAACAGGTTTGGTTTTTGCCTTTTCCAGAATGTCATACAGTTGGAATCATCCAGTATGTTGCTTTTTCAGACTAGCTTCAACTTAGCAGTATGCATTTAAGGTTCCTCTGTGTCTTTTCATAGCTTGATAGCTCATTTCTTTTTATTGCTGGATAATAGTCTATCAAATGAACCCACCAGAGGCTCTGCAGGAGAAGAGACTGGGCAATCTGCTCCCACAGAGATTACAGCCTTGGAAACCCCAATGGCAGCTCTACCCTGTCCGATACGGTCGCTGTGAGTCAGAAACAACTGGACAGCACACAACAACAACACACAAATGTACCACAGTTTGTCTATCCATTTACCTATTGGAGACTTTTTTTAAAGATGAAAACCACTGGTGTACTACATCTTTCAATAATCCCTCTGAAAACCACATGAGAAGGTGCTTTGAAGTTTCACTCCCAGCAATATCTTCTGAGCAATGGTTTGGTTTTCACTTCAGTGACACTGTAACTCTGTAGTTGATAATATTGCCCTCTTTGCTTTAGTAACTGGGAAGCCCAGCACAAAATTTATAGTCTTCTTTAGCAGAGATTTTATGTGGAATTTATCTTCTTTTTCAACTCTTATTTTCTAGTCATTCACTATATTCTCATCTTTTTTAACTCTTATGCTCACTTCTATTGTTGTTGGCATTAGTTGCTGTCGGGTTGGCTACAACTCATGTCGACCTTACGTATAACAGAATGGATGGTTGCCTAGTACTGCTCCAGCTTCATGGTCATTGATATATTTGAGTCCATTGTTGTGACTATTGTGTCAATCCATCTCATTGAGGGTTCTCCTCATTTTCACTGACCCTCTACTTTTCTAAACTTCTGTAAGCTTCCACGAATCCTATTTGGAATGAAGTGGAGTGGACATAAATAAAAACTCAAAAAGACTCATTGACTCAGAGTTTCAGCTTGTAGGAACTACAGGAGCACAGTCCAGCCCTTCTCAAGACATCCTTTGGTACCGAGGGGAAGTGATGTTCCTGAGGCCATAGACTAGAGGCTGAGAAGGCACCCAGGCTTCTACACAGGGCAAGTTCTGTAACATCACACTCCATCTGGGCAGTGTGGGTGGTCAGGCCACCTCCAGCCTGGGAGAATCCCTTCCTGCCCAGAAACAGCTTTCTCAGTGCCTGAGGTGTGCACCAGTAGGAAATTAATTCCTTTGGGTCGTGATACATTTTAATCTCTCAGGGTCTCAATGAAAATGCAAATATCCCTGGGAAGGGTGCAGGCCTCAGATGTCTTGTTTAGTTTCAGGTCAATCTCCAGAGGAAAAAAGCCTGACCCATTGCCGTTGAGTCGATTCTGACTCATAGCAACACTATAGGACAGAGTGGAACTGCCCCATAGAGTTTCCAAGGAGCACCTGGTGGATTCGAACGGCCGACCTTTTTGGTTAGCAGCTGTAGCTCTTAACCACTATGTCACTAGCATTTCCAAACGGATGGGAGCAAATCCCCTGGGGACCTTGGTGAGCCAGCTGTCCCAGTGCCCGAAGAGGAGAGCTGGCAAAGTTGTGCCGGGTCAGGAAGCAAAATCTTTGGCTTTTCCCTAAGACCCTGGATCCCATGTGGAACCCCTCCAGCCTAAACCAGAAAACCAGTCGTGGTTAAGTCAACTCCAGCGTGGCGACCTGTGTGTGTCAGAGTAGAACTGTGCTCCATACGGCTTTCAATGGCTGGTTTCTCGGAAGTAGATCACCAGACCTTTCTTCTGAGGTACCTCTGGGTAGACTCGAACCTTCCACCTTTTGGTTAGCAGACAAGCACGTTAACCATTTGCACCACCCAGGGACTCTTCCCTCCAGCCTAGGACTGATGCAAAAAAAAGAGGAGGATGGGAAAAAGGCCTACTTGGCAGCTTTACCAAAGGCAGGTCTGCCAGAGTCCCCAGGTAGTTCTGTGAGCCTTGAGACAGACTGCGCAAGCTCAGTTTTAAGCTCGGCCCTTATCCCCATTGAGTCAGAGAGAGCTGAGCACTCAGAAGAGCCTCTTGCCCTCCATAGCTGCTTGAGGAGGCCCTGAGGGAGAGAACAATGAACTGAGGAGAGAAATATTTAGAGCAAAAACTCAGAAGTGATAAAAACCCCCAATTATGGCTCCCAGCCTCGTTACCTCTCTCGGCAGTGATTTGTGCTTCCCTTGGCCTCTTAGTACAAAGGTCCCGTGGACCCAGCCTCAGTGTCCCCAGCGGAGCCCAGCCCGCCCTGGCCCTTCATGAGATGCACATGTGTGTGTGTGTGTGTGTGTGTGTGTGTGTCTGGTGGTGAGCGTGAGGCCTGGTGGGCGCACAGAGCCCACGGACATCTATTACATGGAGAAACATCTGTTTTCTGCAGAACATCCACAATATCA
>NW_004443941.1:16878750-16883795 GCF_000243295.1 Trichechus manatus latirostris
CGGGAAACCTCACAGCGTCTCACCTCGTATAGAGTACGGCCCTCTGGGCAGATGGAAATATTTAGCTATGTGTCTAAAGGTTACTGAGCAGCAGCGCCACTACTGGGCCTGTGCAGCTACCATGGTTGGGAGGGAGAGATTTGCTCAAATGAGAAGCCCAGACTCCAATGTGACCAGCGATGGTGCCCCAGGGTATAGAGTAGCTAAAGGCCAAGGCCTCTTCTGGGAGCACCGGCCTCTTCTGAATCCAGAGCTGTAAGGTCGTCAGCAAGGAGCCCTGTGGGCACAACAGTTAAGCGCTCAGCTGCTAACCTAAAAGTTGGCAGTTCAAACCCACCCAGCTGCTCCATGGGAGAAAGACCTGGTGATCTGCTCTGGTAAAAATTACAGCCTAGAAAAGTCTATGTGGCAGTTCTACTCTGTCACATGGGGGTGGCTATGAGTTGAAATCGACTTGGCAGCTAACACCAACAAAGGTGTGAGCAGATGGAGGCAGGAGGGCCAAGCCAACTTGCCTCTTTGTTCCCAGCTCCTGGGGCCAGGAGGCGCTGGGTCAGCGTGGGGAGAACAAAAGGAGCATGGGTTTGAGCCCTTTCTGAAAGGCTCTGTGAAGGATTTTGCCTTTTGAGAGACCCACCACAAATCCCAACAGTGAAGAATGCTCAAGTGCCACCAACATTCACACTCAGCAGTGTCACCACCAGTGAATACATTGGAGCCTTTTCTCTGTGATTACATGGTCAAAAGGATGGAAAACAACCTTCTTGAACTTTTCCAGGGTTCTTCCTCCAAAGGACTAATGCACACTGGTATTTTATCAGTTGAAAGCTATTCCCAGGTTATAGATGAGAAAATGATAGGGGGCAGGGGGCATCCAACGCCTTCAGGAACAGCTCTGAGGTTGCCTAGGGCCCAAGCACAGAGAAAGACTGGGTCTTCTCAGAAGACCATGTGGCTGATGGGATTCAGAGAGGAGAATGGAGACCTGCTGAGCTCTCCCCAGGGTGGTGCTCCACACCCACCCCCACCATCCCACTTCTGTGAGGTCCTTTAACCAGTCATCCCTCTTTGGAGCTGAGTAGAGGCGGTCCCTGGGTTACGAACTTCCGATTTACATACAACTTGTAGCTACGAACCCAACCCCGGTAAAGTCTATTATATTAAACATTCAAGGTACATACAGTGGTTCGTAATAACAAATGGACACTCCTTTGCAACGTGCATCAAAACACCATTATTACTGTATTGCTATGTTAAAGATGTTTTAGTGTATCTGGAAGTGCTTCTTTAATGTTTTTTATGCCTAGAAAGGTACACTATATACTAAGACAAGCATTTGACTAACCGACGTTAGATACGAATTGTACCCAACCTGTTCCGATTTACATACAAATTCGATTTAAAGACAGATTTAGGAACGGAACGCCTTCGTAATCCAGGTACTGCCTGTAACTTTTCTGTTTTATAGCAATCCCTCATCTCACAGCCCCATTGCAGGGACTTATCTCCCTCACCATCAGCCCAGGTGTCCCCCGAAGCACATAAAGTGTATGATGGAGTGAGGGATCAAGTTGAATTATGTGGCCTGCAGTTTACGGTGGGGGCCCTCCGGACATCCGATCCAGTGTCTGAGCTCAGTTTCCGTGCTCTGGCCCCGGGCTGATTAGACTGTTCTGAAAGGGGAGCTATTCCTGGGGGAGAAGATGCAGAGAAGGAGTAAGGGGCCAGAGAGAGCTGCAAGCCCCAAGTGGCAGCTAGTCCTGGGCAGCTTTGGGTCGCTGTGGTCTCTCTGCTGTTCAGCCCCCTGAACGGTTCTGGTGGTGGTGGGGTGTGGATGGGTGTGTTGCGGGGAGCTTGTTGGAGGAATAAGGCAGATGGAGCCCTGGGGGCAGCTTTGCCTCATTAGTGAGCTAGTTTTAGGGACAAGAGGCATCCACACCTCCTCCCTTCCATCAGCCCCAACACAAGCCATGTTCATCTTGCTGAGTTAGCAGGAACTCAGACGTAAAAGAGTTTTCAACTGGGGCAGTGAAACCAAAGGTATTTCCTGGACTCAGAAACCTCATATGGTATCAAACAGGCTGGAGGATCCTACTTGGCCCACAATCTCGGTCTTTATGAGAACTGCCATGATGTCCAGCTGTTTGCAGAGAGTGGTCCACAGAGCAATGTTTTGTTTTCCTAGGCATGTGATACAGGAACATTTGCAAAACCGCGAGACGCGCCACTCTTGCAGAAATCCTTTCCGTGGGTCCTTGTAGCCTGAGATTCTGGTTCTGGGAATCTCAGGGTGAGCTAGGCCAACATGTGGAACTCTGAAAAAACATTTGTAGCCAGGTGTGAGAATGAATCCACAGCTTAGAGCCAGGCAAAGGATAGGGTCTCAATCAATAACTGTTGAATGAATAACTTTGACTAGGAATCAAGAAACCCAGATTCTAGTCTTGGCTCTATCATTCACTGTTTTCTGATAAAACATGGAACTTCTGAGCCTCAGTTTCCCTTTTGTGTGAAGTGGCCTGGAAATCCCTGTCCTGACGCCTCCAAGGGCTGCTTTGGGGATCAAATGAGAGTGTGGATGTGAAAATGTGCTATGTTCCGCAAGGCCTTCCAATGGGCATGCTTATTACTATCTCCCTGTTGTTCTCAGAGGTTCCACTTAACAACCAGCCATGACCCTTGTTCACACAAATGCATCCAACCCTTCTTGGGCTGGTTTCCATTCCAGCCAATGCCGACTCTCCAAGTAAGCTGCTCTTTCAGTTTTCACCAACAGTGTGATGTAGGACAGCCTTCGTTGTGAGTCATCCTATTCTTCTCTCAAGCATGTGTGTGTGTGTGCCCATGCCTGCACTGTGGGTGGGGATGGGATGGGGCTCATTCAAGGGTCTGGGGAGAGCCCTTCATGTTCAAGATCTTGTCTCCTCTCAACATCTATCTCTCTCACTTAAAGACTACTGGTCTCTAGAACCAGCTCCAGTCAGCAGCGTCTGTGTCCATGCCACCCTCTGCTTCCAATGAGCTCTTTTAGTTTCAGCTCTCTGGGAAGGAGAAGCTTCTCTTCTTGGGCTCAGCCTTGTCCTTGTTGGTAATAACAAAACAATGATAGCCCCTTTTAGTACAGAACTTTCCCATTTAGAAAACATTTCTCAATCATAAAATTGCTCTCAGTGTGTTAGTCACGTGCTAAGCACTTTACCAGTCGCATCCCCTCTCTCCACAGGCCAACCCCCATTTTATAGATGAGAAGACTGAGGCCAGGAGAGGTTAAGTAACTAAACTTACACAGCTAGATCCCGAGTAAGAATGCAAACCAAGACGCATCCAAATTCCAGGCAGGGCTGGTATAACTATTCTAATTTTATAGTCGAGAAAGCTGAAATTCTGCCCATATAATTTGTATCCACACTACTTAAAGATATGGTTGTCCGCTTTTGACATCAGCTTAGCCAGCTTGCTCACTGGTTGAGAAAGTGGTGGTTGTAGTAGGAATTTGGGGACTGGAATCAGGGTTTTGGGAAGGCAAGGATTGGGGTGCTGGGGCAGACTGAGGTTGGAAATGGTCAAATGTGGGTTCTGCCTGTCCCACGGCCACCAGCTGGTGAAGGGCCAAGCCAGATATCCAAACCAGGCCCTCTGACTGCGGAGACTTGTAACCCAGCCTCAGCCAACTTCGGCCTCTCACTCACTGCTGTGCTCCAACATGGGCACAGAGGATCCAGTGAAGTGTAAATACAGCTTGATTTTTGCAGCCTGCTGAGCTGTGGTGATACCTAATCTGGGGAGAGCTCTGATTCCTTGACTCAGAAATTAGCATGTAAGTGCAGAAACCTAATAGCTAACCAGAGACAAGGTCTATAATAAACCTAATAAGGTTTAATTGTTTCTATTTGTAATCCAAAATGATCTGGCTGGATTGCTGGGGCTTGGGCTGGGGCCAGGCCCCCTTCTTTATTTAATATATGTTTGCTACCAGCTGCCGGGGGAGCCTTCCTGTCTGTATTATTAATATGATATAGGCCTTTGGTTTCCAGTATCATCTCTTTGGAATTTCTGTCTCAGATCCTGTGCAAATGAACATAATCCCTTGGCAGGAAAGGCGTTTTGGATTCCTGGCATCAGGCGTGGGGCCTCTGGGTTTCATGTGAGGAACGCCAGATACCGTCAGCCTCCGCCTCCTCTTCGGTCGGCCTGTCCACACTGGAGGACTCACCCCGTGCCCCAAGCCCCCACCGATGAGGTCTGAGTTGAAATATGGTCAAACGTGAAGAAAGCCTTGGGGTGCTCCAGCTGGAAGCAAGGAGACTGCTGGCTCTCGAGGATTGTCATCCAGTGACCCTCCCAATAAAAAGGATACAGAGCAATTTTCTAAATATCTCAGGATGAATGTTATGGATTGATTTGTGCCCACCTCCCACAAAAAAAATAATGGTCATGGTACCTGTGGAGGTGATACTTTTTGGAAATAGGGGTTTTCTTTTGTTACGTTGATGAGACCATACCAGCATAGGGTGGATCTTAAACCTAATCGCTTCTGAGTTATAGAAAGATCAGAGTAGATATAGAAACACCCACACAGAGAACATCATGTGAGAACTGTCTACAAGCCAAGGAATGCCAAGAAACGCCCAGGGCTACTGACAAAGAAGAAATCAACATGGCCGAAACCATGATTTGGATTTTCAGTCTCCAGAACTGTGAGAAAATCAATTTCCATTCTTTAAAGCCACCTACTTGTGGTATTTGTGTTACAGCAGCACTAGGCAACTAAGACAATAACCAAAAGTGGTTGGGGAACTCAACTCACCTTGCAAGTTTCCTATTAGCAGGGGAAATCTTTGCTCTTTAAAAGTATGCTATACTTGACTTCTGGCAAAATGGCGCTCTAGGCAGAAGCACCACGCCGTCCCTTCACAGCAAAGATCCAAAAAACTAAGCTGAAAAGAGAAAACAAATAATCCTGAAACCCTAAAACATCACATGAAGAGATAAAGAACTCAGCCAAGCACCAGATGCAGTGAGAAAACTGACAGAGAACGGAGAGC
>NW_004443941.1:16892269-16897221 GCF_000243295.1 Trichechus manatus latirostris
TCTTCAAATAGTTGCATAGAATCATTTGGGTGGTGTAGGGGAAGGTGGGGGTGCAGAGGGGGAGGAGGCTGATGTTAAGTGTACTGACTGTCCTGTCCTATTCCTAGAACATTCTGACTGAATAGGTCAAGTTCACAGGTACCAGGGGTTAGAACTCCAACATACCGTATTTTTATTTTTATGCAAATAACGCACTCCTTCTGCATTTGCGTGCTGGCTGTGCCCTCCCCCCATGTGGCACCCTCACAAGCACCACCATGCCAGTCCTCTTCCACATGTTGCTGTAAAAAAAAATTAGCATAGTGCACTTACAAAAATACCTCCTGGGGGGAGCACATGACTGGCAAATAAATACAGAAGGCATGAGTTATTTTCATAAAAATACAGTGTATCTTTTTGGGAGACACAATTCAATCCATAGCACTGGTCAATCAGAGTTCCTTGCCCTAAAATTTGGAGTAAGGACTAAGAGACTCCATTCTTGGCTAGAGATTTGGACCAAGGGGAAATATAAATTTAGGACCAGAGAGGAGGCTGTTTTCCTTTACATGACCAGAGAGAGAAGAGTAAAGTCACTGAGAGAGGAAGAAAGAGTATCCTCTGGGTTCCCCAATGGCCTTCCATTTTCTGATTCCAGCCCCTTCCTTAGGCCCAGCTGCTCCTGCCCTCAAGTTCTGTGAGACCTGCATTTGTGTGTTTAAGTTGAGTTGTTTTCTGTTTCTTGCAACCAAAACAGTTTTCCTTAGTAAAGAAGAAGAACCCATTTATTTTTCGATGAAGAAGTACAGGGTTTGGTGGGCTAGGTGACTGAACGAGGGGTCCAGGATTTATTTAGTTAAGCTCAAGGTCTTAAGTCTCATATCATCTCACTTAAACTATCTGTTAGCATGGAGTGGTCTCAACCTTGGACCTGAAGCTTTTCTGATCTCCTTCTGATACCTGGTGGCACAGTAGTTAAGAGCTCGGCTGCTAACCAAAACGCTGGCAGTTCAAATCCACCATACGTTCGTTGGAAACTCCACGGGGCAGTTCTACTCTGTCTTATAGTCAGATTCAACTCAACAACAATGGGTTTGGTTTTTGTTTGTTTTTTTTCTTGGTTCTGATACCCGAGAAATTGTGTGTTCTCTCAACTCCACCTCGTCCTACAATCTGGAATGATGAAGATGACACCTTACATTTGCATAAAGCTTTCTAGTTTACAGGTCCAGGTCACATTTGTAGGAAACCACCAACACCATTGTTTAATTTGTTTGCTTATTTACTCAACCAACATTTATTGAGCATCTGCAGCATTCCGAGCATTGTGCTATGTGCTATTTAAAAACATCGTTTAGTTCACAGAGGGCTCCAGCTAGAAGCTTTACGATCAGGCATTTTATCCCTTGGTGGATGACAGCACCAAAGAAAACAGGTTTGAATTAAGAGAGAGGGTAGATCCGATCAGCAAAGGGGGAAGAAAAATATGAGTGATGGGGGTGGGGAGTGGGGGCATAAGCCCAGAAATCTTTAATAATAGAAGTGATATTATCAAGACATACGTTTGTCAGTTGGCAGAGTCTAAGGCCCCTGCATCTGGGTTCTTTCCCAACCCTGGGCTTTTACGTTTCTAAATGTTGAAGTCATAGTGTAGAACACTCCCTCGATGCACTGTCTCTGAGTGACCAGTTTATACCGCAGTGGCCCAATTTTGGTCCTTGTTCTCACCTCGGGCTCCCTGGGTGGTGCAAATCGTTAACGCGCCTGGCTGCTGACCAAAAGATTGGAGGCTTGAGTCCACTCAGAAGTACCGCTGAAGAAAGGCCTGGTGATCTACTGCTGAAAAACCAGGCGTTGAAAACCCTGGGGAGCACAGTTCTACTCTGATACACGTGGGGTCACCATGAGTAGGAATTGACTTGATGGCAACTGGTTTCTCACTGAACCTGTCTTCTCAGCCATAAAGTGGGTAACAATCTAATAAGACGGGCCTGAAGATTTAGCTGGGGACTTTAAGAAGTGTTTTGTAACTGTTAAGAGGTGGGAGGGTCTCTGTGGATTCCTCCTCCCACACCCAAGCAAGAGTCCTGGCACATGCAGGGTTAAGGAGCCACTGCCTCACTGTTCTTCCGCCTGTTGTCTGAGCTGTCATGACCCCCTCCCCAAGCCCACCCCCAGTCCGCCCGGCCCTTCAGGTGAGGATGGACTAGAGAGGGGCCCGGGGTTGCCTGACACTGGATACTTCCTTCCTGTCTGGATTAGAGTCATATTGTCAATATCATATCAGTGTTGACCAAATTAACAAATGGACTTCAAGTTAAACACTGGGCAATTGGTGAGATGGGGTTTTTAAAAATGTGTCGGGGCTCGGGGGATCACTCCTAGGCCATGGGCTGTTTGCCTCTTCTGGACTCCTGGCCTTTAACACCACGTCACTTTACATTGCTTTCCATGGAAAGCCGCCTCCCTGCCATCCTGCAGCCTCTGCACAGAGCCTCCAGGCAGGCATTTCTGTGCGCGGCTGGAGCTCAGCCTGGCTGTTCGGCCAGCTTCTTTCTCCTGCACCCAACAGAGACAGATATCCTCCTCTCAGTTGCTCCAGAATGGAAAATGAAGTTTGTTGAAACCGTTCACTCCCCACCGGGAATTTTAGCCAACAGAGCAGGGCAGAGCAAGGCTTCCAGCCGGTCATTCATAGTTTGACCTTGTTGTTAGCTGCAGCTGAGCAGATTCTGACTCGTGGCGACCCCACGTGTACTGCAAAGTAGAATTGCTCCGTAGAGTTTTCAAGGCTGTAGCCTTTCGGAAGCAGATTGCCAGGCTTGTCTCCCGAGGCACCTCTGGGTGGGTTCGAACCACCAACCTTTCGGCTAGTAGTCGAGTGCTTAACCGTTGGTGTCACCTGTTGGGGTGCACATGACACCAGCGTCTGGTCTGGAGTTTTCCTTGGCATCGTGGTGTCATGTCCACACAAAACATTCGGTGATTTAGCTGCATTTTCCACTTTGCATCAAGAGAGCTGGCAGTTGACAGAACACCTCTGTGGGTCAAAACTGTCTTGCTTCAGGAATGTGCTGGCTTAAGTTCCTCGCAATGACGGGAGACACCTTGACCCCCAGGACATAGGCTGCTTGGAGAAGCCAGCCGTCAGGGAGAGAAAGTGATGAATGCCTTTTGTCGATTTTTCATATTGAGCTTCATTTTGTAGTCTATTAATTTTTAAAAAACTATTTATTTTGGAAAGACGTTAAAAAGCAAGAAAGAAGTGGGTTTCAACACCTTCACTGCGCGCCATTCTAAAGTCGTTTCTGATAGGCAGCAAAGCAGCCATTCGAAAAGTGAAAGACTTAGGTCAATTATTTTTCTTTCCTTGGCTTACAGGACAGCAAAGAGCTGGTTTAACTGAATTGACCAGTTGTTTGATGAATCAATCAGTCGTCAAATATTTGTTCTGCGAGACCCGTGAGCAGGGCCACTCACTGTTTGATTAAATTGTTTGATGAAACAGAACAAATAGGCCTGTCTTCTAGGCCTCTGGCAGACAGAGCCTGGCTGTGTGGAGCTAATTACCCTACCACCCTTAATTACAGATACACGCTCAAACAGAGCTCTTTTCCTTGAATCCAAAGTTAATCCTGGAAATCTGGTAATGCAATTACTGTACATGTTTCAACAAGTGAGAGAGGGAGGGAGGGAGGAATGAGGGAGAGAGAGCAAGAGAGGAAGAAGAAAATATGAATATATCCCATACATGTAGCCCACAATGACGGAGGATTACCAAAAAACTTTTATACTCAAAGAATAAAGAAGGTCTGTAATTGAGCATGGTTTGGTGTTCAAGATCTCGCTTGAAAAGGGTCTGTAACCAACTTTCCTAAGTGGCATTTAGCATGCTCCTATGGGTAAGGAGCCCTGGTGGCACAGTGGTTAAGCACTCGGCTGCTAACCAAAAGGTCGGTGGTTTGAACCCACCAGCCTCTCCATGTGAGAAAGATGTGGCAGTCTGCTTCTGTAAAGAATACAGCCTTGGAAACCCTATGGGGCAGTTCTACTCTGTCCTCTATGGTTGCTATGAGTCGAAATCGGCTGGATGGCAATGGATATGAGCTTAACTGTTTCATTAGCTTAGTTTCTAACTGATGTCACAACTCATAGTCAGGACTGTATTTTAAGAAGGAGAAAAGAATGAAAACACTTAGGAAGAACAGAAAGCAACCCAAAAAACCTCAAACCCCAACAGTAAAGAACATCTTTCTTTTAAACATCATGGTTGTATGAGGCAAACTGATCTGTCAGATAGACTTGTCATATCCACATATTTTATAATGCAATATGTTCAGGCAAGAATTTTGGCACGACCTGCCAACAGCAATCTTGAACTTTTCTTGACACTCTAAACGGCACGTAATATGTTGGGGGGTGGGGAGTGTCGGGGAGACCTTAACGCTTTCATTCAGACTCTAAGAGTCCTTTGGAGATAAGCATCACCTAAGGACAGGTCCCAGCGGCCCCCGGCCTGGGCCGGGTGATGGCCAGCACTGAGCTCTGGCAGGGCCGTGGCCACGGTTTACCAGTGGCCTTTCCTCCATTGAAGAGTCAGGAAGAGTTTAAATCTAACTCAGGGATGACCTCACTTGGAATACCATCCAACTGGACTCAATTGATGAAATCACAGAGCTGCATGAGACCGTTTTGATGATCTAATCCAGTGGTTCTCAGTCTTGGCTGCACATTGGAATTACCTAGAGTGCTTAAGAAAGTATAAAAAATGATGCCTAAGCCCCACCCAACACCATGAAAACAGAGGCTTGGGGGGTAGGTCCTGGGTATTGAGACTTCTTTGAAGTTCCCAGATGATTCTCATATGATGCCAGGGTTGAGAACCACAATCCAACCCCTCACTTTACAGAGGAGGAAACCGAGGCCCAAAGACAGAGGCTACCAGGGCCAGGACTTGAACACGGGCACCTGTG
>NW_004443941.1:16899910-16901153 GCF_000243295.1 Trichechus manatus latirostris
AGGTTGAAGAAGGCTACACCAAAGCAGCACCTCCTCCTTGGGAAGCAGCCTGGCAAGCCGTGAGGATGAACAAATGAGATGATGATAGCTCCATCCCTGCACGCTGGCAGCTTTTGTCTCAGCAGACCCAGAGGCCCCTCGGTGTGACTCTCTGGGCTCCAGACTGGGGGCTCCGGTCCCACCATGCCCTGGGGAGGCCGCGTCTCTGAAAGACGTAGCGTGACTTGGTGCCTGGAGGCTGGCTGTGTGCTGAAACGAAGGCGAGACAGACTGTCAGCGTGGAAACCATGCGGTGACAGCTTCCTTCACCCTCCAGACCTGTCAGCTCACGGGGGAACTGACAGGCCTCTACTAATAAGGTAAACAAAGGATTTAAAGCATGGAGCAGGAATGCCAGATTCTTTCTTTAATGTTTCCCTATTCATAACATGTCACAGAGTTAACGCCTGGCTCAGTGGAGGTAGCAGTTCCTGGCTTTTAAGGGCTCCCAAGGGTGGTGGTGGGGGGACAGGCCCAAAGCACCAGAGCCTGAGCTCCGAGTCGGAACTGCCCTCTCGTCGCTGGGCCAGGCATCTGCTCACTCTCATGGGAAGTCCTGGCTCACAAGGTTGCACCTTTGAGGATAAAGCCCAAACCCTCTAGCCTGGTGGTCAAGCCCTGTTGCGACCGCTTGTCCAACTTCCTTTCCCTCCACTCTTGGCTCTTACTTGTTCCCTTTCCCACCCTGACTCTTGCTGCAGCTTCCTTTGTGGATCTAGGCAGCTGTCAACAAAAGCCACTTCACCCGAGCTGGTGTGCATACTCTTGCATGGCTCCGGAAAGCTCCCCAACTTTTCTGGACCACATCTCCCCCCAGCCTGAGTGTTTCCACCTCCTGGGCCTCTTTCTTATCCACCCACCCGCACTTCCCCTTTCAAGCAGAATCCCTTTGCAGGGCTAGGACAGCAGTAACACTGTATTTCTATGCCATTACTTAGAAAGACAAATGGCCTGTTAGCCTGTTAGGATGTAATTTAAAAGCCATTTGTCTAGTGGTAATAACTGAAAATAGACTTCCCCCATAGGCCAGGTATGACTTCCTCCAGAGAGTGGGAGATCAGCCGATGGTGAACAGCTACCTGGGGGCCAATCCACTGGAAGGCTCAGGAATGGGGGTGGCATTTTGAGTGGATCAGGAGCTCATACAGGGCTTTGGAGGAAGGCAGACGCCATTCTCTGAAGCTAGGCAGCTGGTCTTGCTTGT
>NW_004443941.1:16903731-16904834 GCF_000243295.1 Trichechus manatus latirostris
TTCTTATAGTTTTAGGCCTAGGATCATTCCTTACTTACTAATTTCTAGCTCTTTGTGCATTCATACTCTTTGGTTTCAACATGGCGTCCCATTTCCATCATGAGTCGGTTCAGTTCACCATTGGTTTCACTCGGTTTAGGAAAATAGCTACCTTTAATGAAGTTTCCATGAGATCAGTTTTATCCTGCTAACATTAAATCCATTGGACAGAAAAAAAAAATGAAAACAACAAACTGGAAAAAAAATTGGTAAAGCACGCTTGTGAAAATGTTTATTGTGTAAAAATATGGTATATTACCTGTGCCTCTTTTTAAACAGAATTGTTGCAGAGATGGTGTTTGCCAATGACATGGGACCATTAATTTGAATATCTGTTTTAAAAACTTTGTCCTCTCTTTGCTATTCTTTTGTTTATCACATGTTACTTTTACAGTTACATCTCCTTATCTGTCGTGGTATTTAATACTTATTCACTCATTATTGAGTGAAAGAAAAAAAAAGGAAACATCCCAAATGGTAAAATAAATGATGGTGTGTCCACTCAATGGACTACTCTGTGGCCTTTGGAAATGATGTAGAGGACTATTGATATAGAACCTGGAATATTCAAAACAACTTCATGTTATATCACTAAGTGATAACAAGTAGGCTGCTAAGCAGGATGTACACCAGAATGGCCCCTGCACCTGGGGAATCCTGGTAAGCTCTGATTCTGGACTGTTCATATTTATGAATGAAGACGTCAAAGTACTTAGCCTTAGTTGAAAGTTCTGTGCATTCAATTAAAGGGCTTCAGGCAAAGGAAGTAACATTTATTGATCACCTACCATGTGCCAGGCACTATTTTAGGAGCTTTCTTGTGTTATCTCTGTTAATCATGCTCTGAGGTTATCTTTGTTCAGCAGATAAGGAACCTAGGGCTGAGAGAAGGTGTGTAACTTGCCTGAGTTCACACACTTGATAGACAGTACAACTAGGATTTGAATATATCTGACCCCAAAGTCCATGCTTTTTCTACTATACTGTGCCAATTATCTATTGCCTCAATAATGCTGCAGGACACATGACATAAACCACAAAACCTCAGCAGCATGTGACAATAA
>NW_004443941.1:16906392-16907758 GCF_000243295.1 Trichechus manatus latirostris
TCTGTTAGAAAAAATGTCTGGGAAACCCCAGTTTTACACTGGACAAGATGATTTTTAGGGTGACTTTTAATACCATGTTCTATTATTCCATACTAGTCTGTGACACAGGGATGGACTCTGGGACTATTAAAGGAAGTAGAGGCTGTTGTTGATGATGGTGGTGTTTTTCTTTTTTTTCCCCCATCTTTACACTAGATGGACCCAGATTCATGACCCAGAAAGATAACGGAAAGAAGGACAGACTGTCCCCACAGCACTTCCTCGGCTGCCAGTGGGTAATTTATTGCAGCTGCCAGTGTTTTTTGATGCCAGCTTTACCTCTTAGATGCCACGTCTGGGTGCGGGGCTGAAGGGTGCAGGTCTTCTTAAGAGTACAATGCACGAACTTTGTGAGAGCCATTTGCTTCCCAGATTTTCTTTTCCCTTTCTGACTGGTATTACGGTAGTTCTGTGTGCTTGAGATGCCCGAAGTCTTTCCTTCAGATAACCGCCATCATGTAAATAAAACTGCAGGAGGAAAGGTAACCCAATTAAAAGAATATTTGCCACACACTTTAGGAACATGTGCTGGAATACAATCAACCACGTGAATAAGAAGCAATGACTCTTCTCTATTTGGTAAGTGAGACTCCAAGATTTCTACTTGTCAACCTTTGTTAACCTAGTTCAAGGCCCAATATGCAAGTGAAAATATCAGAACAACATGGCAAAAGGAGAAATCTAGTGGTTTGAGTTTTCTAACAGAGGTTTCATTGCTGGTGCTGTTCCGGCCTCGGCTGAATGGGACTGGATGTTGCCGTCCTGGGCTCTGCCCGGGCTAGTGCTGGCTCACCCTGCCTGCTTGCCTCGGAGCCCTCTCTGGCCAGGACTGAAAAGTGATGGCAATCCCTGAGTGGTACAGATGGTTAATGTGCTCGACTGCTAACTGGGAGGTTGCAGGTTTGAGTCTACCCAGAGGCTCCTCGGAAGAAAGGCCTGGCAATCTACTTTTGGAAAATCAGCCATTGAAAATTCTGTGGAGCACAGTTCGACTCTGACACACATGTTTTTTTCTGAAAGGTGATGACACCATTGGATTCCCCTCAGCTTCCTACCTGGGTGGCTAAAGGACTAGACCCTTGGGCCTTGTTCCTGCGCCCCCTTGCTTTGGACCTGCATCCACTGATCTGACCCGGATGCCGCTGTCTGGAAGTACCAGCCATCCAGCCTGCTAGGAGTGCTGGCAGGGAGCAGTGTGGGGCTTGGAGCAAACGGTGGCAGACAACTGACTCTTATTTCCTCCAGAGGCTCAGCAAATACGATTGTGCAGGGCTGGAAATGACCCCACTGAACATCTCTTTCAGTGATCTCAGTATTCTATAAGGAG
>NW_004443941.1:16907858-16909221 GCF_000243295.1 Trichechus manatus latirostris
GCCGCTGTCTGGAAGTACCAGCCATCCAGCCTGCTAGGAGTGCTGGCAGGGAGCAGTGTGGGGCTTGGAGCAAACGGTGGCAGACAACTGACTCTTATTTCCTCCAGAGGCTCAGCAAATACGATTGTGCAGGGCTGGAAATGACCCCACTGAACATCTCTTTCAGTGATCTCAGTATCCTATAAAAAGGGGCACCCCACTTATTGTACTAGGATTTGCAACCACTGCGTGTGTGATGGTGTGTGAACTAGCGCTCTTTGGAACTTTGTGTTTATTTACATAACACGTTTCTTGGGTGCATATAAGTCACGCCTGAGTCTGTGTTGTTAATCATTTGAAATTTAATAAGAACATGACAATTTTTTCCTTACTTCCCCGTTTTTCCTCTCTCTCCCGCTCTAGCTCATGCAACACTGTGGGGATTTACTTTAACAGCGAAGAGGCGGACTCAGACGTCCAAGCGGAGTGGGGTATTTTGACCAAGTAACGTAATGAGCCTGTAGAGGATCCATGACTAAATCCAGGAATCCTGGCCCCCTTGGCCTTTCTCTTCCCTTATCCTTCTTCCTCCAGGCTTGGCGGCTGGTCTCCTCTGTCGATTCCGACTCACAGCTACCCTATGTGATAGAGTAGAACTGCGTATTGTTGGCTGTAATCTTTATGGAAGGAGATTGCCAAGTCTTCTTCCCGCAGGGCTGATGGGTGGGTTTGAACCGCCGACCTTTCCATTAGCAGCCAAACGCTTAACCTGTTGAGCACAGGTCTCTTCTGTCTCCTCTGCTGTTGTGTTGTGTGCTGTCGAGTTGATTTCAACTCAAAATAACCAATATGACAGAGTAGAACTGCTCCATAGGGTTTTCTAGGCTGTAATCTTTATGGGAGCAGATCGACAGTTCTTTTCTCCCGCAGAACAGCTGGTGGGTTCGAATCACCGACCTTTTGATTAGCAGCCAAACGCTTAACCATTGCGCCACAAGGGTTCTGTCTGTCTCCTCTAGGCGAGCTAATTAAAGAGGGGCCCAGGGCATCCCTAACTCAGCTCTGTGCTCAGGCATCTGAGAGCCTTCCCCAGAATTCCGTTAGGGAACAGCTCTATATTTATTAATGCCCAATAATTCTTTCCCTTAGCCAATTAGCATTCTCAAAAGCTGAGAAAGATTCTGTCCTACTCACAAGAAGGTGTTAATTGGACCACTAACTGTGGACAGAGGACAGCACTCTAATTACTTCTCATCAAAGTCTCCCCGGTGGATATTTGGCTCTGTTCTCGGTTCTTCTGCTCCCCAGGTGTCCTGACCTGAGCAAAAGGCACCTTCAGTTCCCACAGGTGCATGGATTCCATTTTCCTAAATGAAGGCAAGGA
>NW_004443941.1:16922656-16930396 GCF_000243295.1 Trichechus manatus latirostris
AGGAGGGCTTAAGGGACTCCAGTGAACAGGGTCATTGTCCTATGTCCCTTTTCTTTCCATGTTGCCATCTTTGTAATGCCCACTGCTCTCCTGGTGACCTCATTGGCACTCACTTTGCCTGGTGACAACCAGCAGCTGCCATTCATTCAAGTTGATGCAAATCTCCAGCATGAAAAACACATCTAGGGGTGTCTGCTTTGCAAAGGAAATTTATCCATTCCTGCTATTTCATGCTTCCGTGATCAGATAAAGCAGCATTTGGTGCTAACTTTTAAGTCAAATATGCAAGACTCCAACCAACAATAACAAAGACAATCCTATAGGTTGCTAAGCACGGTGAGCTTTTAAAATGCATTCAGACAGTGAGTGCGAGGATATTAATAGGGAGACACATATCCCATTTCAGGCTACAAAGCAGATCCTGCAGTGGGACATGGAAATGCTGGGCGCTTCAAGGTTAACTTGAACTACAGGGAAGAACTCAGCTGGAATACAGACATGCCTGAGGCTGCATCTCAGACACTGAGCTCCCAGCTCTTATGGCACAGTCTGTCAACTCAGCTCTGTTTTGAATGGAACTGGACAGATGGTGATGGCCAAAAACAGCAATTGACTAAAATAATGAAGTTATATGTAGACAGTGATGGAGGCAGAGAACAGTAGAGGTGGACGGGCCCTTTGGAAATTGTCGTGAACTCTCTTCCTTTATTTTACAGGTAAGGACACTAGGGCCTGCAGGTCACACTGGGACTTTGTGACAGGGATGAGCCTTAAGTTTAAGTTTACTGGCGACCACGCCAATGTCATTTTCACATGAGTACGGTTGCTTCCTCTCGACCCTCAGCATTCTAAGCATCCCTAGTGATTCTTTTTGTTGAGGACTAGGATGCAGGACTGGCAGAATGGACACTTGGAGATTTTTTGGGTCAAGTAATGGGGATCACTGTGTCTGTCATGGCGGAGAGGGGATTGGATAAGGAATCCAAAGACCTGGGTTTGAGGCCTAGTTCTGTGCTTGTTCACTGGGTGACACTTATCTTTCCATCTGTTTTCTTAAGTGCAAAACATGAAGTGTAACTAAGAGAATGTGTGTAAAATAACTGAAAACTGAAACAATTCATGTAGATTTTATGACCACTATTTTCTCTCTCTCTTTCCTAGTTCCAACATGTCACTTGGGAAGACATAGTTACAAATTTTAGGGGTGAAGTCTTTGAGCAGGAGATATCTGGAAGCTGGCTGTCCCCAAATAGGGTCCAGTGTGGAAGCTTGGTCTCTTTTTTCTCGTGGTCACAATACACGGGGCTCTTCATCTTCAGCACTGCTCCCACACCCACCCCCACACCTCAGCTCAACAGTCCCCCAGCCTTCTCACCGGTCCTCAAACACTCCCTGCCCTCCTGGCCTTCTTGGTCTTTGTCCTCATTGTCCTTCAAGTTTGCAAATTTCTCTTTTTCACCAGAAGAATGCCTACAATCCTTTAAAAAGGTAGCATCACTGCCTCAACAGGACCATTCCCAACTCCCTCAGATAGATTAGTTTCTATGTCTTCTGGGTGGTGGTCAACAGAATGAACTCTAGAGTCAGATCATGTAGGTTTAAATCCCAGCTCCACCACTTACCTGGAGTGTGTCTTGGACAAGTCATTGAACTTCTCTGTGGCTCAGTTTCCTCATCCGTAAAATGCGGATAATAGTAGGATCTACATCATAGGGTTATTCTGAGGAATGAGTGAGTTAGTATAAGTTAAAGCATTTAGAACAATGCCTATTATATGGTAAGTACTACATAAATATTTGCTGTTTATTATTATTAGACCTGGTTTCACAGTGGTTAGAGCACTCAACTGCTAACCAAAAGGTCAGCAGTTCGAACACACCACCCACTCCATGGAAGAAAGATGTGGCAGTCTGCTTCCGTAAAGATTTACAGCCTTGGGAACCATGTGGGGCAGTTCTACCCTGTCCAATTGGGTTGCTATGAGTTGGAATCAACTCAACGCAGTGGGTAAGGTTTTGGGTTTTATTATTATTAAATTACTTATACAATATAATGGATTATATATCTGCCTCCCCTACACAGATACCAGGGCCAGAAAGGGGTCCTACGTTTCTCTGTCTTCTTAGTGCCTTACACCATGTCAGATACATACTAAGTGCTTAATTCACAGTTGCTGGATGAATGAATGCGTATAGTCTACATTCTACATGCTCATGTCTGTGACATCATTCTGTCAACTATACTTCTATGGCCTTCATATGAATTGTTTTCTGTTTCTGAAAATACCAGAGGTCTCAATTTTGTTTAAATAACAAAAGAAGGTTGTCCTAGAATTTTAACCAGTAGAACTACAATGTGAAAACAAGTGAAGCACAATTGGTAATAAATGTTTCTGCTTGGAGTTGTGGTCCTAGCCACACAGGGCTCGACATGGTTGCAAGAACAGAATCTGGGGCTTGGTTCTATTTGAAGAATAGTTACTAAAGGAAGACCTCCCCCAGGTCATTGGGATCATATGGTATAACTGGTTACAAAGGACTTAGACAAGTGAATACAGCCTCCCGAAGGAGATAGATGAGCTAAGGATGTACAGCTTTAGAGAGAGGACAGAATGTGGTGAGTTTAGGGTACAGTACTTGACAGGGTGCTGGGTAACCGTTATTTTTCTATAAGGCACCTGTATTCTCACATACAACAAAATACAATCTCTCTAAGGCATAGAAAAGGAAAGATTTATGAAGGAAGTACTCTAGACTTAAAATTCAACCTCGTTGTCTCTTATTGATAGTCACCAGGGAAGATAGTAATCCAACGAATTATCACATTTGACAATATTTAGGTAATAGTTAAGGCAGTGATATAAATATATGTGTTTGTGACTATGAAATGCAAGTACTTGTAGTAATATTTAAACAATTTAAATTAGGGGATGGGTAATCAGGAATATCAACATCCTTCCTTCACCTATTTTAAGATATGATTTTTAGGCCAATAGACACACTAACAGGCTCCATTGGGTGGGCCAAGTAGGGGGTGTAGTTAATTGTCTGCAAAGATGGCCATCAACAACTCCTTCTAGTCTCAAACATGTGTATTGTGGCTCGCAGAAAGAGGTGAAGTCTATTTCTCCTACCCTTGAATCTGGGCTGGCTTTGTGACTTGTTTTGGCCAAGAAAATGTAGCAGAAATGATGTTGTGCCAGTTCTGAGCCTTGGAAGAGGTCCCTAGGAGGCCTGACAGTTCCCACATTCACCCTCTTAGAGCCCTGAGCCACCATGTAAAGACATCTGAGTATCTCCTGGAGAGAGACAGGTCCAGCCAGCCCCCAGCCATTCCAGCCTCCCCAGCCATGGTGCCAGACATGTCAGTGTGAAGCCATCTTGGATCCTGCAGCCCCAGTAGGATACCCGCCCCACACCCCACCACCTTTAAAACTATTTGGAAAAGATATGAGCTGTCTTCCACAAACTTGTCCTCATTGCACCATCGTAAACAAGTGGTTGTTGTTTTGAGTTACTAAGTTTTGGAATGGTTTGTTTACTAAGTTTTGGAATGGCTTGTTACACAGCAATACATAAGAGAAGCAAGGGATAGCACTGATCTCCGCCAATGTCTGAAATCTCTTCTTGTGTGGTCTTCTCTTTGGATTAGGACAGGGTAGGGAAAATCTTGAGTGCCTCTTTCTCCCTCTTGCTCATGGCAGACACTGATCACAACTCATTCCCATTCAGCCCAGATACTGCCTTCAAACCTCACCGCAGAACTCTAGGCAACAACTGCTAAGCCATTGATGTAGACCCTTGAACTGAAACCATTTGCCATTCTAGGATTAGTCATCATGCTGCCAGGATGTCTGTCACTGAAAGAAAATCCATTAGTACCTCCTAAAATCATGGAATGTTAAAGATGACATAACTTTAAGAGTCATCTGACCCATTGATTCTGAAACCTGACTGCAGATTAAAATCATCTGGAGAGCTTTAAAGATTGAACTTATGCCCCCAGAGATTCAGATTCAACCTGGCCTCAGTATTTAAAAAGAAGTATATTTCCCTTATTATTGAAGAAATTTGACTTGACAAGTTGCAAGTTGGGGGCTGAAGGGGTGGATCATGGCTGGGTGAACCCTGCTGGGGAGGCTAGTTGAGTTGAGGACCTATTTAGAGGGTTCTTGAGATATCAGGGGCAGAGAGTACAAGGCTCTGAGCAGCAGAAGGGCGAGTGGGGTTCCTAAAGGGAAAATGATGATTCAGGTGAGGGAAAAGGAGGGAAGGGTAGACACTAGGAAGAGCCAGCTCCTAGGTGAGGGACAGACCTCCCTTCCTTTCTGTCAGGAAAAGCTGGCAGCTGAACCGTGAGGGCAGATTTTGATATATGGCTCCAGATGTGAGTGAAAGGTATGATCCATGTTGTGAGGTTTTTCCTGTGGAGAATTTCTTAAACCTCAGACTTGACTGTCAAAAAGAACTGAGACAAAGTATGAAGTACATGAGAGATGTGTTTGACACAATAGGGTCAGAAAAGTTCAAGGCACCTTCTCTCTTGCCAAGTTTGGCAGGAATGCTAAAACACAAGGGGACTGAAGACCTTCTGACAGTAAAATTTTAAAGCTTCATTTTTTGTAAAATATGACTTGCTGTCAGGTATATGAGTTGGTAGCTTTGATGCAAATATATAATAAATCTCACCTCTTTACTGAAACCTGAAGAGATTTTCTGCATATAAATAAAACCATGAGTACGATAAAATTGCTTTTGATCACCTCACATGAAAGGCGTTAGGAATTTTCAAACTGTTACCATAATTAAAGTGCTGTGGGATTAAAAAAAAAAAAAAATTACTTCAGTATCTCTCCTCCCACCCCCTCTTAAAAGGCATTTCTGGAGAAAGGCACACTCACCTATTTTGGTATTTTTTTGACCCTAACTTTGTAGTTTGAAGAAAAGTTACAGCTTTTAGTGACAGCAGGAAAATTGTCTTGTGGTTGAAAACACTAAAAACCATGAATGACATTGGAATTTGCAAAAATGAGCCACAGTTCCCCTCACAGTCTCAGACAAAATGGATGATTTCTAAAGAGCTCATTCTTCTCGGTAAAGGAGTTGCCCGGGGACCTTCCTTCCTTCTTTTCCTGGGTCTACTTCTTGATCTTCTCTCTGTGGGGTCACAGTGGGGAATAATCTTCTCCTGACTTGTTCTCACTGCAGATATTTTTTAAAAAATCATCTTTTGTATTTGCTGTATATACTAAGCACAGCTTTTATTTCTTAACAATAGGCTAAAAATGGTCGAGGTATCATTACTCAAGTAAATACCCCGTCCCCTCAGACTTGGAATACTACAATGGCTCCCTCATTGGTCTCCCCAGCTCCATCCCACCTGCTTCAATTCATCCCACACTGTCTCAAGATATAATAGTCAGAAACTCAGCTCTGCACATGCCACTACTCTACTCAAAAACATTAAAGGATTCCCTTTTGCTTACAAAATAAAGTCAAACTCTTTAGCCTGGTCTTCAAGGCCCTCCACAATGTGGTCCAACTCTGTATCTGGCACTCAAATAACTTGGAACCTCAGATCCAGCTTTGCATCTTGCATCTTGCCATTTTTTTTTTTTTCTTTCTCCTTTTGGTACAACTCCTGCAAGGTCCAGCTTGCTCCCACCTCCTCTGGAAGGCTTTCCCTAGTTACTTCATCCAACTTTCCCCAGTTACTCCATCCAACTCCCTTGAGCTTTAGTGAGAATTATTTGATACTTAGCATACCCTGACTTATATTTTTATTTGTATTTTATCTTTGTGCCCTATTTTCCTTTTAGACTGTAGGATTTCTTTCATTCATTCAGCAAATATTTATTGTGGATAACCATGTGTGAGACTCTGGACTCTGTGTGGGAATGGTGCAGTGAACAAGATAGACATGATCACTGCCCTATGGAACTTACGGTATAGTGAAGGACAATAACCATTCAGTGTGACAAGTGCTATTTAGGTAACAGTACTGGCTACCACGGGAGAATTAAGAGGGTCACTTAAATGCACTTAGGGGACCAGAGAATGTCTCCTACATAAAGCAGTGCCCTAAGTAAGACTTAAAGTACGGGTAGGACTTATCCAGGCAAAGATGTTAGGGAAAGACTGTTGCAGGCAGAGAGAACAGCATGTATAAGTCATAAAACACTGGAAGAGGTCAAAGATCAGGATGGCTGGGGCAGAAAGAAGCAGAAGGAAGGTGGTGAGAACATTGTTGGAGGTAAGCAGAGGCCTAGCCCTGAGCATTTTGTTCATCCCATCAATGGATGCTTTTGTCAAGAGACAAAGCAGTCAGCAGAATCAGACTCAGATATAACACAGATGTTGGAATGATTAGACAGGGAATATGAAACAACTGTAGTCTATATGTTAAAGGCTGAAATGGAAGAAGTGGATAACGTGCAATAGCAGAAGAGTAATTTCAGTAGAGAAATAGAAAGCATAATAGAGAGTCAAATGGAAATGATAGAAAGGGAAAGCATAGTAACGAAGATGAAGAATGCTTTTAATGGGCTTATTAGTATATACTTGACACAGCCAAGGAAAGAATCAGTGAACTCGAAGATAGATCAATAGAATTACCCAAACTGAAGCCCAAAAAGAAAAAAGGAATTTTAAAAAGAAAGAAAAACAGGACAGAGCATGCAAAAGTCTGTGGGAAAATATTGAATAGTCTAACATACATATAAATTAGAATCCCAGAAGGAGAAGAGAGAGAATGGGACAGAGGAAATATTTAAAGATTGAGTGGCTGCGAATTTTCCAAAGTCAATCACAAACACTAAACCACGGATCAAAGAAGCTCAGAGAACCCCAAGCAGAATAAAAACAAAACAACCTAACTATTGTTTTCATATTCAAACTGTCTCAAGGATAAAGAGAAAATCTTGAAGTCAGTGAGAGAAAAAAGACATATTAAATACAGAAGAACAAAGACAAGAATAACAGCAGACTTCTTGTCAGAAACTATATAAGCCATTAAAGTGCTGGCAAAAAAATCCACCTGTCAAACTAGAATTTTATACCCAATGAAAATATCTTTCAAAAATGAAGACAAAATAAAGACTATCCCAGAAAACAAAAGTATTGCCAGCCTGACAAGTAAAAAATAATATCTCACTGTTGTTTAATCTGTTAGAATTACTAGTGAGTAGTGACTTGTGGTTTGTCTTACATGAATTTCCAATTCATAACTTTCACCCATTTTTCTGTTGATGTATTTGTCTTTTTCTCATAGGAGTAACTTATATATTTTGAATAATAATCTTTAGTTAAATATGTAGTGAACATCTTTTCCTAATCTGTTGCTATTCTTTTAAATATGTTTATGGTGACCACTGTTGACAGAACTTTTACAAATTTTCCAAAGTGAAATTTAATAATTTTTCCTCTATAGTTTTTGCACAGGCCTTCCCTATGTCACATTCTCTAACATTTTCTTATAATGTTTTATAGTTTTGCATTTTATTTGTCTTTAGTCCTTCTGAAACTTATATTTTTGAAAAGAGAGAGTTAGTTTTCATGGATTGAATTGTGTCCTCCAAAAATATGTGTCAACTTGGCTAGGACATGCTTCTCAGTATTGTGTGGTTGCCCTTCATTTTGTGATCTGATGTAATTATCCTCCATTTTTGATATTATGTAATTATCCTCCATTGTATGTGTTGTAAATCTTAACCTCTGTCAGGATTAGTGTGGGGTGTATCTT
>NW_004443941.1:16931874-16932973 GCF_000243295.1 Trichechus manatus latirostris
ATCAGTTCTGTAAGTTATTTGAAAATCCCACTGGGAATCCATGATTTCACTGAATTTATAGATTAATTTGAGGCAAATAAACATCTTTACAATGCCAAGTCTTCTCAACAAGAAACATGAATGTTTTCTCCATTTGTATTTTCTTTTATATCCTTTAGGAAAATTTTATCAATTTTCTTCAATAGGTCTTGCACATTTTTAGTTAGGTGTATTCTTAGGTATTTTGTAGTGTTCTGACTTTCGTGAATAGTATCTTTTCTCTTGACATTTTCTAGTGGTTACTGCAGAATAGACACAAGCTATAGTTTCATATGTTAATATTACCCTTGGTCTCCTAACTGAAATTTGTTAATTCTGAGAGTTTATTTCAGATGGTCCTCTTGAATTTTCTAGGTACACAATTATATTGCCTGTAAATAGAGAAAGTTTTGTTTATTCCTTTCAAATCTTTGTATCTTATTTATTTTTCTGGTCATTTAATTGTCTAGGACTTCCAGGTTAATTTGGAATAATAGTGGTGGGCATACTTATCTTATTCTTAACACTGATAGGCTACTTCTCTTATTTCATCATTAAATATGATGTTTTTGATCTAGGTTTCTGGTTGACTATATACCAAGTTGATTTTCCTTCAAGAAAAAAAGTTTTTTCTTCTCTTCCTAGCTTGCTAAGAGTTTTTTTGGGAATGAGTATTAAAAATATTTTTTAAATCATTTCTGTCTCTCTCTCTTTTATTGTGGTGAAAATACACACACGAATATATCTGCCATGGGTGTTCAATTTTATGAAGTAATTTTCTGCTTCTGTTGAGATGATTGCATAATTTTTCTCTTTTAATCTATAAATTTAATGATATTTAAAAATGTTGAACCAACATTGCATTTTAGGCATTAACCTCTACTTGACTTTTCTCATTTGTGGTAATAATGCTTTTAGTTTGCTTATACAGGTTTCCACCACTATCTGAAAGTAGAACGTTCCTATAAAACTTTTGTAAGCCAAAATGACATAAAGCGAAGAAGTAATGACCATTAATTTACATGGGAAAAATTTATGAGCATTCCCAGACTTAAAAAATAACCTACCAAATCATACCAAA
>NW_004443941.1:16933379-16936197 GCF_000243295.1 Trichechus manatus latirostris
CTTCAAGGACCTCCTCTGTCTCTATTGTTCTATTTTGCCCGTCTCTGGTGATTGAATCTGTGGCTATCCTCCTCAAATGTTTTATTACAGATTATTTGGGGGAAACTAAGGCTGTTTGGGATATATCCATAGTCTTTTACCTCATAGAGGTCAACCAGGACCTACCAACTGCCTGTCAGAAACATAATCCTACGTTTGGCATTAGCTGAGGGGCTGGTAGAGTCCCTGGGTGGTTAATTCATTCAGCTGCTAAGTGGAAGATTGACGATTGAGTCTACCCAGAGATGCCTTGGAAAAAAGGCTTGGTGATCTACTTATGAAATGTCAGCCATTGAAAACCCTACGGAGCACAGTTCTCCTCTGACACAGATGGGATGAAGGTGAGTCAGAATCAGCTTAATGGCAACTGGGCGGAAGGGCTGGTAGACCCATCTTTATGTAAAGAAATGTAGAAAAGTATGAATAGTTACTTAACAGTAGAGAGGATGTATTGCCATGGAGTCAATCCATCCAGAGGCATTAACCTCTATTTGACTTTTCTCATTTGTGGTAATAATGCTTTTAGTTTGCTTATACAGGTTTCCACCACTATCTGAAAGTAGCATGTTCCTGTAAAACTTTTGTAAGCCAAAAAAAAAATCTAGGACTCAGACAAGCTACTGCTGTTTTGGTTACCAGGACAACTAGAGGTGATTTACCAGGATGCTAATGAAGCCCACACTTCAGGGCCTCTCACTTGCAAGGACCCTTCCAAGGCCCTGCTCCTAATTTTTATTTGTCACTTTGTATTCTTTTCCTTAAGGGAGAGACCTCAACTTGTACAAGCCTTAGGCCCCGCAAAGCCTGGGTCCATCCCTAATGACAACTCCAGGCATTGCTCCCATACCAGCCACCAAGCCTGGACCCAGTGCTCTCAAAACCCTTTGCTGGCACCCCCGGATAATTCTCTCAGTTTAGCAATTAGAGTGCGTGGCAGATTAAATTACCCTGTTGCTTCCCAGCTGGGCTAGGTGAACTGTGGCCTGACATAGAAGCCGGTGGGTGTCACAGGGAGCCAGTGCTCAACTATCTCACACTTTTCTCTCTGAGGGCACGTGACCAAGTTCATTGTTAACGCTGAGCTGATCTGGTTACCTTGATTGACACTAAGTGATTTCAGCCTGGGCTATATTTGTCCTCACAGGGAAAATGACTGCCGCCGAGCTGAAAGGTTATTTCCCTCTCTAAATACATTTGGGCCTGCCACTGCGGAGTTACGTACCCTGACATCAAAATCGGACCCACAGGCTTTGGAGGACAGAAAATGACATCATGGGCAAAAAATGGTGTCAGCTTGGTTTCGTTTTTTCATTCCCTTTCTGAACTCTGACAGAGAAGTAGTTTGTCTAGAATTTGCAAGAATTTCAGGCAAGGAAAAGGATGAATTAGTAGTTGCGGTACTTGTTCTGCCAAAAAAAAAAAAAAGTTTCCAGACACGATTTCTCTGTCCTCTTGGTCCTTCTCTGTTACTATGAAGCTTATTTAAAATATTTTGTTTTGATTTGTTAGGGCTTTGGTGTCTAATTATTAAGCCTAATTAATCATTAACATGGTTTTGTATAAAATTTTAAGCTCTTAGTAGAACAAAATATTACTTAATACAATACTTTTTGTAGTTAGTTGTCAAGGAGTGAGCTCTGGCTCATGGTGACCTTATGTATAACAAAATGAAATGTCGCCCAGCCCTGCGCCATCTTCATGACCATTGGTATGTCTGAGTCCATCTTTCTGGCGATATATCAATCCATCTCATTGAGGGTTTCCCTCATTTTCGCTGAACCTCTCCTTTATCACACAGGATGGCCTTTTCATTTTTGCTTATAAAACCAAGAAGAAATATTACTTACAAAAACTCCACTCTTAACTCTGAATACCATTTCCCATGGTTGCTGAGCACAGAAGACAATTCTGTAAAGGGCCTGATATTAAGCAGCGTGGGCTTTGTTTACTATGTTTACAATGTTATACTATGTAAATTCTGAATGCTTGCAAGAAATGCACAGAACGTAGTAATCCAGGCAAAATTGGATACTGCTAGTCCATAAACTTCAATTAGGGAGTCTAAATTAAATTGCAGGGGAAATTTTAGCCTGAAGAGATCAAGTAAAAAACCATAGCGGCTTTAAAGTGAACTCTTGCCTCACCCCCTAGCATTTAATTATTTTGGATGAAGTAAAAGTTAATAAATTTAACAAGCAGTTGTTTTGACTGATGGGTCCTCTGGACATGGGAGTAAAAAAGGAGTGTGAAGAAAAAAAAAAAGGAAGACTCTCCAACCTCTGTCATTTTTCTTGTCGTGATCCAGGCCTCTGGGTTTGTCCTTACTGTTGGTGTTGAAAGGGGGGACCCTCTCGCGGTGCCCACAAATGCAGCTCCTTCCCACAATGACTCTGCTGCAGAAAGAGTTCTTAAACCAGACAGAGTCAGGGACGAGGCAGACAGATCTACTGTTCAGCTTCAAATCACAAAGTCCTTGCTGCTGCATCGGCTCCACCCGCGTGGGTCTCTGCCTACTCTCCAGTGGCAGGGCCAGTGAGATGGGCTAACTTCACATTAGACAGAGGCATGGCGGAGGGGGTGTCCACTGACCTAAGAAAAAATCTGATGAAAACATGATTTCTTTCACATAGAGAGAGGCATATAAAAATGCATGTAAAGAAGCATTTTTTATTTGAGCATTAAATTTTATTGGTCAAGAGCATGTGTTATACTGGTAACTAATGCCTTTTAAAAATGAGATTTTGAAATGCCATTTTACTTACGTAGTTGAGATAAAGAG
>NW_004443941.1:16936917-16943605 GCF_000243295.1 Trichechus manatus latirostris
TGGATCAGGGATGTGACCTAAGTAAGGGCGGTGTTACAATTCCAGTCTAATCCTCTTTAACATAAAATTACAATCACAAAATGGAGGACAACCACGCAATTCTGGGAATCATGGCCTAGCCAAATTGTTACACACATTTTTTTGGGGGACACAGTTCAATCCATGACAGCTTGAGTCTGGGTTTGCTATTTACGAGTTGTGTAACTTTGGGCAAGTTTGCCTCAGTTTGCTTGTCTGTAAGTAGGGAAAAGGATACTTTCTTCTCTTGATGTTGTGAGGGTTAAATGAGATAATATGTGGAAACCACCTGGCACGTAGCAGAGGCCCAATACATGCTCATCCTCCACAGCTCTTTGGGGAGACCTTTCCTGCTTGGCTAAATCCAGACGTTCTGGGGGTTGAGGGCTCTTGACAGTTCTCATTAACATACTCACAATAGACTTCCCAGGATATGTTTGTGCTTTTGGATTGTCAATTGTAAGGGTGGCATTTATTTCTTTGTTTGCTTTTAATTGTTTTATTGTGGCAAAATATATATATATAACAAAACATCACCAATTCAACATTTTTTACATCTACGATTCAGTGATATTGGTTACATTTATCATGCTGTGCAACCATCACCACTATCTGTTTCCAGATTATTCCACCACCATTAACAGAAACTCAGTGCTCCCCAAGCAATGACTTTCCCTTTCCCCCCTCCCTCTCACCCCTGCTAACCACAAATAAACTTTGGTCTCTATGCTTCTGCCTGTTTCATGTAAGTGGAATCATGCAATATTTGTCCTTTAGTTACTGACTTGTCTCACTCAGCCTAAGTTTTCAAGGTTCATCCCTGTGATGGTACGTATCAGGACTTTATTCCTCTTTATGGCTGAGTAATATTCCATTGTTTGTATATAGTACATTTTGTTTATCCCTTCATCTGTTGATAGACATTTGGATGGTTTCCACCTTTCGGCTATTGTGAACAGTGCTGCAATGAACACTGGTGTACAAGGTAAGGGTGGTGTTTGGATTTTGAATTAGCTCACGAGGTCTCTGCAGTTCTTCACAGTCTGAATAACCTCCTTGGGGCAGGCACAGCCCAGGTTGGAAATTCTCTATGGCATGATGCTCTATAGCTTTGTTTGCCAAGCCCCTTCCTCTTCATAACACCTCTGTCAGTGTCCCCGGGACTCCTCCTGGAAGGAGGGGAAAAAAAAAACCATTACCGTAGAGTCAATTTCAACTCACAGAAATCCTGTAGGATGAATAGAACTGCCCCATAGTTTCCAAGGCTGTAAATCTTTACAGAAGCAGACTGCTGCATCTTTCTCCCACAGAGCAGCTGGTGGGTTCAAACCGCCAACCTTTGGGTTAGCAGCTGAACTCTTAACCACTGTGCCACCAAAGAGGGAAGGGGTTCCATAAACCCAGTCACTCTGAGCTCTTACTTCAAAGGGTACTGTGTTCATGGCAGAGTTTCAGGCACAGTGGGACCAAAGGAAGATTGTTGGTGGAAGATGCTTTTGTGAGGTGAGACATTCCCTGAGCCCCACAAACGCCACCACGTAGGGGGCTGCCTGTTCCACCTGGACACTGGATGAACTCTGGCTAAGGGCTCGTGCTGGCTTAACCTGCACATGGAATAGTTAGCAATCTGGACCCAAGTAGGGAGTCTTGGCCTGGTCAAATTCAAGGTCATTCATTCAATCAACAAACATTTACTAAGCACCTTCTACCTTCTATATGGCAGGTACCAGGTCATCCCCAGGGTATATAGATTTGCCCACTGCTGCATAGCAACCACAGTATTTCGATCACAGCACTGATCCAGAAATCCATGAATGGGCTTCTGAGAGTAGGCAAATCCCCTGAAACTCTCTGCAAAGTAATACGTGCATGTGTCTTTGTGCACTTTTGCGGAGAGCATCCAGAACTTTCATTAGCTTCTCAGAAAGTTAAGAACCACCTGCTGATTGTGAACAAAATGTTCCCGCAGCTGGGGCTGACAGAGTCTCATTCCTTCCAGGCCTCCAGACAGATGACATATCCTGGGCAGGGGATGTGTTCACCCTTCCCCAGTGGCTGAGCACTGGGCAGTATTTGCTGGACTTCCTACCAACCACTGCTCCTGGGACCACTCCTGGTCACAGGATGGGCTGCATTCAGCTTAAGTTAAATAATTTTCCTACTATCTGGTACTAAGCCACATTCTGGGCAAAAGTTGTAGAAAGAGCACTGAGCTTGGCCATGGAGGGTGATGTTCTGGGCCGTGCTTGGCCACCTCGGGCAGTGCCACCTTGGCCAGGTCATTCAAGCCTCTGATCTCCTATTGGGATGTGAACTCCTGGCTGCAGGGCCATTATCCCTTCCTCGTCCACATGCCCTAGCACCCTGCACAATGCCTGGCACCCAGGAGAAACTCAGCTCATGTTCAAGACGTGAACTGAAGAGGGGCAGATAATCCTTTCTCCAGGCTGGGACAGTACAAATACCCTAATGCAAGGTAGAAAGAGATCCATTCCAGGAGAGAATTGTAGGTCAAGGGCTCAGGGACTGCAGTTTAGGGATAAGGCTGATCTTTGGTGAGAGGGCTGGATCAGTTGACGAGGAGTCAGGGAAGACTTTATGGAGGAGAAGCCTGAGAATTAGGACTTGAAGGAATGGTAGAGTGTAAACACGGGAATATGCACATAAAGGACATTTCAGAGGAGGGAGGTGACATGGGTAGGAGAACACAGGAAAGTGAGGGGCAAAAGCAAGCAGCCTAGACTGGAGCCAAGAGTGCCAGGAAGGCTGTGGGCCAAACTGGGTTGGAAAATCAGTAGACACCCACTGCTCTGTGCCCACCTCACCCAAGGAGAGGAGGGCTAAGTGATGGGCCTTGCTGTTGCCCCTTGGCCATGCTACTGAGCCATGGTTGGGCCCAGACCCTGTGGGTTCATTGGCCAAGGCCCCAAGCCAAGGCCGTGCAACAAGGCTCAGTGCTGTGCAGAGATATGCTTTTTACACTGAAAACAGCATCAGGTTCCGTGAAGGCTGCTCTTGCCTGTCACTTCTCAGCATGCACATAGATTGATATCTGAGGCAGGCAGGAGCAGATCTATAATTACTGAGGCAACCGATACGCTTTTCCCAGGAGATCCCATTTTGGCTTATAATGTCGTCACTTATAAGCCTCGTTGGTCTCTGGTATTGAAATGAAGTGGGGCAGCATTACTAGATTTTAGATAGGATTTTTTTCTCTCCTTCCACTCCACTGCTCTCACCATCAGCCCCACACCCACTGTCTTAGTTATCTAGTGCTGCTATAACAGAAATACCACAAGTGGATGGCTTTAACAAAGAGAAGTTTATTCTCTTACAGTGTAAGAGGCTAGAAGTCTGAATTCAGGGTGCCAGCTCCAAGGGAAGGCTTTCTCTTTCTGCTGGTTCTGGGGGAAGGTCCTTGTCATCAATCTTCCCCAGTTGAGGAGTTTCTTAGCACAGAGACCCCAGGTCCAAAGGATGCACTACTTTCCTGGCTCTTGTTTCTTAGTTGTATGAGGCCCCCGTGTCTCTCTACTTGTTTCTGTCTTTTATATCTCAAAAGAGATTGACTTAAGACACAACCTAATCTTATAGATTGAGTCCTGCCTCATCAACATAACTGCCTCTAATCCTGCCTCAGTAAAATCATAGAGGTAGGATTTACAACAGAAAGGAAAATCACATCAGATGACAAAATGGTGGACACTCACACAATACTGGGAATCATGGCCTAGCAAAGTTGACACATATTTTGGGGGGGGACGCAATTCAATCCATGATACTCACTCACTCCCAAATTTCAGTTTATCTGTCCCTAGCTGATCTGTGACATTTTCAATGTTATAATTACTCACCACAGAGAGAACATTCTGGAAGGCAATAAAGTGCTGGAATTGTTGCCCAAATCTCCTTTTAAAACTTATTTAAATATCTCCCTTCCTCCAGGCAGCCTTCCTGGATTACCTTTCCCTAAGACTTTGCTTCCTTTAGGATGGCTCTATTCTGCTGTCGCTGGTTCTAAAGGAACATGGTGAATAATTTCAGGCTGTGGACCCCTTAAAGCATCAATTCTCTAAGGGCAAATATTCTGTCTCTCTCTTAGACTGGAGACAAGGGGAGAGGATTCTGGTTACCCTCTCAGCCTCTGTGTAGCGAGGGTAATTCAGTCCTCCCTCTCTCTCCAGAGCGCTTATCTGGGCTTGCTAGGGGAAAGGATGAGCTGTGTAGTGGATTGGTGAATGGGTGGATGGGTAGATGGGCCACGTGCAGTCCAGCCCTCTTAGCTCAACTCCTGTAGAAACCCAGGCATCACTGATCAGGGTAAAGGACACCAGAGGTGTTTGTGGCTTAAAGGTCCTGGGTGCCCATTGTATGAAAGTACCTGTTTGATGTCCTCAGCTCAGAGGGCACACTCCCTGAGGCATGGGACTCCCTCTGCTTTGTTCTTGGTTGGGTTATTTGAAAGAAGCTAAAGAAGAATGTGCACCTTTGTGGCCCAGTGGTTAACAGCTAGGCTGCTAACCAAAAGGTCAGCAGTTCAAATTCACCAGCTGCTCCTTGGAAACCCTATAGGGCAGTTCGGCCCTGCCCTATATCGTCACCATGAGTCAGAATCGACTTGATGGTGACAGGTTTGGGTTTTTTTGGTGTAAGAAAGAGTGGGTGTCCCTGAGTGGTATAAATGGTAATGTGCTCAGCTGCTAACTGAAAGGATGGAGATTCAAATCCATCCAGAGGCACCTCAGAAGAAAGGTCTGGTGATCTACTTCCAAAAAGTCAGCCATTGAAACCCTATGGAGCGAGGTTCTACTTTGAAACACATAGCGTCGCATGAGTCAGAGTTGACTCAACAGCAATGGTGAAGGGAGAATGGCTGGATCGGGGAGCCCGGACACAACTGTGAGGCAGATAGTGCTGTGCACCTGAGTTCCCCCACCCACTGCCTGCCTCCTCCTGGGTCCTGTACTGGTTATACCAGTCTCAGGTTCTCTGTGCCCACAGTGCTGTGGCCAGGAGGGGGAAGAAGATTTCAGATAGAAGGAAGGCCTAGTTACAGCTCAGAGGCAGCATGAACACATGTGTTAGGGGACCCGAATTATGGGAAGTTGTGCCTTAACAGGAGGCCATGGCCTACACCAGTGGCTCACAATTTTTACTGCTGCATTTCCTAAACACATTTGGAAGAACAATGCACCCACTCGTACGTTCTTAAATTGACAACTAAATGTTTTTCATCTCAAATTTAAATAGTAACTGCTAACGGTGCAATTTCTGGCATATTGTAAATTTGACAGTTTTAAAATAAAACTATGACATTATGCTTTTAATGATATTCAGTGGAACCTAATATAGCAATTTGATACTCACCATCATATGTTTAAAAATACATGAACGAGCTCTTCTTCAGCAGTCATAAATTTTATATTCTCCCTATTTCTCCTTGAATCTGCATTTTCATTCTACTTCCCTCATAGAATTTTACCCTAATATATTTTTATGGTTGGAAATTGCCTTATCACACTTTTCTGCAATAAAAATGTGTATATAGGTTGAAATTTACTTTAGAAGTCTCCTGTGATCAATTACAAGGGTGGTTCAACATTTGAAAATCAATCAATGTAATCTACCACATAAATAAAACAAAGGAAAAGAACCATATGATCACAGCAATTAATGCTGAAAAGGCATTCGATAAAATTCAACACTCTTTCCTGATAAAAACTCTCAGCATATAGGAATAGCAGGGAAATTTCTCAACGTAATTAAGAACATAAATGAAAAACCAACAGTCAACATTATACTCAATGAAGAGAGGCTGAGAGCCTTCCCTTTGAGAACAGGAACAAGACAAGGATGCCCATTATCATCATCCTTATTCAATATTGTACTGGAAGTCCTAGCCAAAGCAATAAGACAAGAATATCCAAATCAGAAAGGAAGAAGTAAAACTATATTTGCAGATGACCTGATCCTACACACAGAAGACCCTAAAGATTCCACAAGAAAACTGCTGAAACTAATAGAAGAATTTAACAACATTGCAGGACACAAGATCAACACACAAAAATCAGCTGGGCTCCTCTACACTAATAAAAACGACTCCAAAAGAGAAATCAAGGAAACAATACCATTTACAATAGCCCCTAAGTTGATAAAATACCTAGGAATTAAACTAACAAGGAACATAAAAGACTTATACAACGACAATTATAAAACACTAATAAACACTAATAGAAAAGACAAAAACAGACCTGCAAAAAATAGAAAGACATCCCGTGCTCATGGATTGGAAGACTTAGTATAGTGAAAATGTCAATTCTACCTAAAGTGATGAACAGATACACTACAATCCTGACAGAAATTCCAACAACATTATCTACTGAAATGGAAAAATTAATGACCAACTTCATATGGAAAGGAAAGAAACCATGAATATAGTCAAAGCAATACTGAGGAAAAAGGACAAAGCAGGAGGCCTCATACTGCCCAACATCAAAACATACAATACAGCCACTGTAATCAAAACAGCCTGGTATTGGTTCAATGCTGGAGATGCTCCCTCCTCTATGCCAAGAAATTTGGAAGACAGCTACCTGACCAACTGACTGGAAGAGATGCATATTTGTGCCCATTCCAAAGAAAGGTGATCCAACAGAATGAGGAAATTATT
>NW_004443941.1:16944232-16946364 GCF_000243295.1 Trichechus manatus latirostris
GCCCATGGGAGCAACAGTCAAGAAATGAAATGACATATTGCACTGGGCAAATCTGCTGTAAAGGACCTCTTCCAAGTGTTGAAAAGCAAAGAAGTCACTTTGAGGACTAAGGTGCGCCTGACCTAAGCCATGGAATTTTCAATTGCCTCACATGCATGTGAAAGAGGGATAATGAATAAGGAAGATCAAAGAAGAACTGATGCCTTTGAATTATGGTGTTGGTGAAGAATATTGAATATACCATGGACTGCCAGAAAAACGAACAAGTCTGTCTTGGAAGAAGTATAGCCAGAGTGCTCCTTGCAAGCAAGGATGGCAAGACTCATAGCGACCCTATAGGACAGAGTAGAACTGCTCCATCAGGTTTCCAAGGAGCAGCTGGTGAATTCGAAATGCTGACCTTTTGGGTAGCAGCCAAGCTCTTAACCACTACGCCCCCAGTGTATACCCTAGAGACCTAAAACTAATGACAACAACAGACATATGCACACCTATGTTCACTACTGCTTTATTCACAATAGCAAATAAATGGAAACAATCAAAGTGCCCATCAAAGGATGAATGGGTGTGGAGGGCACAATGCTAAGTGAAATAAGTCAAGCATGTAAGGACAAATATTATATGATTCCTCTTTTATAAGAAGACAAGAATAGATATATAGAGAGAGACCAATGTTCATCGGTGGTTGCCGGGAGAGGAGGGGGGAGGGGGAAGTACACTTCAGATTATAGAGACTTGTTATTTCGTTTTATTTTTTCTGGTGATGGGAAAAGTGGCACTTAATGTGAATGTAGTGAGCACAGCACAACCAAAGTAAAAATGAGTGTTTGAGCGCATATAGATGGGTATAGGCATATTGATATGTGGGTAGGTACAGGTGTGTACATAGGTGAGAACAGATAGAAGTGTCTATACCAAAAAAAAAAAACAAAACAAACCTTTGCCATTGAGTCAATTCTGACTCATAGTGACCCTATAGAACAGAGCAGAACTGCCTCATAGGGTTTCCAAGAAGTGGCTGGTGGATTTGAACTGCTGACCTTTTGGTTAGCAGCCATGGCTCTTAACCACTGTGCCACCAGGGCTCCAGAAGTATCTATAGGTACGGGTAAATACAAATATGTGGTGCAGGCACATATTTTCATTGAAGACACAAATATGGATATTTCACAGACGTAACCAAACATCTTCCAAGATTGGTTTTCTGAGTTTGAAAGCTTAGAACCATACTCTCATGGGACAACACAGTCAACTGGCATAACATAATTCACAAAAATCATGATCTGCATCCTAGTGAAGTGAGCAGTGTCTAGGGTCTTAAAAGCTTGTGAATGACCGTCTAAGACACAACTATAGGATTCTACACACAAGAAGCAAAACAGTAAGAAGGTAACCAAAAGCTCAGAGAAGAAAAAAGTCTACACACGCTACAATCTCATCTACCCCGAGACCAGAAGAACTAGATGGTGCCCAACTACACCCACTGACCATTCTGACTGGGGTCACAATAGACGGTCCTAGATAGAATGGGAGAAAAATGTGGAGCAGAACTCAAATTCTTATTAAAAAAAGAAAAAGCCAGACAAACTGGAACAGTAGAGAACAGAGGACTTCCTGAGACTATCACCCTGAGACACACTTTAAACCTAGAACTGAGCCTATCCCCTGAGATTACCTTTTAGCCAAATAGCAGAGTGGCAGACAAAATAAAGGATATTACCCATAAGATTTGTGCTGTAATTAAGAACGATCAATATGAGGTATAAAGGTCAACAATTACTCAAAAGCAAAGATGAGAAGGTAAGGGGGCAGGGAAACTAGAGTACTGGAAATGGAACAAACAGAATACAATTAAAGAGAATGTTGACACATTATGATAAATTTAACTAATGTCACTGAACAATTCGTGTGGAAATTGTCAAATGGGAACCTAACTTGCTGTGTAAACTTTCACCAAAAACTCAATAAAATACTATTTTTTAGGAAATCTCCTGTGGGGAGGTTCCAGCAAAATGGCGCTCTAGGCAGAAGCACCACGCCGTCCCTCCACAGCAAAGATCCGAAAAACTAAGCCAAAGAGAGAATACAACAATCCTGAAACCCTAAAACATCAAATGAAGAGATAAAGAACT
>NW_004443941.1:16958208-16960290 GCF_000243295.1 Trichechus manatus latirostris
GCTTTTTTAACTGACAGATTTTGTTCATCGTTTAACTTAATTAGTAAAGACCAAATTTGTTGTTAAACCAAATGGCCAAATCAGACTGACTGTCAGAAAAAGTCAGACTTCCTGCATTTTTTACCTCAAATAATCATGTCAACACGTATCCTGGTGACAGTCTCACTTACGAATCCTGTTTCTAGTAGAAAGAGAAATAAGGCACGGTGGTGTCCATGAGTTTGTCACCTATAGGGAATAAGGTGCTGCCCCCTTAGTGTTTCTACTGGGCACTGTCTTCGCCTTGCTCTCAGGGGACTCTTGCACAGAAAAGACACATTCTTTGACAGTAGTCAGGGCGTGGAAGAGGAGACACTTTCAGTGGAAAATATTTTAAATCATCTCTTTGATCCTTGGAGGTTTTAATCTCCTGGAAACAATGCACCATGGTAGCTAAGATTCAGGGTGGGCGAGGGGAAGCCCTCTCTTCTGTAAAGTGGAATTGTGCGAGAAAGGCTCACAGGAACCTTGTATAAGGATGTTCACTACTGTGTTATTGACAGTAACACAAAATTACAGTGTAGATGTCCCTTCCAAGGCCTGGGCAGTGTCCAGGTAGGATTACCTTCCCCATCCCTACCCCCTACTCTGCCCAACCAATTTAGGCTGGGAGGCAGGAGGGAGTGAAATATAGACAGAAGAGTCACAGTATCTGTTGCCCACCCCTTTTCCTCCTGCTTCCCCCTTTGGCTGTGCCCACAAGAAAGTACATAGGCTGGGTACAAAGGCAAGTGAAACTAGAAGTGGGACCTGATAGGCTAGGAGAATGTGAAAGTGTAGAAAGGACTGAAGATAACAATGAGGACAAAGAGGTGACTTCCTATCGGGTAAAGCAGAAAGGAACTAGCTTCTCTCTCTTGCATGCATGCTTCCCCCGTCTTGTCTCTCTCTCTCACACACACACAAAACACATCATTTTTCTTATCAGTTACAAAAACTGTAAGTAAACATACTTCAATACGTATTTCCTCTAAATACCAGTGTTAAGAATGAAAAAAACATTCTGAAGAGACCAGTGTAATATAAGGAAATTAGCATTCTCTTTTTTCCTTCTACCCTTGCCCATTTATTTTTTTTCCGTGAGTATTTATGTGTGTGTGTAATCTGGTATATGAGGAACCAATGTATTACTATTAAGTTATGAACATTTTACATTATTTATATTCTCTTTCAGAAATTAATGGCGGACAGAGAAAGAACAGCCATGTGAAGAAGTATCTTCAAGCCAAGGAATGCGTGGGGCTACTGGAAGGATCTTCCTCTGGAGGCCTGGCTGACACGTCGGTTTGGACTTCCTGCCTCCAGAACTGTGAGACAATAAATTTCTGTTCTTACAAGCCAAAAAAAAAATTGTTTTACTTGTTATTTACATTATGTTTTGACACTATATTTATAATAATTTAAATGTAGTTCTATGATTAAGAACTTCACCAATGCTCCTTATATTATGACTTGCCCATTTGTTAGCTTATTTTACTTCACCTATTCATTGGCACAGTGGTTAAGTGTTTGGCTGCTAACCAAAAGGTTGGCAGTTCGAATCCACCAGCCACTCCTTGGAAACCCTATAGGGCAGGTCTACTACTCTGTCTTGTAGGGTTGCTATGAGTCAGAAACGACTTGATGGCAATGGGTTTGGTTTTTTTTGTTGTTGGTGTTGTTATTCATTGGCTGGAGTGGATCTTCAAGCAACTTTTTTTAGAAAAGATATGCCTGAGAATATCTGAGAATGTTATTTTCCGAAGCATTCATACATGAATGATAAAACCACAATTTGGCTAAGTTAAAAATATCTTTCCTTTCAAATCTTGGCAATATTATACCATTGCTTTTTGCCATCTGTTGCTATTCTTGAGATGTCTGAAGACTGTCTGATTTTTTTTCTTTTGACTATAACTACTTTTTACTGCTTGTTTTTCCCCCCACTCACTTTATCCTATTTCTAGAATTTTGCCAGGATATGTCTACTTAATTGGTCTCTTAATTGATTTGGTGTGTGTAGTGGATTGAATAGTGTTCCCTCAAGATTCACGTCCACCAGCA
>NW_004443941.1:16961014-16964901 GCF_000243295.1 Trichechus manatus latirostris
AGAAGAAGGTGATCGTGAAGACAGAGGGAGGTAGAGATTAGAGTTAGGCTGCCAACAGAAGCTGAGAGAGGCGAGGAAGGATTCTTCCCTAGAGACTTCAGGGTAGCATGGTCTGCTTACATGTTGATTTTGCACTTTCAGCCTCTAGAACTGTGAGAGAATACATTTTTATTGTTTTAAGTCACCCGGTCTGTGGTACTTTTTACCACTTATTGTGGCTCCCAATGCGGCCATAACAAACAAGAACAGGGCACCAGTTCATAAAATGGGGCAAACCATGTCTACTTCACAGAGTATTGTGAGATATAAATGAAACATCATAGGCAGAGATGCTTCCTACAGACTCTGTCACATGCAGGTGCTCAGTCAATGGTAGCTGTTATCATGGTTCCTGTGGTTAGAATTAGTATCAGTGGAAGCATTTTGTTTACAGTTCCTATGGGCAGCTAGTTTCCTAGACCAGTCACCTTTCACCAAGCACTACCCTGCCCCGGTATGCCATACAAATATATTCTCTATGCCTACAAAAATGTCACAGTTGGGAAGCACGTTAAGTTATCCATCCAAGGTGACAGGACTCATACAGAGCCCAAATAATTTACAAATTCTAGGCTGTTTAATATCCCTTAGGAAACAATAGTGGAAATCAGATATTTCAGTCAAGTAGATTTGGGGCACTGTGCAAGGCATAAAGAGCCCCAGTGGCACAGTGGTTAAGCGCTCAGCTGCTAACCGAAAGGTCAGCAGTTCGAAACCACCAGCTACTCCTCAGGAGAAAAATGTGGCAGTCTGCTTCCATGAAGATTACAGCCTTGGAAACCCTATGGGGCAGTCCTACTCTGTTCTATAGGGTCACTTTGAGTCGGAATAGACTTGAAGGCAATGGGTTTTCAATTTACAAATGTTTTTTTAGGTCAGTACTTTGGTTATGGTTCTAGTTTCCTCATCAGATCACCAGTAGTCATGACTATGGTTTCTCTCATCTGCCCTTCATATCTATTCTATTCTTTCTCATTGTTTTGGTCTCTTTGTCCTTTCTGTCTGCATTTTGGGGAAGCCTGTCAAGTGTCAGAAGCAAATTGTGAAAGACTGAAATGGGCAAAAGATTACTGAGTGTCCTTTCAACAGAATGTTGGCTGTTGTGAAGAGAACTCTGGTTCTATGGCGTTCTGAGCCTTTTCATTATTTCTTTTTTCTAAGCTATATTATAACTCTGAAAGATGTAGAAAGATGGTAGTAACGCAAATGATTCTTGTCCATGGGAAGGGGACAGGAAAGATGGCAGCTGGGAACCGGTGAGAACCTACAGGGACGAAGCGTTCCTCAAAAGAGAGTTCACAGACTCCTACCTTCCCCCTAATAACAGCTTTTTGAAGACTGGCCCCGGGCCTAGTGGAATTCTTAATTTTTCTCCAGCATCTTGGCTGTTGCTCTTAAATGATTCACAGTGTCTTAGTGTAGCCTAATCATTTCCCAAGGTGTAGAAGAAGGAAACATTGGTCCCTGGAATTTTGGTCTTTTAATCACTGCTCCAGACTGGTTCTGGGAACCGAGAAGCACCATCTGCAAAAGGCTTTTGGAGGAAATGGGGTGGGAAGCGGGGTGGGTGGAGTTGTCAGGCAGAAGAATACATCCCCAGATCCATTAAAGCAGCCTAGTCCAAGGAGCCACTTTGAGGAGAAAACCATCTCGTGGTGTCTTCACCAAGTCTAGATATTTTAACTTGATTTCCAGGTCTGTTTTGGCCACTCTTTTCCTTGATTTATTTTCTGTGTTTTGGCTGTTGTAACTGGAAAATCTCTTCCCTTTTCAAATGAGCAGCATGGAAAAAGATAGGGCAGGAGAAAGTTCTCACTCAGAGCCTCACCTCAGCTTCCAGAAGAGAAGCTGCTTCTTCCACTCCCAGGACTCTGGCTTAGTCCTCTTGTAGCCTGAAGGATAGGCACCTGGAGGAGGGGCCTTATTCTCAAAGATGCATATGGGTGTTAAGTTCTACTTTCTTTGTAAAGTCCTCACTGGCCACCCAGCCCGCTATCCTTTCTCTCTTAACTCTGAATTTCTACCTCACTCACTGGTCCACTCATTTTTATGTTTAATTCTGGACTTGAGTGCATTATATGGATCATGTTGTTCTTGTTAGGCACCATCAAGTCGGCCTCTGACTCATGCGGACCCCATGCACAACGAGATCAGACCATTGTGACCCACTAGGTTTTCATTGACTGATTTTCAGAAGTAGATTACCAGGTTTTTCATCCTTGTCTGTCTTAGTCTGGAAATTCTTGCTGAAGCCTGTTCAGCACGATAGCAACACACAAGGCTTCAGTGATAGATGGGTGGTGGCTGCGCTGTTCATTGGTCAGGATCAAACCCGAGTCTCCCACATGGAAGGCAAGAATTCTACCACTGAACCACCACTGCCCCCTATATAGCTCGTACAACTTTCCAGTACAGAATTCTTGTCTCTCCAGCTATAAACTACTTAACAGCAAGGACTCTACTCTGGCTTCCCTAGTGTTTACCACAGCCCTTAGCATGAGACTGGACTCATGGTAGGAGTTTAGCGATTACTTTGAGTTGACCTGAATTCAAACCTTTTCTTGGCCACTGGCAATAATACAGCATGTTTCACATTTCTGAGGTTACGTAAAGAACTCTCTGAGGTTAGGTGGAAAATACTCAGAGGTGGTCAGACTCTGAGATCCCCAGATGCCCTGTAATAATTTCATAGGGAATAGTACTAGTTTCCCAGGACATTACCTCCAAAAGTCCCATGCAGGGGCCTGGTGTTGGGGAATTGCCTTATTCCCTATGGAAAGAGTTGTTCAACCTAGTTTATGTCAGTCCACTTGCAGAATTACTCCCAGTACTTGGCCATCCTGGACTAGCATCTTTCTTTCCCAGTTCCTCTGTCCCTCCCCCTCTTCAAATGAAGGTTAACTTCCTTCTTGCTCTCTGCCCACACCCTATCTCCCTTTCCTCTGCTTCCTCTGGATTTTAGAGAAAGCACAGTAACAAGTGTTACTAAACATCATCTTCCCTTTCCTTCAAGGAACTCTTCCAGATCTTTCTTTTTCCAGAAAATCTTTCCTAACTAGGTAGATGAAAGAAATTTTCCTTTTCTTCATGTGTAAATTACTCTGATCTGCTCAAAAAGCCACAAATACTGTCTATAATATCAGTTACCAGTTGCCATCAAGTCGATTCTGACTCATGGCAACCCCATGTGTTGCAGAGTAGAACTGCTCCATAGGGTTTTCAAGGTTGTGACCTTCGGAAGTAGATCCCCCGGCCTTTCTTCTGAGGTGACTCTAGACGGGTTTGAACCACCAACCTTTTGGTTAGTAGTTACATGTGTAATCATTTATGCCACTCAGGGACTCCTCAAGTCTGTAATACACTTGCTGTTCCATAGCTGAAGACACTGATTCTTTTGATTCCACCTTAGTCTGGGTATAGGTCTTGAACCTTCCTCTGGATTCTCTGAGTGCATGCCTCTCTGTATGAGGCTAAGTGAGGGTGATCCTCTCAGAATGGGCTCTCTGAAGCCAAGACATCTGCAGAGTTTGGTTTCTGTGTCTCCTTTTTCTTTGACTGGGTAGAGCATCCTCCTGCTGTGTGGTCTCTGTGCTCTCCTTCTTCTTCCTTCGTTTATTCAGACTCCTGAGAGGAGCTGCACCAAGACCCAAATACGTTGGTTACTTGTCAGAGCAGAAAAGAGAGAGAGATTGGCCAGACCAAATCAACTGAGTAAACCTCATGGAGCAATATGCAAGACAGAATGGTAGTAGGAAGCATGCTTTTTGACAAAGGGACTTCCTGGTGTCTCAGAAGCTCACCTACATAGCCAAATACTCTTTTTGGTGCTTTGCCAAGCTGAACTGCCC
>NW_004443941.1:16965416-16968015 GCF_000243295.1 Trichechus manatus latirostris
TACTTTAATCACTATTGAAAATGACCACATCTTCCACTATATTTTCTAACTTGTTGATATTTATATGTATAAAGAGTATTGTTTACTATATATTAATTTAGTAACTGATTCTCTTATTTGCGAGTTTTTCAGTAGGTTATTCTGGGTGTCCAAGATATACAGTCATGTCATCTACAAATCGTAATAATTTTGCCCCTCCCCTTCCAATTTTTACATCTCCAATTTCTTTCTCCTGACTAATTGTATTGGCTAGCATCTCCAGAGTTATGTAAAACAGTAATGCTAATGAGTACTCTCGCTTTTTTCCTTACTACGATGGGACTGCTTTTAATGTTTTCCTTTTAAGCACGATGCTGACTTTGGGGAAACACATATTTTATCATGCCAAGGAAGAATCCATCTATTCCTCTTTTATCAGGAATTCTTTTTAATAAATGAATGTTGAATTTTACTCAAATACCTTTTCAGCATCTGTGGAGATAATCAAGTAATTTTTCTCCTTAGGTCTTTCAATATGTTGAATCATATTAATGGATTTCCTAATATTAAACCATCCTTGCCATCTTAGCTATCTAGTGCTGCCATAACAGAAATACCCCCCAACGATGGTTTTAACAAACAGAAATTTATTTTCTCACAGTTTAGGAGGCTAGAAATCCAAATCCAAAACACTGTAGTATAGCAGGCTATGGCCTGGTATACAATGAAGTGGGTGTCGCATGCACTTCTGAGATGAAACAATTTAAAGACCAGTCTTCGATAACACAATCATCATCCAGGCCTTGGAGTTACTCCTGTAGTAGACCGGCTGCTTATTTTTGTCAATTTTTTTTTTTTTTTGACACATGAAGAAAATATGATACAATTTTATTGGCTTCATAATAATTTACATCCCACTTATGAAATATAAAATGTGTTCTGCCTGTATGTTCCTTAACCCACATAGCAAATAATGATAATGGGAGCAACCTTTTCAGCATCATGCAATAATTTCCTCTGAAAAACTGTCTTTTGTCATTGTCTCTCTTTTTTTGAGATTTTGACTTTTAATACAAAATTAAATTTTCATGTATTTATTGAATATTTCCTTGCTTTGCCTACCACACATTAACAAGTGCCAACTAGATTTTTTGTAGTTTGTCGATGTTTTTGAATGCTCAGGGGGTTTCAGAATGGTGAACAAGAAAAGGTTTTAATTTAAATCCAGCAGCATTTCCTCCAAGCAGCAGTGTGATTCCGTCTTGAAAAGCCTTGAAACCGGGCATCAACCTCACCTCTTTGTGAATATAGGTCCTTTCTGGCATCCTTTTCCAAAGCAAGCCTATTTCGTCCTTGTTGAAAATCTGCTCTGGTAGATATTCTTCATCACGGATTATCTTGTCCAGCCCAACCTTCAATTTTTCAGCAGCTTCAACATCAGCACTTCCTGCTTCTCCAGTTGTATATGTAAGCTAAATCTGCATTCGAAGTGATGAAACCAGCCTTGGGTGGCAGGGGCAAACTAACCAGTAAGCAAGGCACACACCAGCTTACCTTAAGCAAGGTACGCACCGGCTTACTTGTGTTTACTTACTAATCTGTAGTGAAATGCATGTGAAATTGTGCACTACAGATTAGTAAGCAAACACAAGTAAGCCCATGACTATCTTGCTTACTGAGTAATCCATACCTGCTCGGTGCATTAAAGTACTCGATGCACCCTTCTTCTTGCTGTTCCTTCAGGTTTTCAAAAAGGCTGCTTGCTTTCGTTTGAATCATCAGTAAACTCACAGGAATCCTCTTCTGGATTTGGTCTTCTATCCAAATCATCAACAGCTTCTCCGTTTTGTGGATTGACTGTTGCCTCTTCTTTGTGAAAATTGTCTATTTTATGCCAATTGCTCCTTTAACTGCCTCCAAAATCCTATTCTTGTCCTTAATATTGTCAAAACATTTGAAGGAGACAGTCCTTCTTCACATGCTATTTCAACGACTTTCTTTCCATTATCATAGGCCTTAACGATCTTGGTCTTTATATCCATGTCTAGAGCCTTCCTTACCTTCCTTTTTGGATTGGAACTTATTGTGGCATAACTTCTTTTGCTAGATACATTATTGGAGGTATAAGCAGTGCAGGTAATACAGTTAGAGAAACTTGGACAACTCAGCTTCAAATTAACAACTGATGGTTCTGGTGGTAAGAAACGCTGAATAAGGTCACGCTATAGGCCTGGTCTACAATGACGTTGACATCTGTGTCGTAATGATGAAGTTGAAGTCATAACAGCTGTTGAGCCCATGCACAGTTCAATTGTCAAAGAATTGAACGTTGTCCAACTTTCTATCCATTACGACTCCTGACACCTACTTCATTGTAGACCAGGCCATAGACTGCTATATATGGCAGTGTTTTGAACAGTAAATCATAATATTGAACATCTGAGCATGAACATCTGAGAATGATAACATCAGCAAAGTACGAGCTGCAACACTGTATGTAGTATATATTACTAATGATAAGATGTACAAAAAAACAGACGGTTTTAACTCAAATACACTGTAAATCAGGGATTACCAGTAATAGGATTTACAATACATAATTCTGGGGAACACAATTCAA
>NW_004443941.1:16968838-16969770 GCF_000243295.1 Trichechus manatus latirostris
GGTTTGGTTTCTATGTATTTGCTTATATTTTATAAGCTTTGGTTTCTATATATTTGCTTATTTTACATAAGTGAGATCACAGTATTTGTCCTTTTGCAGATTTATTTTGCTCAGCATGATGTTCTCAAGGTTCCTCCATGCTATAGCATGCATAGGACTTCATTTCTCTTTATGGCTGAGTTTAGTATTTCATTGTATGTATATATCACATTTCATTTATCCATTCATCTGCTGATGGACATTTAGATTGTTTCCGTCTTTTGGCTATTGTGAAAGTGCTGCAATTTGAACATTGCGTACAGGTTTCTGCTTGTATTCCAGCCTCCACTTCTTTAGGGTATATATCTAGTACTGGGATTAGCACGGGTCATGAGGTAGTTTTATGTTCAACTTTTTGAGGAGGCACCAAACTTTTTTCCACAGTGACTGTACAATTTTACATTCCCACCAGCAATGGAGAAGAGTTCTAGTTTCTCCACAACCTCACCAACACCTGTTGTTTTCTTTTTTTGATCATTGCCATTATAGTAGGCATGAGGTGGTATTTTATTGTGGTTTTAATTTGCATCTCTATGAGTCAGAATCAACTCAAAGGCAACGGGAATGGCTAATGATGTTGAGCATCATTTCATGTGCTTGTTGGCCACTTGGGGTATTATTCTTAAAATTTGCCACTTGGATCTGCTTGTTGAACAATTTATTTAGGAACTTTGTACCAATATTCATCGGTGAGATTGGCCTGTGGATTTTCTTTTTTGTGCCACGTTCATTAGATTTAGGTATGAGCTTATGCCCCTTCAAACAAATTATTTATAAGCTTTGTCAGCCAACCTCTAAGATGGCTCCCAATGATCCCCTTCTCTTGGTATTCACACCCTTGTGTAGCCCCCTCCATATTTACCAGAGTTTGTTTATTTGTGCCAATAGCATAC
>NW_004443941.1:16970817-16971821 GCF_000243295.1 Trichechus manatus latirostris
AGAGAAATAAATGAAGTAGAGAATAAAAAAAAAGTAGAGAAAATTAACAAAACTAAAAGTTGGTTCTTTGAATTCAGAGAGCAACACAACTGACAAATCTTCAGCTATGCTGACAAGAAAAAATAGAGAAAATTCAGATTGCTTAAATCAGAAATTAAAAAAAGAACTTATTACTGACCTTGCAGAAAGAAAAAGGATCATAGAGAATACTATGAGCAATGGTACCAACAAGTTAGATGATTTAGATAAAATAGACAAACTCTTAGAAAGACATGAACTACCAAAAATGAATCAAGCAGAAGTAGGAAATTTGAATAGATTTTTGGTGGCACAGTAGTTAAGAGCTCAGCTGCTAACCAAAAGGTCAGCAGTTCGAATCTACCAGCCACTCCTTGGAAATCCTATGGGGCAGTTCTACTCTGTCCTATAGGGTCACTATGAGTCAGAATTCACTTGATGACAACGGGTTTGGTTTTGGTTTATAACAAGTAAAGAGACTGAAAAACCCACTGAGAAAAGCCCAGGCCCAGAAAGCTTCACTGGTGAATTCTACCGAATATTTAAAGAAGAATTAACACCAATTTTTCACAAACTCTTCCAAAAAACAAAAGAGGAGGGAACACTTAAAAACGTATTCTATGAGACCAGCATTACCCTTATACCACAACCAAACAAAGACATGACAAGAAAAGAAAACTACAGAGCAGCATTCTATATCTATAAATATAGATGTGAAAATACTAGCAAATTGAATCTAGCAACACTTAAAAAGGATTGTACACCATGGCCAGGTGAGATTTAGCTCAGCAACTTAAGGTCACTTTCAGATCTGAAAATCAAAATAATGTACTTCACTACATTAATAGAATAAAAACAAGAATCCCATAACCCCTGTAATCATATCCAGAAGTAGAGGGGTCCAGCTGCAGACCGGAAGAGCAGCTAGTGGGTTTGAACTGCTGACCTTTTGGTTAGTAGCCGAGTGCTTAACCACTGCTCCACCA
>NW_004443941.1:16977257-16978389 GCF_000243295.1 Trichechus manatus latirostris
GACCTTGGAATGCTGGTAGCACGGACCCGACAACTGGGACCTAACCCCTCCCTCAGCCTCCCAACCCTCACTCAAGACAGATCCATTTTGGGTTGGGACTGGGAAGCAAGAGCTGGCTTACAGCCTAGGGGGTGTGGGGACGGTGTCTGGGTTGGATGTGAGCAGGGTGTTTGGGAGAAGACCTTACTGGGACTGGAGATGGCTCATGTCTGCAGTCCGCAGTCCAGGCTGCCGTGAAAACAGACACCCAGTGGTGGAGCACAGGGAGGAGGCGGAGGATCTTGCCCCTGGTCAGCAGCTGAAAGCGAGAAGCTGATAATCACGAGAAGGTCTGAAATGCACCCCATGGTAATCGAGCCATCTGGCATAGGCCTGCTGGGAAAGGAGGCCACATCCGGCCGGCTGGGCTACACTGGGCACACGTGGGCAGCTGGTCAGTGTAAACAGCACGTTCCCAACCTGCCCCTGGAGCTGGCAGGTGGGGAGGAGCTCTCATTTCTAGGCCACAGTACCAATTCCAGTCTTCCAGAGCGAGGGAGAGAACATCCAGCACCATAGGTGCCTGGCTCAGGTCTGCACAAGGCTCGGTTTTCTCCGAGATGAAGTCCTTGGGAGCATCTTGGGCTCTCTGTTAGCTCAGATGGTGGTTTAGAGAGCTTTATGGGCTCCTGAACCCTAACGGCAATAATAGCCAACCCTCTTCAGCACTTACATGCCAGGCATGTTCTGAGAATTCTTGTTGAAATGATCTCATTTAATCCTTATAACAACCCTATGAGGTAGGAAGTATCTCCATCTTTCAGACAGAGAAACTGAGGCATGGAAAGGTGGCATAGCTGGGATTCAAGCCCAGGCAGTTCAGCTCCAGAGCCGTGCCCTTCGCTGCTGGTCGGTACTGCCATGCTACTCTGTAACACAGGCCAGAGCGGAGAAGGGGCCTGAGCTGTCTGCCGAGGAACCCAAATGTCCTAGAGATGTGATCTATGGGTGTTTAGTTGGTACGTGTGATAGCGTGCCGTCAGCACCAGCTGTCACTGAACTTAGGGCCGGGGGGATCTCATCCCAGCCTACACCCTTCTAAGGTCAGTGAAGCCAGGCCTGGAGAGGTTGCCTGGGGCCACACAGCTGGGAA
>NW_004443941.1:16980296-17020802 GCF_000243295.1 Trichechus manatus latirostris
TAGACAAGGAAGGACCTCCCCTTAGAGCCACATCCTGAATTTGGACTTCTAGCCTCCTGAACTGTGAGAAAATAAATTTCTATCCTTTAAAGCCACCTAGCTGTGGTATATTTTGTTACGGCAGCACTAGGTAATTAAGACTGATACTAACAACAGACATTGCCAAGATGAGTGACATTATGAAGAATTAGGCAAAGAGTCCAGAGAAGAGAATGGGCTGAAATTGTTGGAGATGAGTTTTGGAAAATTTATGTATGCAGTGGACATTTTGTGGTGTTTGGCTCTCCTGTGTACATTCTCCCTTCTTTTGGAAACTATCTGATTTCCTCTTGGGAAGCACTCTTTCCTCCTTCTCAGCCCATGAACTACAGGAGGGGTGGACCTCACCCCTGGCTCCAGGAGTGAGCATGTGAGTCAGGCATGGTCAATCAGAGCACACATTCCCCCCACCTGCCCCTTGCCGAAGAGATTGGTCCAGGGATGGGCCTGTGACCCAGTCAGAGACAAGGAACACAACGAGATGTCTACTAAGGCTATCATGGGAGAGGCAAGTTCTCTTTCTCACTGGCTGCAACCTAGAGGTTCATCTGGCATGAACACCTCTTGCCTCCAGGAGTGTAGAGCCTTCTGAGAGTGCAATCAACATGGAGGAAGCAAGGCCAAGAGATGAAACCAGGTCCTGGTGCCTCCATTTGAGACCCATGTCTGAGGCCAGACATACTGCCCTGGATTTTTCAGCAGGGTGGTCAATGCATTTCCTTCCTTCTTATGTGAACATGGGTTGGTTTTCTTGACACAGAAAAATATTTTGTTACAAGGTGGGCTTTGACCTTGCTTTGGGACAGTGGAGGTGAATGAAGAGGGCCATCCAGCCAGGCGGTGCAGTATGATCTAGTGTGTGGAGACGAGGGTGAGGATGTGGTATCCATGGGGCTGTGTGGAAACTGACTGAGAGAGAGGATCTGAGTGGACATGTGCAAATTATCCTGCAGGAGAACATATGTTTCTACATCTTTGGGTGAATTTATCTTTTTGGACCTTTCCAGTGGAATTCCTGGGGAATGGCATGTATGGGAGGACAAAGGTAGAGAGAGCTTTCAAAATACTAAGCACTCGCTGCAAGCCTCATCAGATAGAATGCACAGGAATCAAATTGATTACATCTATGGAAAGAGATGATGATGGAGAAGCTCAATATCACCAGTCAGAGCAAGGCCAGGGGCCGACTGCAGAACACACCATCAATTGCTCATATGCAAGTTCAAGTTGAAAGAGAAAGAAATTTTAAAAAGTCCACGAGAGCCGAAGTATGACCTTGAGTACATCCTGCCTCAGTTTAGAGACCATCTCAAGAATAGATTTGATGCATTAACACTAAAGACCAGACAAGCTGTGGGATGACATCATACATGCAGAAAGCAAAAGGTCATTAAAAAGACAGGAAAGAAAGAAAAGGCCAAAATGGATTTTAGAAGAAGCTCTAAAACTTGCTCTTGAATGTAGAGTAGCTAAAGCAAATGAAAGAAATCATGAAGTAAAAGAGCTGAACAGAAGATTTTGCTGAAGCTCATTCAAAAGCAGCTGCAGCAATGTATCGACAGGTAGCTGCCAGAAATTCAGGCTGGAATCAGAAGAGGACGTAGAACCAGGGATATCATTGCTGATGTCAGATGGATCTTGGCTAAAAGCAGAGAATACCAGAAAGATGTTTACCTAGGTTTTACTGACTATGCAAAGGTATCCAACTGTGCAGATCATAACAACTTATGGATAACATTATGAAGAATGGGAATTCCAGAGTATTTTATTATGCTCATGAGGAACGTGTACACAGACCAAGAGGCAGTCACGGGAACAGAACAAGGGATACTGTGTGGTTTAAAATCAGGAAAAGTGTGTGTCAGGGTTGTATCTTTTTACCATACTTATTCAATCTGTGTGCTGAGCAAATAATCCAAGAAGCTGGACTACAAGAAGAACAACTTGGCATCAGGATTGGAGGAAGACTTATTAACCACCTGTGATATGCAGATGACACAACCTTGCTTGCTGAAAGTGAAGAGGACTTGAAGCACTTACTGGTGAAGGTCAAAGACTACAGCCTTCAGCAGCCTCAACATAAAGAAAACACAAATGCTCACAACTGGACCAATAAGCAGCATCATAATAAATGGAGAAAATATTGAGGTTGTCAAGGATTTCATTTTACTTTGATCTACAATCAACACTCATGGAAGCAGCAGTCAAGAAATCAAACTGTGAATTGCACTGGGCAAATCTGCTGCAAAAGACCTCTGTAAAGTGTTAAAAAGCAAAGATGTCACCTTGCAGACTAAAGTGCACCTGACCCAAGCCATGGTATTTTCAATTGCCTCATATACATGCGAAAGCTGGACAATGAATGAAGAAGACCAAAGAAGAATTGATGCCTTTGAATTATGATGTTGGCAAAGAATACTGACTATACCGTGGACTGCCAGAAGAACAAACAAGTCTGTTTTGGAAGAAGTACAGCCAGAATGCTCCTTGGACAGGAGGATGGCGAGACTTCATCTCATGTACTTTGGACGTGTTTTTAGCAGGGTCCAGTCCCTGGAGAAAGACATCATGCTTGGTAAAATCAGCCAAAGAGAAGAAGACCCTCAACAAGACAGACTGACGTAGTGGCTGCAACAATAGGCTCAAGCTTAGCACCGATTGTGAGGATGCTGCAGGACTGGGCAGTGTTTCATTCTGTTGTACACAGGGTCACTATGATTTGGAACTGACTCAACGGCACCTAACAACAACAACAGCTGCAAGTCAGGCATGTGCTAAAAATTTTCTCATTTAATCCCCTCAGTAGCCCATGAGAGATTATCATTGCCTATTTTACAGATGAGGTAACCGAGGCACAAATAATTTGCCCAAGGTGACCCAGCTAGTAGGTGCCGGAGCTGGGATTCTAACCTGAAAACCCAGGCTGTCTGACTAGAGCCTGCACTCCTAACCTACCCTCCTCTGCTTACAGATGTGACCTCCTCCTTGGGGCAGCCAAGGTCCTGCAGGGGAGGGGAGGGGAGGAGCAGCTGTTGAGGGAAGGGGCTATGGAAGAACACAGGAGTCAACTTGTTTGTCTGAGGGCTGGCCCTGATTTGACTAGTTGTTCATTTTAGCTCAGTTTTTCAAAAACAAACGTTGCTGTTAGTCAAACACTGAAACTCTGACTAGCCTGTCCTCCCTCCATTGGCAACAGTCATTGGGACCGCTGGCCCACAACTCCAGCCAACTGTTCATGGTCAGGCTGGACAACCTGCTGGGCCACCTGTGGGCACTCGAGGAGGAGCAAGCTCCTATCTGGCCTCAGGTCACTCTCTCCTCCCTCCCTGTCTCCTTCCGGCTCTGTATCCACTTCCCTTGGACTGCCTCAGAAAAAGGAAAGAAGAAATGTTTTGTTTGGTTGGTTTTTTTTAAAAAGAAGTCTAAATGAAACCAAACACTTGTATTTCCAACTATTGACATTGGATTTGTGCTTCTCCAGCCCTGCCATTTGGGACAAGTCTTTCTCCGCCTCTCTTTGCCTGACGGTGTAATGCAAACAGACCATAAAAAAAATAAACTTTCCCCCAAAATATTATCTTAGGCCTCATTTTATCATGCTTCCTTGAGCTGTCTCTGTGAAAAGGAAGAAAAAAGAATGTGGGCTTGGATTTGTGCAGGACTGGAAAGAGGCCCTGTCACCTCATCTCCCCTTCATGGACTCTCTGCCTTTGCCTGCAGTCTTCTTCCCAGAGTGCTCCCTGTCTGCCCCATTTCCATTTGCGCCTCCCTTAGGACCTTCACAGCAGCTCTGCAGTTCCTCTCCACTCACCTGCATAAGTGGGGAATTACACCTACCCACAGGGTTGCTATAAGACAGAAGTGGCAAATGCAAGCGCCTTTGAGATCCAGAAACCAGGCAGGTATAACACAAGAGGAGTCCCTGAGTGGTGCACTTGGCTGCTAACAGAAAGCTTGGAGGTTCAAGTCCACCGAGAAGTGCCTTGAAAGAAAGGCCTGGTGATCTACTTTCGAAAAATCAGCCGTTGAAAACCCTAATGGAACTCAGTTCTACTCTGACACACATGGAATCAACTCAATGGCAACTGACATAATACAAGAGGGGCTGAGGGGCCCTGACATAACTGGGGAGAATATGTCCTACCTATAGCAGTCTTGTTCAGCCTAAAAACAAAACAAACCAACAAGTGAAAACCTACTGTGCTGGCCAGAACGAAACAGATCAGCAAGCTGGAGTTGGGCTTACCGTCACCTCTTTGCAACCCGCAATGATTAAGTGAAAGGATTTGAGAGAGGAGGCTTAAAATCTACATCCCCTTATGAGAGATGATGCCCACAACCATTTACCATCTAAGGTAGAAGAGAATGAGGACCTTCCTTCCCTGAAGGAAGGGAGGCGGGGAGAAAAACCTGAGGGTACACAGGGCATGGTTAACCTGTTAGCGGGTCGAAGGAAGTAGCAAGTGAAGAGCAGGCTATGGAGGCCATCTTGGTCCTCACAACGGCTCTGCCAAATTTAGACTTGAGCAACTTGCCTAGAGGTACAGAGCTTTGAGCTCTAGGGGTAAGGGGTGGGAGGAATTCAAACATTTACCATATTTTCCTGTTGGACTGTACCATCTGGTAACCAAATAATAGAAGCAGGGAAGTTTTGAACTGGAATTTCACCATTTTGCAACTCCAAATAAATTGGTGGGTGTAGGTAGGATCTTGGAATTATACATCAATAGCTGTTAATAATACAAAAAAAAATTTTTTGGGGGGTGTATGGTTATTGTGCCTCCTGCTGAACAAATGCACCACCACCTATAAAGCAGTCTTGCCAAAAATAATCAAACCCAAATCTGATCAAGCCTATAAGGCCCCTGGGTGACGCAAACGGTTTACACTCAGCTACTAAAGGTTGATAGTTCGAACCTACCCAGCAGAGCCATGGAAAAAAGTCCTGGAGATCTGCTTTTGTAAAGATTACAGCCAAGAAAACCCTATAGAGCAGTTCTACTCTGTAACGCATGGGGTCTCCATGGGTCGGTATCGACTGGTTTGATTTTGGTTTGGTATAGGTCCAGTGAACAGCTCACAGAAAATCCAGGGTCCAGAGGAACATGTAGACAACTCGTGGGACGGCAACAGCAAAATCCACATTGTGGGAAACTCCACAGGCCAAATGACCCAGGGTCTTCAACAAATAAATTACACAAGGGGGAAGGAGTAGGCTGGAGGGGAAAACTGTACATTAAAAGAGACTTACAAGTACAACTCAACCACAATGTTGAGAGATGCACATGTGGGTAATAAAGAATGAAGGGAGGTCATTATCATAAAAGGCAGGTCAGTGGTAACTGTTGGAGGGGAGAGGCTGTGGTCGGTGGGACACAGGCGGAAGCTTCTGGGGGGGCAGCAGGTTCTGTTTTTTGACTTGGGAGGTGGTTACGAGAGTGTTCACTTTTAATAATTTATTAAGCTATACATCTGTTTTCTATATTCGTGTTATTTCTTTCTACCATAGTAAAGATTTTTTGTTTATTTTAAGCATATACTCCAGATTCTTTCTCTACCCTTTTTCTGCCAATTTAGGGAGCCCCTAGGTGGTGCAAATAGTTAAGTACTCGGCTACTAACTGAAAGTTTGGTGGTTTGAATCCACCCAGAGGCAGGTTGAAAGAAAGGCCTGGTGATCTCTTTCTGAAAGGTCACAAACATTGAAAACCCTGTGGAGCACAGTTCTACTCTGGAACACATGGGGTCACCATGAGTCAGAGTCAACTCAATGGCAACTAATTTGGTTTCATTTGTTTCCCCAACAACTTAGAGCTCTTTTGACTATCAGCTGCCAATTCCTGGGTTCTGAATTCTGCCCAATTCCCTCTCCTCCTTTTCCTAGGCCCTCTCCTAATTATATATTGTATCAATCAGAAGGAGCTGTTTGGCTGAAGAAGACAACAACCTCAAAATCTTAGTGGCTTAAAACAAACGTTTATTCCTTGCTTATGCTGCACATCTATCCCATCTCAGTGGGGGCCCTGTTCATCTTAGACACCCAGGGACCCAAGCTGAGATAGCGGTCACTGTCTCGGATGTCTCCAGCAGCTGTGCCAGTCCAGACTGGCAATCACATGCTTTGGCATGCAAGTATACGCATAACTTCTGCTCACAATTCATTGGCCAGGACTCGTTGCATGGCTCCATCTAACCACAACGCCGGCCAAGAAGTGCATGCTATAAATGCACCCAGAAATATTTGGTTGACAACATTAACAAAGCAGTCCTTGCTTTGCATGGCTCTGATACGTACAAGTTTCAGTTACCATGGTTTAGTTAAATAACACCTGTCCTCAACAACGTGATTCATATTTCACTCGCCACAATGTATTAACTGTAATTGCCTAAAGTACAAACTTCACTGCTAGCCCTTGAGTCCACAAATCACTACACAAATAACAGATGCACACCATGATCAGCAACCAATCATGTCCTATCCTTCAAAGTCTGTCAGTGATTGGTCACTGCACAGCTGTTAAGTTCACACAAAGACAGCAAAGCGTGTAGTTGTGTTGCCTCCTTGTCTCCCAATGATAAGTCCATGTGACATTTTACAAAAATGGATAATCGATAGAGTGTTTGTTAACAAAAATGAAAGTGCAGCAAGGAAATGGAAACTGATAATACTAGCAGTGAAATTGGATATGAGTAGAAGAGTTGAATACGGCAACAGAAAAACAAAGAACAAGACCTAGGGCTGAATGCAGCCATGATACAAACCATACTGAAAAAGTCTAATGGATATAAGAAACAATGTAAAGTCGTTTCATCATCTTTTCATTTAAATTGCACTAAAGACAGAAGAGTCCCTGGGTGGTGCAAACAGTTAAGTACTTGGCTGCTAACTAAAAAGCTGGCAGCTCAGATCCACCCAGAGGTGCCTTGGAAGAAAGACATGGCCATCTACTTCTGAAAAATCGGCCATTGAAAACCTTATGGAGCACGGTTCTACTCTGACGTTCATGAGGTCATCAGGAGCTGGAATCAACTTGATGACAACTGGCTGAGTTGGGTTGGAGGGACAGAAAACCTGCTGTGGTTGAAATGGAGTGTTTACTTCTACGTTGGATTAAAGACTGTGATATTTAAAATTCCCAATCAGTTTGACTAGCATTCAGGCCAAAGCGCTGAAGTTAGTTGCCACATTGAAAGAAAATAGCCCAATTACAAGGGACTGGAGAAGAACGTTTTACTGCCTGTAAAGGCTGGTTTCATCATTTCAGAAGTCAGCCTGAATGGATTAACGTTAAACTATTTGGTGAAGCCGCTAGCACAGGCTAGGATGCTGCTGTGAAACTTCTACCCAGATTCAGAAAAGATGAGGATGTCTTCAAGTTAAAGAAATTCTCATCGCTATTGTACAACACTGAAAGAGCAAAGGAGGAAGTGTTGGAAGCTGACCCAAACTTAGAAAGAAGTGTGGCAATTTACCAAGGTACAGGAAAGATGCTCCCTGTGTGTTTGAAGTTATACAGAGAGACGAAGAAAACAAGAAACAGTTCAAACTGCTTTTGGTAAGCTTTTTACAAAGAAATAAAACACTTGAATTCTCAATCTTTCTGATGTTTTCAATTACAATGTACTAAATAAATATTAGTTTTACCAGTTTTTCATTTCCCTATACATTTATAACCAACACGGAGAGTTTTTACTGTTTTGACAAGAAAATTTTAAAGGTCACAGAATGATTGTAATTTTCCCCATTGACAGTTAAGATCTCTTTGTGTAGTTTCAGCTTACACGGTCATGTTTACAGCCCTCTATCTGTGTGCAAAGTGAGGATTGTCTGTATATGTACCTGGTGTGTGCAGCATTAGAGTTCACTGACTTATATGGTGCGTGAGGAAAATCTGGGAAAAAAAAAAAATTGAACCAAGAGGATTGGGTAGGAATAGGAGCTCTAGATATAGTTTGGAGACTGTTACTGGACTCCAGTCACCTTGGTGGCCTGTGTGTGACCCTGGGTGGAAAAGAACTTTGTAAGAAAAATGAAGACTGTACCACTTCAGGGTCCATGCTGTTCTGCTGTGAGATCCAGCTGAGAGAATGTGTATGAAACAAAGGGGGCGGGGGTATGTAAAGCTGTAAACTAATAGACAGACTCACACCCTGGCCTGCGCTGAACATCCAAAGAGCCACCCGGGGTATCTGGGTCTTGTGAACCACTAAGCGGTTGATGATGCCCAAGAGCAGCAGTCCCAGTGGGGCCACAGCTCCAGGGGAGCAAGGAGTGGGCCCTCAACACCAGGTGTGAGCAACAGCCTCAGAAGAGGGTTGACAGTGTGGCTGAGTATCAGTTTGGTCTGTCAATAGCGTGTGGGCTCCCTAAGGGCCCTCAGATATTCTGGGGAGGAAGCAGGGTAGATGGAGTGGAGAAAGTCTTGCAAGCAGGCTGAGGTTCCAAAATTATGCTCCTGGGGAGCTTCAAACTGGGACATTCAGACTATGTTAACCTCATTTTTCCTCACTGGGCAGTGAGGCCTGGGGACATCGGGGTTGTTTACAGATAAGATGGCCACGTAATTTATTTTCCAATCTGGGACCCTTCTGAGAGTAAACGAGAATGCTGTTGCTAATTAAGCCTTTTAGTATCTAAAGGCAGAAACTGGGATTGTCCCAGGCAAACCAGGCCGTGTGCTCAGCTTAGTTATAGATGGAATCGAGATAAATGTAAACTAGAGATCATATCAGAATTCTTGAAAACAAGCAAATTTGCCCTAACTGAGCAATTTGGATTCCCTGGATACCAATTCTGGGATGGAAATTAGCGCGCAGGAAGTTTATTAGGGAATGCTCTCAGAATTAGCACCTGTAAGAAGAAAGGGAACAAAAAGCAGAACTGTGTAGAGAGAAAAGTTGCACTGCAGAGCTTTCTCATCAAAGGCCTCAGCTGACCCCATGGGAAGCTCTGGAGCTGGGATGGCCTTCAGAGCTGTCTCAAGTTGGGGCCGAGGAGCCGGGCCTCCTATCTCCACATCAACTAGTCACTGGATGTGGCTATCCTCAGCAGTTCTCTCTGCAGCTGAGGGCAGATTTCTGGAACAGGCTAAGAGCTGAGGACTGGCAGCTGGCCACTCTCCCAGCAGTCCTGAAGGGGGATCAGGGTGGCATATCACAGCAGCCAATACACTATCTTAGTCATCTAGTGCTACTGTAACAGAAATAACACAAGTGGACAGCTTTAACAATCAGAAGTTTATTCTCTCACAGTCTAGTAGGCTAGAAGTCCAAACTCAGGGTGTCAGGTCCAGGGGAAGTCTTTCTCTGTCGGCTGTGGAGGAAGGTCTTTGTCATCAATCTTTCTCTGGAGTAGGAAAGTCTCTGCACAAGAATCCCAGGTCCAAAGGACGTGCTCTGCTCCCGGCACTGTTTTCTTGGTGGTATGAGGTCCCCTCTGTCTCTCTGCTCACTTCTGTCTTTTATATCTCAAAAGAGGTTGGCTCAAGACACAATCCAATCCTGTAGATTGAGTCCTGCCTCATTAACATAACTGCTGCCTATCCCAACTCATTAACATCATAGAGGTAGAATTTACAACACACAGGAAAATCACATCAGATGACAAAATAGTGGACAGTCACACGATACTGGGAATCATGGCCTAGCCAAATTGATACATATTTGGGGGGGACACAATTCAATCTATGACACTAAGGGAGAGGAGAGCTTGAATAAAAAATATTTAGAAAGATACATACTTTAAATTCAATCATCAGTCAAGTCCTAACCTAATCCAACAGTTTAATCCAGGAAGGGAAGATCCTGTTGGATCTGCTTTGAAGAAGAGTTGAGGGTCATATAATTAGCATACTAATAGTTCATATGCAAATGATATTACCCAAAAGGGAAATTTATTCTCTCAAATCAATAAAATGGCACCAGTTTTCTCGGTACTGCTTAGAAAACTTTCTCTAAGGTAAATTTCTATCCAGCTCTATTTGGTAATAATTTTTTTATTTGACACTTACATAGGGCTTGCTGTGCTCCAGCTACAGTTTGAAATACCATTTAAATATTAGCTCATCTAATTCTCATAACAAGCTACAGACAAGCAAATGGACACCCACAGAGGTTAACTAATTTGCCAGGGTTTGGACCCAAGAATCTTATCTCCAGAGTCTCTGCTTTTAACCACTGTGCTATGCTGGGGCTGTAATCCACCACTTAACTCAGTGGATACTACGTCATTTCATACACACCATGGACTGCCGAAGAAAGAACAAATCTGTCTTAGAAAAAATATAACCAGAACGTTTCATAGAAGCAAGGATGGCACAACTTCATCTTACTTACTTTGGACATGTCTTCAGATAAGACCAATTGCTGGAAAAAGACATCATGTTTGGTAAAGTAGAGGGCCAATAACAAAGAGAGAAACCCTCAATGAGATGGATTGACACAATAGTTGCAGCCATGGACTCAACATACACCAACGATCGTGAAGATGGTGCAAGACCAGAAAACGCCTAGTTCTGTTATACGTAAGGTCTGGACTGGACAGCAGTTCGTAACAACATATCATTTCAATGAAATGTAATAAGTATTTATGGAGCTCTTGTCAGTTGCCATGCCCAAGCTTTGAAGAAAATAAAGATTGAGGGATGAGGGATGCAAAGAAGTAAAATAATAATAATCGCAGAGGCCGTATCTCATGTGCATCGAGCATTTGCTATGTGCCGGGCACTGTCCTAACAGCTCCACATGCATCACGTCCTTTAAGCCATGCAGAAGAATTAGTGCCTGCCCTGAAGGAGATTCCAATCTAACCAGAAAACGAGACACAGAACAGTTGCATAACCATACGTTAGACAGGTATGACTAAAGGCACTGATATGCAGGGCAGGCTGTCACTGGGTGGCAGGGTCCAGGCCTGCGGGACTTAAACCCTTTAAGGATATGGGTTGCCCCCTCCTCCTCCCCGCGCCCCCCGCCCAGGTAATCAAGCAATAAGCAATACTAAACAACAAAATAAGAGTAAAGAAGAAAAAAAGCTCATATTTTTTCCCATTATGATGATTCCGGTACTTTTTTCTTTTCTGATAACAAATTCTTTCCAAACAATGCTTCCGTTGCCCATGCTTTGCTGGTGCTAAATGCAGTGTGGTCTGCAGTTTGGGTACTCCAGCCCTAGAGAAAGAAGCGTTCGGCGTGGAGCTGTAGAGTTGGAAAGCTTCGAGGATCTTGACAAATGGGCAGGATTAAGAAAAGGGAAAGGAGAGGAAAGGATGGCCCAGTCCGAGGAACAGCGCGAAGCTGAGAACACGGCCTCAGTGGGACACACGGTGTGTGCAGGGGAGCAGCTAGGTTGGGCAGATAGATTGGGGCCCAATTTTAAAAGCCTTGAATTCCTGGTCAAGGGATTTTTAATATATCCCATAAGCAATGGGAATCTACGGGAGGTTAATGCAATCTCATCCCTGTCACTGTCTCCCCTCCCCTAAATCTGAATACCTGGGCAGCCAAGGTGCTCGAAGCCCTCTGGAGAGAAGCCTCAAGCAGTGAGATGTCGGGTGGTAGCCTGCCTGGGCTGTGGCTCTGACTCTCCCGGCCCAGCCTCCCTTCCAGATGGACCTTCCAGCTAGAGTTCCTGAGCAGCTGCCCAGAATTGGGAGCTGACCCTAAAAGGCCCTAGGTCACCCTCTGCCCCACTACGCAGCCGTTCTCCTCCGCTCTGGCTAAGAACGTCCCATCAGGGATCAGTGCTCCAGCCATCTTGACTTCCCCTTCCCCTCCTCTTCCTCAGCCGAACTGTTAAAACGCTTTAGTCTACAAACACATCACAAACAAATCCGATCTTGCAACCGCTCTGACCCGAAGCCTGCAGAGGAATGGCAGGAATGTACTGGAAGCTGTGTTACTGTGCTGAGTTTGAAGAAAAGGCCCAGGGCTTGGCTGTAACATCAGATAGTGGGTACAGACCCGGATTCTTAAAGACCAAGTCACCAAGACAGCAATCCCGTGTCACCAGCCCTCTGCGGTCACAGTCGAAATTGGGGGAAGGTGTCTCATGCAGTTTTCCACTCTGCCAAGTAGTTTGAGCTGTTGTCCCAAATCGCTGCCCTATTAAGAATTTCTGGATTTATTGGTGGTTGCTTCCTTTTTCTGAACAAAAATGTCAACCATTGCTTTTCTATCTTCGTTTTATGGGTTCAGGTCAAACCCTCTGGCTCATCTCTTTGGAAGGATGAAACATCCCAACCTGGCTGAATTAGGGATGGAAATGTTTGTGGAACTTTTGGCCAGCCCCAGGTAAGAGGAGAACGCGGTTAGATCGGCTCCCAGAACCCAGAGAAGCTGGCTCTCGACCACCTGCTGGCTTTGTCGTATGTGGAGTTTGTCCCTGGCTTTGGTTTATATACTCCGTCCAGCTTCACATTATGTTCTTGACCCTCAGGCTCAGCCCAGCCCTTTCCATGAAGCCTTCCACAAGCTCCACCAGGCCACGCTACAAACATGTGTCTTCACACAGAAGTTGGGCTGTGTGCAGCATGACCTGGGATTTAGCTACAGACGCTCATTGCTTAGCTGTGGGCCTTCTTTCCTGATGAAGATCTAAAGTCCCGAGGGCCAAGGCCGTGCTCTCTCAGCACTGGGCTTAGTGGATAGTGTGAGTGAATGAAATCTAACTGTACTGATCAAAAGATGGGCCGCCCAAAGCAATTCTTTAGGATGCCGACCTATTATATAAAACAGGATGGAAACATCCTATTTACTGATTCCTCTCAGAGAGAGTGCAGTGAAGAGCAAATAGTGCATGCTTGGCTCAGTCTCGTGGGAAGGAGGAGCACGTGACGGAGAGAGACCTTCGAGGGCATTTGACGGACAGTTGCTACACTTTTTTTATAAGTGGTTTGCAAATTTGGGCAGGAGCTGAACTGGTCAGGAAGACAGAAGGGAGACTGGGAGCTGCTTCACCTCCTTTACCAGGGAGAGCTCAGCCAGATCTCAGTTGTTCTCAGCTGCCGTGGAGTTGACTCTGGCTCGCTGAGGGTGTCCCTTGCCCTCGCTGGCCCTCTACTTTACCAAACATGATGTCCTCCTTCAGCCATTGATCCTTCCTGATAACGTGTCCAGAACAAGCAAGTCAGACAATATTCTATTGTTAAAGTTTTCATTGGCTAATTTTTGGACGTAGATTGCCAAGCCTTTCTTCCTAGTCTGTCTTAGTCTGGAAACTCCACTGAAACTTGTCCACCATGGGTGACCCTGCTGGTGTTTGAAATACCGGTGGCAGCGCTTCCAGCATCACAGCAACACGTAAGCCACCACAGTACCACAAACACATAGACAGGTGGTGGGGTCTCTAAGTACTAAACCAAAAAATCTCATTGCCGTTGAGTCAATTTTAATTCATAGTGACCCTAGAGGACAGAGGAGAACTGCCCTATAGGGTTTCCAAGGCTGTAGTCTTTATGCAAGCAGACTGCCACATCTTTCACCAGAGCGGCTGGTGGGTTCAAACTGCTGACCTTTTGGTTAGCAGCCGAGCACTTTAACCACTGCACCACCAGGGCTCCTTTCTCTAAGTACACGTGTCTAAATTTGTCTAAAGGCACCAAACTGTGGGCCTACCCTGACATTCAGAGCTCTCCTTCTGGCCTGGTAGCATTACTACGACCATGGTATATTCTGAATCAAATTTCAAAAAGTAAATGAATGAGCAAAGGGAACAGGAATGAGTTCCTCCCAAGAGGAGAATGATGGAAAGGGGTGGCTCATGATGCTCATGATGAAATCTTGGTTGAAATGGAAGAGAGAAACTACTTCTGGGAGTTCATACTCTCTAGCTTTGCTAGTCTTAGGAAGAAAGGCCTGGTGGTCTACTTTCGAAAATCAGCCAATGAAAAGCTAATGGATCACAACAGAGTATTGTCTGATATAGTGTTGGAGGATGAGATCCCCTGGGTTGGAAGGCACTACACAATAGCCAAAACAATGGGCTCAAACATACCAATGGTCATAAAGATGGTGCAGGCCCTGGCAACATTTCCTTGTGTTGTACATGAGGTCGACATGAGTGGCAGCCTAATCTACGGTAACCAGCAGCAACAGCCTTGCTACTCACAGTGTGGTCCATGGACCAGCACCATCAGCATCACTTGGAAGCTTGTTAGAAATGCAGCATCTGGGCCCTCGCCCCAGGCCTACTGAATCAGAGCCTGCACTTTCAGGAGACTCATAGGCACTGCCCTATAGAACACAGGAAAAAAATGCCCTAGCACCATTGTTGAGAATTAATTGACAATTTATGCATGTGTATCAGGTCACTATGAGTCGGAATCAACTCAATGGCAATGGATTTTTTGGGTTTTTTGGAACTCCAAATAAATTCTTAATATGAACGGTGACATCTACACGCTGTCTCTCAAGTAATGAGTCTTTATTGAAACCTACTATACTGGGTTTTCTATGAGTAGGAATTGACTCCATGGTGCCCAGCAACAATAACTATGGGCCTAGGTCCCTTGGTGGCACAAATGGTTTGCGCTAGACTAGTAACCTAAAGGCTGGCGGTTCAAACCCACCCAGCAATGCCATGGAAGAAAGGCCTGGTGATTTGCTTTTGTAAAGATTACAGCCAAGAAAACCCCATGGAACACAGTTCTACTCTTACGCAGGGGTCGCCATGAGTTGGAATCGACTTAATGGCAACGGGTTTGGTTTTTTTGGTTTACATGCCTAGTTGTCAGTGAAGGCACTACAGGGAAGAAAGAAGCAAAAGGCAGGTACATGAGTAAGTGTTCACACTACGGAATTTCAGCCCCAAACCCTGCCCCGTCTTCCCTGTACAAGCCCTGAACCTGAGGGGTGGGCCCTTGTCTAACACAGCCCCTGGGGTGACCTCAGTCACAAGCACAGCCCTTGTTTTCAGCAATAATGAGTCATCAAGATCAAGCTAGCAAATCTTCAGGGAGGACAGCCCAGTCCTAACTTCTGTCATAACATTTTTCTTTTTCTATGAAGCATCACTGGGTTTGTTAAAAACTCATTAAGTATTACTAAAGCCCAAGCACCTGGATCTTCCCCAGGTCCGGGATGGGGAGGTGAGGGAGCTGGGGGAGAAGGGGGTACTGGCCTGTTAGCCCAAAGGCACAACGGTGCTGTGAAGTTCATGCTCCTGCATTGTATCTTGCAAACGGAGTTGTTTTAAAGGGTTGTGCTTTTATTAAGACTGTAGATTTTCTGTAGTCAGGCAGCTCTCAGTTCATTTCCAGGTTCTGTCAGTTGCTAGCTGTGTGACCTTGTGATTTTCCAGCTATTAATAAAGTGATACTTTGCTTCCTGCTTAATTTGGATGAAGTCCAATTTATCTTTTTCTTTTTCTTTTATGGATTGTGTATTTGGTGTTGTATCTCAGAAATCTTCGCCTAGCCCAAGGTCATAAAGATTTTCTCCTATGCTTCCTTCTAGACATTTTATAGTTTAAGGTTTTATATTTAGGTGTATAATCCATTTTTAGCTATTTTTTAAAATATGCTGCAAGGTATGGAGAAAAATTCTTTTTTCTTTTTTCACTCCCTCCCTTTTCCTTTTTTTTTTTTCTTTTCTGGTGTTTGGATATATAATTTTTCCAGTGCCATTTATGGAAAAGACCATTCTTTCTCCATTGAATTGCTCTTGCATCTTTGTCAAAAATCAATTGACAATACATTTGTGGGTCTATTTCTGACTTTCTAGTCTATTTTATTTATCTATAAAAACCAGTTGCGATGTAGTTGACTCTGACACATGGTGACCCCACGTGTGTCAGAGAAGAACTGTGCTCCATAAGGTTGAGTTTGTGTGTGTGTGTGTGTGCGCACATTAAATAAAGGTTTACAAAAGCATATTAGTTTCTCATTAAACAATTAATACACATATTGTTTTGTGACATAGGTTGCCAGCCCAACAACGTATAAACACTCTCCCCTTCTCGACCTTGGGTTCCCCGTTACCAGCTTTCCTGTCCCCTCCTGCCTTCTCATCCTTGCCCCTTGGCTGGTGTGCCCATTTAGTCTCATTTTGTTTTATGTGCCTGTCTAATCCTTGACTGAAGGGTGAACCTCAGGGGTGACTTCAGTACTGAGTTAAAAGAGTGTCCAGGGGCCATCCTCTTGGGGTTTCCTCCAGTCTCTGTCAGGCCAGTAAGTTTGGCCTTTTTTTGTGAGTTAGAATTGTGTTCTACATTTTTTCTCCAGCTCTGTCCGAGACCTCTATTGTGATCTCTGTCAGAGCAGTCAGTGGTGGTAGCCAGACACCATTTAGTTATACTGGACTCGGTCTGGTGGAGGCCGTGGTAGTTGTGGTCCATTAGTCCTTTAAACTAATCTTTCCCTTGTGTCTTTAGTTTTCTGCATTCTCCCTTGTTCCCAAAGGAGTGAGACCATTGCAGTAGCTTAGATGGCTGCTCACAGGCTTTTAAGAGCCCAGAAGCTGCTCACCAAAGTAGAATGTAGAACATTTTCTTTATAAACTGTTATGCCAATTGAGTTAGATGTTCCCTGAGTGTATGGTCCCCACAGCCCTCAAGCCCAGTAATTTAGTCTTTTTGGGATTTTTTATTTGTTTGTTTGTTTTTGTTTTTTTTTAAATTTATGCCAATAATGTCGGGGTGAGACGGTATCTCGTTGTATTTTGATTTACATTACTCTAACGGCTAGGGATCACAGGCATTTCCTCGTGTCTGTTAGCCGCCTGAACATCTTCTTTGGTGAAGTGCCTGTTCATATCCTAGGCTAGGATCCTATAACGATTGATTTTATGCGTCAGCTTGCCTGGTATATGGTGCCCAGTTGTTTGGTCAAACACTAGCCTAGTTGCTGTTATGGAGTAGCTACTTGTGATTAAATCAATTGGCCTTAGGAAAGCAGATTATCTTCCATAATGTGGGTATGCCTTAATCAATCAAACAGTTGAAGGCAGTGAGTGCAAACAAGGAACCTCCCTAGGGTGTATTCTGCCTCCAGATTATAAAGAGACATTTTGACAGAACGTACTCTTAGCTCTTTTCTTCACCTGACCTACAGATTTTGGACACGCCTGCCCCCTACATTCACATGAGCCAATTCCTTGAAGTAAATCAATCAATCAGTATCTCCCCGTGAGGATATTTATATCTCTCTGGTTCTGTTTTTCTAGAGAACTCTTACTAAGACAGACCATCAGTACAATGTTGATTACAGGTGGTAAGAGAGTGAATCCTTGCCTTGTTCCTGAACTTAGAGGAAAGCATTCAATACTCATTATTCAGAATGCTCTTTATCACATTGAGGAAGTTCCTTTCTATTCCTAGATTGCTGAGTTTTTGTCATGAATGCATGTTGAATTTTGTGAAATGCTTTTCTGTACCTATTGAAATGATCATACGGCTTTTCTCCTTTATTCTGTTAATATGGTGAATTACATTGACTGATTTTCGAACGTTAAGCCAACCTTCCGTTCCTGGGATAAATCTTTCTTGACTGGGAGACATATTCTTTTTATATATTGTTGGATTCAATCTGCTAATATTTTGATAAGGATTTTTGCAGCTATGTTCATGAGGGATATTGGCCTGTAATGTTCCTTTTTTTAATGTCTTTGTTAGGTTTGGGTATTAGAGTTTTGCTGGTACCATTAAATGAGTTGGGAAATATACCTCATCCTCTATTCTCTGAAAGAGTTTGTGTAAGTTTGGTATTATTTCTTCTTTGAATGTTTGATAGAATTTACCAGTGAAATTACCCAGACCTGGGATTCAAATTTTCTGTTTCACCTTGTGTAAATATTAGTAATTTATATTTTTCAAGAATTGGTCCATTTCTTCTATTTTGTGGAAATTACTGGGATAAAGTTCTTCATAATATTCTCTTTTTATCATTTTAACGTCTGTAGGATCTGTGGTGATAACCCTTTTTTCATTTCTAATGTTGGTAATTTGGATTCTGTTTTTCTTGAGCAAACTAACAAAATTTATCAATTTTGTTGTTCTTTACAAAGAACTAACTTTGGCCTTTGTTAATTTTCTTTATTGTTGATTTCTTATTACACTGATTTCTGCTCTTACATTATTCTTTTCTTCATTTTACTTACTTTTGTTTTACTCCGGGCTTCAGGTGCAATCAGTCACTGACCTCAAACCATTCTCCTTTTGTTTTATAAGCACTTAAAGCCATAAAATTCCCTCTGGCCATTGCATTAGCTGCATCCCATAAATTTTGTTACATTTTCACTATCGTTAAATTTTAAATCTTTTCTAATTTCTCTGTGGTTTCGTTTCACCTATGGGTTGTTTAAAAGTGTGTGTTTAATTTCCAAATATTTGAGTTTTTCCTAGTTATCTTATTTTCTATTGGTTTAATTTAATTACATTGTGATCAGGGGACATGTACTACCATTATTTCAATCCTTTTGATGTCATTAAGACTTGTTTTATAGCCCAGAATATCACCTTTCTTAGTAAATGTGTGCAGTTCCAACAAATGTCTATCCTTCAGTGGTTGGATGTAGTGTTCTATAAATATCAGTTAGGCTAAGTTGTTGATAATATCGCTCAGATGTCTTTACTGAATTTTTTCTAGTGTCCTGTTAATTGCGGTGAGAAGGGTGTTCCAAGTTGCTACTATGATTATAAAATTGTCTATTTCTTTTATTTTGTCAGTTTCTGTTTCATGTATCTTGAGGCTCTGTTGTTAGGCACATGCACATTTATGATTTTTTTTTGTTTTCCTTATGAATCGACCCTTCATACTTAAATTTCATCTCTTCTAGTCAGCATATAGTTGGGTCTTGCTTTCTTTTCTTTCTTTCTTTTTTTAACCTATTCTCATAATCAAGAGGCCCTGGTGGCACAGTGGTTAAAGTGCTCAGCTGCTAACCAAAAGGTCAGTGGTTCAGAGCCACTAGCGGCTCTACAGGAGAAAGATATGGCAGTCTGCTTCTGTAAAGATTTACAGCCTTGGAAACTCTATGGGGCAGTTCTACTCTGTCCCATAGGGTCACTATGAGTTGGGAATTGAGTTGACAGCAGTGGGGTTATTCTCATAATCACTGCTTTTTAACTGCAGTATTTAGTTCACTAACATTTAATAATTATTTATACGGTTGGGTTTAGGTCTACCACTTTATTATTTCTTTTCTGACTTTGCTTTTAGCTCCTCTGTTTCCCCATTCCTGTCTTCTTTTAGATTGCTTGAATATTATTTATAATTTTATTTTAATTATTTTATTAGATTTTTAGCTATATCACTTTGAATTTTTTTTTAATGGTTGATCTGGGGTTACAATATATATCCTTAGATTTTTACAGTATACTTAGAGTTAATATTGTACCTTTTTGCATAAAATGCAGAAACTTTGAAAATGTGTAGTTCCATTTATCAGCACCACCATAAGTCCATAGTCATTCAAATCATTGTTCCCCTGTATGTAATGTATCATTTTCTTCTGGTTACTTGCAAGATTTTATCTTTGGTTTTCAACAGTTTAATTACTATGTGCTTACATGAAGTTTTCTTCCTGATTATCCTGTTTGGGGTTCATTGTGCTTTTGGATCTGTAATTTATGTCTTTCAACACATTTTAGAAGTTTTCAGCCAGTATTTTCTCAAATATCTTTTCTATCCCATTCTCTTTCTCCTCTCTTTATAGGACTCAACTGCATATTGAACCTTTTGATATAAATCATGTCTTTGTGGTTTATTCATTTTTTAAAATCTTTTTTCTCTCTCATCTTCAGATTGGACAACTTTTATTGATCTTTCTTGCAATTCACTCACTCATTCATTCATTAGGAGAATGGATTTGTATTCTACCAGGCCTGTTTTCTATTTAAACTTGAGGCCACAAGTACTTTCCTTAGGCTTTAAAGTACAAAAGAAGTCCACAATAGTAAGATTTGTAGTACCACGGTTTCAAATGTAATGTGGTTCAAAACCTGTCTTCAACTTGACAACTCTTTAAAGAAAGGGCTTGAGATTTTTCACTGAGCTCAAAACTTGACTAGAAGCTAGGGATCTGGTTAGGAGACAAACAGTCAAGCACAGACTGTACAACACATTGTGACCAGGTGCTAAATCCAGATGTGAACAAAGTGCAATGAGAGCACAGGGGGACACATGGCAGAGTTGAGGTGACTCAACAGCAACTTGTGTATATAGTAGGTACTCAACAAATATGTGTGGGTAAAGGGCTATAACTAAATGCTTAGAGGTCGTGCTATTAGCTCTGGGTATCACCATGGTGTCGGGGGGTGGGGTGGGGAATGAGTGAAGATCAGAGGAGGGGAGGGAAAGCCCTATTTGAAGGGGATGGCCCCTGTTACTACTAACGTACCCGAAAGGAGTGTACTTCATGATCTCATACTAAATTCTGCAGCTCCTTAGGGAGAAAGAGTAGGTTTGCCTATGGAAATGATGAATTGGGTAAGATACCCAGCTCTCCAGTTCCCTGGGCACACTCTGGAATGCTCAGTTCACGGTTGGGACTTCCACACTCCCCAGAAGGCTGCTGTGGATGCAAGTTCATTTCACCTTCCTCCGTCTTGTTTCTAAGCCATAGGATGATTTTAAAGAGCCTGCCTGCTCCATTGGCTTTGCCAAACCAACTCCTGGTAGCAGAATCCTATTCTGTTTTCTAGGAGTTCACTTCTTGTTCTTGAAGACGACCAGAATAAGAGAAGATAAATCATTCTTCGATAATCCATTGAGTGGCTTAATTTTGAAAATCAGTCCTGTTTCTAAAACTAGGATATATTTCTGGTACCCGCCTGCCTGAAACCCAGGCTGGGAAACATCGCACAATTAGAAAACACACACTTAACAAGATTTGGAAGCCTGCGGGAGCTCCTTCATCCGTCCCGGGCACTGGACAGGGAGAGACATAAGCAGAAGCACGTGATGTTGGCATGCACTTTTATTGAGTGAGATGTGATGCTCAGAAGGTCTACAGTGGAATTTCTTTCAGTAATGGCACATTAGCCAATCTGGCCCTCTCTTTCCACCATCCCCTGCCCCCTACACCTTGCTCTTTCTTATACACAGTCATGGAATAAGAGCATCTCTCAGTGGCTGGATCAGAGTGGGGCCTCACCTTCTTGACCTCCTCAGAAGTGTTTGTAGCACTTTGCTATTGTTTCTGCTGGGTGCACTTATGGTAACAGGATGGAGGCCCACTCTATGGCTTCCCCAGTGTAGAAGGCTCAATCGGGATACCAATTCTCTTAAAATATTAAAATATGATACCCATGCCCCAGCTTTCCTATCCATTTCCTTCCACCCTCTTTTCTCCTCTTCCTCCAAACAAGGGATTATATAAAATCTGTTGGTAAAGGGTTGACTACCCAGAGTGGTGAGCTTCTCTATTTCTGAGTGTTTTTCTTGCCTCAGGCTCCCTGAGTCTTTGGCATGAAGAACGCGTGTCAAGAACAGAGCAGAGCCCCTGGGTCAGAGGCGGAGGTGCCTGTCCAGGCGAGGGGGTGGGTATAATTTCCTAGCCACCTGGACAGCATGGCTGACTCGGGCTTTCCTCTGGTAAATCTTAAAGCAATTTAGACAGAGATGCGCGTGTCCTCCGGAAATCAGGCGCAGTGAGTCAGCGAGGGGCCACGGAGGTCTGGAGGAGCGTCTGAAACAGACTGAGGCCTCTTCCTTAGGTCTCACCCTGGGAAATAATGACCCCAGCAAAACTGTCTGTCGGTCAGTGTCACAAGGGCCTGCTATTGTGCGTAAGTTTAGCTACAAGAGCTAAAAACGAACTTTCAGTAGAGGACCTCCCTCCCGTTCCTATCTGCTGTCTAGTCGTCACCTCCCACCAGCCAAATGATGCCCCCTGAAAATTTAGAGATTTGTATTTTCACTAAGGAGTCCCTGAGTGATGCAAACAGTTAACACACTCGGCTGCTAACCAGAAGGTTGCAGGTTCGCCGCCACCCAGAGGCGCCGCAAAAGGAAATCCTGGCGCTCTGTCGTCGAAAAATCAGCCATACAGAACCCTGTGGAACACAGTTCTATTCTGACACACATGGGATTACTATGAGTGGGAAGTAACTGAACAGCAACTGTTTTTTTTCTTCTCACTAGGGAAATTTTTTAAAATAATAATATCGTCCCAAGATTCCGCTTCTGAGTGGATTGCATGAGGAGATGTCTGTAAGAAATTGTGGGTAGATATCTCAGACAGAAAAAAAGCACTTTAAATTGACAAATCAGTCCAAACCACTAAGGTTATAACTCTTTTTTTTTTTTCCTTCCCAACAGAAGAGTAAAACAGACGCGTTATTGGCAGCTCATTAGTGTTAAGGAGAGGCAGTCTCCGCTATGACATCAGCCCACCGCTTGACCCAAATCTATTATTTCACCAGAGAGCCTTACGCGGCCGGCTTTCCAACAGTGTAGAAGACATCCACAGGGAAGAGGGGAAGAAGGCATAAATAAGATACAGATTGGAGACTTTTTGATGTGTTTAGCACATTTTTGTTACTTCCTTTAATACCACAGACCTTGCATTCTTCCACCATTGGAAGAACAAAAGACAAGCCTGAGACGGAGAAGGGGGCTGGGCGGGGCGGGATCCCCATTCAATAAAAAGTTCTCTTCTCCTAATTAACATTTTTTAATCCCAACGCTTAAAAGAGGAGGCCAAAAAAAAAAAAAAAAAAAGGGGAAGAGGAGAAAGAATACCGCAGCTGAGTAACTTCGGATATAAGAAAATCCCTTCATTAAATCAGTTGTTTTTTAATTCATAATTGAACTTGAGTAAAGAGCAACCTATAGGCAGCTGTTTCTAATATCGCGTCCCCACCGCACATGAAAGACGCATTTATTCCCGCAGCAGCCTCCCTACCCTTGGGTGTTATCAGCTGAACATGTTTTGAACCTACCTAATGCATTTGAGGTAGCTTGGGTTTATTTTTCTTTCAATAAAATAAATGGTTTTGTAATTAAATTTCTACACTGCCTGCGCTTAATGGTTACATTGACAAGTGCTAATGTATGGCAAGAGAATGAGTTTGAAACGAAACATGCTGTTTTCGAATCTGCAAGCAATTTTGCAGTGGGGCAATCAACCCCTCGTGCCAGCGAAACATTTTCATTAATCTGCTCGCGGCGCGCCCTGCCCACTCGGCCGGCCGCGCGAGGACACTTTTTAGCTCCCCCCTTGCCCATCCCCCAACCCTTGCCTTTTTCTGAAACACACACACACACACACACACACACACACACACACACACACACACAAACATCATGAAGTGAGCCGTTGTTTGAAACTGTTTTGTGGTCTCTGGCAGGCCGGCCTGTGGAAATTCGCTGACTTTACAGCGTGAAATGTTGCAGCTGTCCCCTCCGAAGGGACTGGTTGCCTCAAAGTTTCAATCCCTGGCAGCTAGACAACAAGAAAATCTGTCCTTCTGTTTTCTTTTTTACGTTTCCCCCTTAGCTGAATTTATTTTTGAATAAATCTTTTTTCATAGAAAATAGGGAACGGCTATTACATTTCTGGACTGGGTCTGTGCAAACCACTTCAAGCCATTGCAAAGGAGGCGGCCTTCCAGCTTGGCGTTTGCGGAAGGTTCATGAATGGAAACCTGGCCGGGCGCGCTGTGGTCCTTGCTGGCTGGACGTCCGCCGCCCACCTGGGGAGGGAGGCTTGCCGCTCGCGCTCAGGCCTGCACAGGTACAGACACTGGAAGCAAGACCTTTGGTTCTGTGTCTTCCTGGAACGCCTGTGTTTCATCTGACCACTAGAGGGATGGCTTCCCAGAGCAGCTGCGGCTCTGAGTCAGCTAGGCAGCTCCATCATAGACCTAGAAGGGTGTTCAAGGCCTGAAAGCCATCTGGGGCAAGGGGAGATGGAGAGCAACCCGGAGTCTCTGGCTAGTGGCTGACCACAAGGTGCGCGACTCAGCATTTTCCCTCCAGGCCTGGGGAGAGGAGCCAGAGCACTGACCATGTGAATGCTGACTCACCCCTTCAGGGCAGGCGAGAATCACAAGCTGGCCTACCTACCCCAGCATGGCTTTCTCTTGCTGTGTTCTGGACGCGTTTAGGGGAAGCACTTCTGTGTAGTCTGGATCTCCCTGAATTTACTGCAGTGGGAGATAGGTAGAGCAGAAGGCTGCTTATGGGTGGGATATCAGGAGCATGCAGAAGGATCTCAGCCCCTCAGAACTCCCCTGTCCATTTCATAAGGCCAGAACCGCCTTTATTAGGAGACAAAATCTTGCATGTTATAATTAGAGAAGGGGAGAGACTTGAATGCAAAAGTCCTTGGAAAGGAGATACAGGGACTTAGGTCCCCACTAAGGTGTAAATGATTAATAGCAAAGCCCATTATGAGAGGTGAAGGAGAAAGAACTAGAGTTAACTGGTATCTGGTCCACCAAAACTACAAAAAGCAAACCCGTTCCTGTCAAGTGGATCCCGACTCATAGCAACCCTGCAAGACAGAGAAGAACTGCCCCATAGGGTTTCCAAGGAGCAGCTGGTGGATTTGAACTGCTGACCTTTTGGTTAGCAGCCAAACTCTTAATCTCTGTGCCACCAGGGCTCTAACTGGACCACAGGAGGACAAAACTTAGAAGGATAAGAGGGGAAACAAGTTGGTGGGGGGTGGGCACCAGTGTTGCAGCCAGCAGACACCTTCATGGCGTCCCTATGAAGGAGAAAGTTCCTGCTAGGAGACTTGTCCACCACTCGTCTGTCAGTTTGTTGTACTGTAATGGCTTATGTGTTGCTGTGATGCTGAAAGTTATGCCATCAATATTTCAAATACCAGCAGGGTCACCCATGGTGGACAGAATTCAGCAGAGCTTCCAGACTAAGACACACTAAGAAAGACCTGACGATCTACTTCCGAAAAAATTGGCCAGTGAAAACCTTGTGTATAGCAGCAGAACATTGTCTGATATAGTGCTGGAAGATGAGCCCCTCAGGTTGGAACTCAGTCAAATACTACTGGGAAGAGCTGCCTCCTCAAACTAGAGTCGACCTTAACGATATGGATGGAGTAAAGTCTTTGGGGCCTTCATTTGCTGATGTGGCATGACTCAAAATGAGAAGAAACAGCTGCAAACATCCAACAGTGATCAGAATGCGGAATGTACGAAGTATCAGTCAGGGAAAACTGGAATTTGTCAAAAATAAAATGGAATGCTTGAAGATCAATATCCTAGGCATTAGTGAGCTGAAATGGACTGGTATTGGCCATTTTGAATCAGACAATCATATGGTCTACTATGCTGGGAATGACAAATTGAAGAGAAACAGCATCACATTGATTGTCAAAAAGAACATCTCAGCATCTATCCTGAAGTACAACGCTGTAGGTGACAAGTTAATATCCATATGCCTACAAGGAAGACCCTGGTGGCGAAGTGGTTAAGAGCTCAGCTGCCAACCAAAAGGTCAGCAGTTCAAAGCCACCAGCCACTCCTTGGAAACTCTATGAGGCAGTTCTACTCTGTCCTATAGGGTCGCTATAAGTCTGAATCAACACGACGGCACACAACAACGACAAGGAAGACCAGTTAATATGACTATTATTCAAATTTACGCTTCAACCACTAATGCCAGAGAAGAAAAATTTAAAGATTTTTACCAACTTCTGCAGTCTGAAATTGATCAAACATGCAATCAGGATGCATTGATAATTACTGGTGATTGGAATGCGAAAGTTAGAAACAAAGAAGGATCAATAGTTGGAAAATATGGCCTTGGTGATGGAAACGATGCAGTAGATAGCATGATAAAATTCTGCTAGACCAATGACTTATTCATTGCAAATACCTTTTTTCAACCACATTAAACAGTGACTTTACGCCTGGACCTCACCAGATGGAATACACACAAATCAAATTGACCACATATGTGGAAAGAAATGATGGAGAACCTCAATATCATCAGTCAGAACAAGGCCAGGGGTTGATTGTGGAACAGACCTCAATTACACATATCAGGTTCAAGCTGAAGCTGAGGAGAATTTAAACAAGTCCACGAGAGCCAAAGTGTGACCTTGAGTATAATCCACCTCAATTTAGAGACCATCTCAGAAATAGATTTGACATATCGAACACTAATGACCAAAGACCAGATGAGTTGTGGGATGACATCAAGGACATCATACATGAAGAAAGCAAAAGGTCATCAAACAGACAGGAAAGAGAGAAAAGCCAAAATGGATGTCAGAAGAAACTCTGAAACTTACTCTGAACATAGAGTAGCTAAAGCAAATGGAAGAAGTGATGAAGTAAAATAGCTGAACAGAAGTTTTCAAAGGGAAGCTCAAGAAGACAAAGTAAAGTATTATAATGAAATATGCAAACACCTGGAGGTAGAAAATCAAAAGGGAATAACATGCTTGGCATTTCTAAAACTGAAAGACCTGAAGAAAAAATTCAAGCCTTGAGTTGCAACATTGAAGAATTCTATCGGCAAAATGTTGAACGACACAGGAAGCATCAAAAGAAGATGGAAGGAATACACAGAGTCGCTGTAGCAAAAAAGAATTGGTCAATGTTCAACCATTTCAGGAGGTAGCATGTGATCAAGAACCAATGGAACTGAAGGGAGAAGTCCAAGTTGTACTGAAGGTATTGGCAAAAAACAAGGCTCCAGGGATCAACGGAATACGAATTGAGATGTTTTAACAAATAGATGCAATGCTGGGAGTGCTCCCTCATCTATGCCAAGGAATTTGGAAGACAACTACCTGCCCAACCAACTGGAAGAGATCCATGTATGTACCCATTCCAAAGAAAGGTGATCCAACAGAATGCAGAAATTATCAGACAATATTATTAAAATCACACGCAAGTAAAATTTTGCTGAAGATAATTCAAAAACGGTTGCAGCAGTACATCCACAGGGAGCTGCCAGAAATTCAAGCCAGATTCAGAAGAGGATGTGGAATGAGGACTATCATTGTTGATGTCAGATGGATCTTGGCTAAAAGCAGAGAATACCAGAAAGATGTTTATCTGTGTTTATTGACTATGCGAAGGCATTCGACTGTGTGGATCATAACAAATTATGGTTAACATTGTGAAGAATGGGAATTCCAGAACACTTAATTGTGCTTATGCAGAGCCTGAACAAAGATCAAGAGGCAGTCGTTCGAATAAAACAAGGGAATACTGCATGGTCTAAAGTCAGGAAAGGTGTGAGTCAGGGTTGTATCCTTTCAACATACTTATTCAATCTGCATGCTGAGCAAATAATCTGAGAAGCTGAACTATATGAAGAAGAATGTGGCATCGAGATTGGAGGAAGACTCATTAACAACCTGCAATATGCAGAGGGCACAATCTTGCTTGTTGAAAAAGTGAAGAGGACTTGAAGCACTTACTGATGAAGATTAAAGACCACAGCCTTCAGTATGAATTACACCTCAACATAAAGAAGACAAAAATCCTCACAACTGGACCAATAAGCAACATCATGATGAACAGAAAAAAATCTTGAAGTTGTCAAGGATTTCATTTTACTTGAGTCCATAATCAACATCCATGGAAGCAGCAGTCAATAAATAAAACGACACATTGCGTTGGGCAAATTTGCAGCAAATGATCTCTTTAAAGTGTTGAAAAGCAAAGATATCACTTTGAGGACTAACTAAGGTGCGCCTGACCCAAGCTGTGGTATTTTCAATTGCCTCATACGCATGTGAAAGCCAGACAATGATTAAGGAAGAATGAAGAAGAATTGATGCATTTGATTATACTGTTGGCAAAGAATATTGAATATACCATGGACTGCCAGAAGAACAAACAAATCTGTCTTGGAGGAGGTACACCCAAAATGTTCCTTAGAAGCGAAGATGGTGAGACTTCATCTCATGTACTTTGGACATGTTATCAGGAGGAACCATTCCCTGGGAAAGACATCATGGTAGAGCAGAGGATCAGTGAAAAAGAGGAAGACCCTCAATGAGAGGAATTGCCACAGTGGCTGCACTAATGGACTCAAACATAGCAAATATTGTGAGGATGGCACAGGACCAGGCAGTGTTTCATTCTGTTGAACATAGGGTCGCTATGAGTCAGAGCCAACTGAATGGCACCTAACAACAACAGTAGACTTATGAGGAGTCCCTGGGTGGTGCCAATGATTAAGGTCTCAACCACTAACCTCAAGTTCGAGGTTTGAATCCACCTAGAGGTGCTTCAGAGGAAAGGCCTGGTGACCTACTTCCAAAAGATTACAGCCATTGAAAACCTTATGGAGTGCAGTTCTACTCTTGGCTTCCCAGGGCGGCTACAGCTCTGGAGAAACACATGCGGTTGTCATGAGTCACAGTTGATTCAGTGGCAACTGGTTTAGTACATTTATGAAGAGGAAGGTAGAGATTTAATTTTCTCCAGGCTAGAGGGGTAGCGAGAGGCTGGGGTAGCCCCATGGCCCCAGAATGAAGAACAGAAAGACAGTGAAGAAGTGAAGCTGGAGGGCTACTCATAAAGGTCTTTGCTGAGTCTGAGCTGGGATCATGATGAAGCTAAGACATAAACATTGTGAGTGTGCCTTCATCCCTTCATCTACCACTCAACCTACCACTAAAGTTATAACAGTTACCCCTATACAACAGTGGAGCACTTTATATTCATTCATTCAGTGAATATTGAGTTCTTACTATGTATAAGCCATGTTGCTAGGCTCTTTCAGGGTACAGACATAGTAAAGATATGGTCCATGCCCTCTCAAGGAGCTTTCAACTCCAGTACAAGGTAGGATGAAGTAAGTGCTGTAACGGAGATACAAACAAACTTCTATGTGCCTTCAGATGAGGAAGCAGAGAGCTGTGTCAGAAGGAATAAGAGAAAGCTTCATGGAAGAGGCAAGCCTTAACAGATGAGTAGGATTTCAAAAGGAAGGAATAGTGTTCCAAGGTAAAGTGCCAGCATGAGCAAAAGCATGCAAGCATGAATGTAAAATTATATCCCAAGAATGATGCGTGGCCCCAAAAGAATGGGGGATAAGGTAAGTGTGTATGTGTGTGTGTGTGTGTGTGTGTGCTGTGGGAGTGGGAATGGTCGTGGGAAATGAAATGGAAGAGTTAAGATGGGGCCATATTAAGAGACTTGATCATCAGGCTGCAGAAGCTAGACTTTATTTTGCAAACCACAGGTACCCGGTAAAGTCTTAGAGCCTTGAGGACGGGATGAGTGAGTTGGGGAGTGGTAAGGTGACCCCACCTGTGTAGCTGTAATACACACAAAAGCCATCAAAAGGGGCAAGCTGTGGAGGGAAGACATCGGAGGCACAAAGATCAGAAGCGATTTCAGTAGCACAGGGCAGAGAGCAGGAAGGCTGGCGAGGCAGAGGCAGTGTTCCTGGAGAGAGGTGATGGATGCTGGGGACCCTGCAGAGGTGGGGCGAAGGGAAGCACCAGTCTGTGATCTTCAGTGTGTTTCAAAAGATGGTCGTAGCCATGATAGAGCCAGGGGACACTGAGAGATAAGTGAATTTGTAGGGAGGGACAGAGGAAAACACCAATTCCAATTGGGTACGTAAAGTTGGAGTTCTCGGTGGTGACCTTCATGAGGCAGCATCTAGGGGGCAGTAGAGGGAGAAATGGACTGAAATAGGGAAGTCAGAACTCTGAGGAACGCCTGCATTTAAAGTAGCTGAGACAACAGCCAAGAGGAAACAACAGGGGAAGTAGGAGATGCGCCAAGAAGAAAAGGGAGGATAGTTTCAAGAAGAAAGGCTGGAACACGATTTTTGATGTGTCAAGGAGGCCCAAGAAGGTTTGGGTTCAGCAATAAAGAGCACAATGGTTATCTCTGGGTGGGCAGTCTAGTAGAGGGAAAGTGGGGAGTGAGAAGTAAAGGCAGCAAGAGGAGATGTTGAACATGGCTTTAAAGACATTTCATAGGGATGGGTGATGGGGGTGATGAGTCCTTAAACAATCTTCAAGGAGGAAGAGATTGAAAAAGCACCAGAGAGAGAACTGTCTGATGGAGCAAGATCATGGGAGAGGCAGAAAGCGTTGAAGGTTGGCCTTAGAAAGCAGCAAGGATATCTCTTTCTTGGAGACTGAAGAGAGGAAGAAAGGATGATGGATCTGAGAACCGCTGAGGTGGAGGGAGGGGAGGCGAGAGAGTTGGCAGCTTCTTGGAGAGGGAAACAATGAGATCATGGGCTGAGAGTGAGGGGTGGGGATGGAGGTGATGGAAAGACTGGGAGTGGCTTGGAAACTTAAGGTAGATAGGAAATGGGATAAAAATCAAGCAGGAATGACTAGTAGGGTTGCTCAGCAGCACTGAGAACCTAGCTGAAGATGGAAACCTGGCTCTGCCATGGCCAAGTCTTCATGGCTGTGCTCCATGCTCCAGCCATTCCTGGCAGTCTGGAAACAGAAGCAGAGATCAGAGCAGTGCAATTACTCTGGCTGGGGATGTCAGTGGGAAGCCAGAGGCAAGGATCCTAGGGCCAGCTAGGGAGAATTTTACCAGTGGGAAGCCTTAAATACATGTAAGCTTCACCTCTAAGACTGCTACAGCCTTGTCTTGGGCTGAAATTTGGAGACCAAGTTTCAAAAAGTTTGAAATGAAAAATGCACAGCCCCGCCAGAGAGAATTATAAGCCAGGAGTTAGAAACCCAACTCCTGTTGCAGCTTCCTTTTCTTCCCCTTGGCCTTCTTGTACCGTGTGACCCGGGCAGATTACCTGAACTTTTTACATCATCACTCCTGTGTGCCTACCTCTGGGACACATTCTGTTGATTTACTAGCTTTGTGGAAAGAAGGTGCTATTTAAATAAAGGGAACCTCACTAAGAAAGGTGTTTGATTCCACAAAATTCTGTAATTCTTGCCTTCTTATTGTAGCAGTAAAACAAAACAAAAACAAACAAAACCAGTTTAGCTGAAATCTCATTGGTCTTTTGATTTGTTCTTGATGTTCAGTGGGGTTGTCAAAGCTACACAGATACTGAACGAATTCCACTCAGTTTAGTTTTGGAAAGTAAACACTCTCAGACTGTGGTCAGGTCTGCATCCTCCAAGCTGATGGAGAATCCTGGCATCGGGTATGATTGCCTTGAGTGCTTACTCTTCTGTCAGAGGCATCATCTTAGCCTCTTTTGGAGTGGAGACAGGAACTAAAGAGTTGAGGTGCACTCTCCAGGCTCAGAGGGCCTCGACCTGGGGAGCAAACACAGAGGAGAGGGTGCCATGCACCGTGGGTTCAATCCACCATGAGCAACCTTACTGACAAGGGACAGTGATCTAAGAGGTCTGTTCTTGCAGCGCCCCTTCAAGCATCTCCAAGTCCCTCCCCACCTACCCTAAGGAGACTTTTGAAGCCACTCTTTCTCTCTTACTCACTTTAAGCTTAGGTGCTGTGCTGTTAGCAGGTCGGAGTGTAACAAAGAAGGTCAGAGCCCAGGAAAGGCCTCCATGGAATCAACAGCCCCAGGGTCTGCCCAGCCCAGAATCTCATGGCTGCTGAGACACCCAGGGATGGTTTGGGAAGGGGCCTAAGAGGAAACTCCTCCACAACCCCAAGGGCAGACCATGACTGAGCATCCAGGGAAATAGCTTTCACAATATACCTAAATCCTTCTGTGAGCTATTTGTGTTTTCTTTCAGGGCCACATCTAGGATGAGTGAATTTCCTAAGATGACGTCCCACTGCCTTAAATGTACACGTCTTTCTCTCCCAAGTTTTCAATGGAGCCACTTTACTCTTAACAACTTGAATTTGATGACCAACCAAAGGGAGGAAAATGTAAATGATTACACTTTGAAATTTACAATGTACTAAACCCTGGAGGCGTAGTGGTTAAGAGCTACAGATACTAACCAAAAGGTCGGCAGTTTAAACCCACTAGGTGCTCCTTGGAAACCCTATGGGGCAGTTCCACTCTGTCCTTTAGGGTCGCTGTGAGTCAGAATCGACTCGATGGCAACGGGTTTGGTTTTTTGGTTTTAAATCCCTTGCTATGAGGTTAGTCATAGAATTCTCACCTTGCATGTGGGAGAACCAGGTTTGATTCCTAGTCAATCCATCTCTAGTGCAGCCACCACCCGTCTGTCAGTGGAGGCTTATGGGTTGCTATAATGCTGAACAGGCTTCAGTGGAGTTGCCAGACTAAGAGATACTAGGAAGAAAGCCTGGTGATCTACTTCTAAAAATCAGCCAATGAAAACTCTATGAATCAGAACAGTCCAATCCGCAGCTGATCATGGGGAAGGCACAGGACTAGGCAGCATTTTATTCTATTGTGCTTGGGGTCACCATGAGTCAGCTAACAGCAACAGCAAACCCTTTGCTAAGTGTTCAACTTTTGCTAAATTATTTCACAACAGCTCGATTTTTTACGTAGGAAGTCTACTCTGTCACATACGGTCGCTGTGAGTCGAAATCGACTCAATGGCTCCTAACAACAACAACATTCTCGTTTTACAGGTGAAGAGTTGTAAGCCTGTTCTCTACATTTCATCTTACTGCAAGGTCTATAATACCGTTAATGCTGTCCTACAGCCACTTCTGTCTTTCCAAATCAAAGAGTCATCCCCTTCTGATCCTCCATGTTAGTTTCTGTGTGAAAGAGGGCTACATACCTAAGCATGTTGGCTGGAAACCAATAAATCCTTCATCAAGTATTTATTGAGACCTGTGATATGGTCAGCGGGAGCCCTGGTGGCAAAGTGGTTAAGAGTTCAGCTGCTAACCAAAAGGCTGGCAGTTTGAATCCACCAGCTGCTCCTTGGAAACTCTATAGGGCAGTTCTACTCTGTCCCATAGGGTTGCTGTGAGTCAGAATCGACTTGACGGCAACGGGTTATGATATATTCAGCACTGTAGGGAGCAAGCGAAGAGAGAGATCCCATCTTCGGACATCACTGCCTGCTTGCGAATACACAGAAAAATGTGTCCACTTGTCTTGTGTTCCTTGCAGTCAGACCCCAGAGGCACAGTTTGTGGCTTCAAGATGCTGAACAAACATCACAAAATAACTCTAAGAACTGGGGCAGTGCCGAGGGGCCCCTTACTACAGCTCCACCTTGAACCAGTGAGTCTCAAGCCCATCTTCTTCATTGGTGGCAGTGTGCCAGTGGGAGGAGGGCGGTGTTAGATTTCCCAACTGACCGTCTCTTGCTTTGCTGCCTGGATGTCTCCACTTGAGCCAAGAGGAAGGCAGCCAAAATTGGGAGAGAAAAATGGAAGTGTTCTGGTGAAAAGAAGCAAGTCTAACTAACCAGCCCACTGAAGCAACTCACGCTTTATGTAGCAGAACTGATGGAGCATCATAATTCATCCTCCCCTTGGCCTTCAGCCCTTGTTAAGACTTCCCGGAAGGAAGCTTCACAGAGAAAGGAAGGAAAAGGGAAGTGAGGATAATTCTCACAATGAGAAAAGGTGCCTGGCCTGGGCTAGGGGACGGTGGAAACTGAAGGCTGGCCGCTGAGGGCAGCAGGGAAGGCTGGGTGCTTTGGGGCCAACGTGCTCATTCTGAGAAATCTCTTAATGACCCTGAGTCCTGAGGGAGGCCCGTGAGCCATGCCTGGCGCCAGCCACGCTTGCATAGGGCCTCCTGTCCAGATGGAGAATGTGCAGGGAGTGAGCGAGGAGAGTGAGAAGAGAATGTATGACTGCTGAGGGTGACTTACGGCATTGGGACAGCAAGCCTGGCTCCTGTGGGATCAGGTTTTACCAGAACGAGACACAAAGATTAGTGACTTTCAGGTGAGAAAGAACCCCCAGTTCCTGGCTTCTGAACAAAGTTTCTTCGTGGTTCTCTGAGAGTGTCATTTGCGTTCCCCACCTGCAGACCTTTGCTCATGTATTTCTTCCTTCTCTCCATGTGTCCAAATCCTGCTAGGCCAGCTCAGGCCTCACCGTCTTCAGGAAGCCATCCATGAGGGTCTCGTCCAGAGCCTCCTACCTGCCGACCTGCCGTAGGCTTGCCTTCTTGGAGCCCCAACGTTACTGATTCTGGGAGAACACATTTGGAAGATTTAAAAACATATATATTAAAACATTTTATGGAGTGTCTTAGTTTCTCTCTGCTGCTGTAACAGAAATAGCATGAGTAGGTGGCTTTAACAAAAAGGAATTTATTTTCTCACAGTTTAAGAAGCTGGGAGTTCGAATTCCGGGCACCAGCTGTAGGGGAAGGCTCTCTCTATGTCAGCTCTGGGGGAAGATCCTTGTCTCAGCTTCTGTAGCCTCCCGTGTTTTAGTTCCTTGGTGATCCCCATGTGGCATCCATCTTGCTTGATTCTCTGCCTAACATTCTCTTTTTGTATCTCAAAAGTGATTAGGTTTAAGACACACCCTACACTGATATGGCCTCATTAACGTAACGAAGAAAACCCTATTTCCAAATGGAATTACATCTACAGGTATAGGGGTTAGGATTCCAGTACATATTTTTAGGGAACACAGTTCAATCCATAACATGGAGTAAAAGGCAAACTTGGCAAGAGTATTTAAATCAAAGCATAAAAAGGTGAAGACATTTCATGAGGTGGAGGGCCACTTTGAGTCATGCCATACTGGGTACATGTTTGCTCTGCTCACCAGCAGGGAATTGGGGCAGATGAGTTTGAGGAGTAGGCATTGGGATGTCAGGAGACGTGGGAGGGGCCCTTTCTCTTCATAACAGCTGTACAATGAGTAGTTGAAGTTTTGCTAAGTAAGAGGAAATGGGAGTGGTTTTATTAAACTTCAGTGAAAAAATAACAACAGCAAATACTATTTATCAAGCACTTCCTGTGTATCAGGCACTGTACTAGACACATTGCATATATCATTTCAATCAACCCTCACAGCAAGCCAATGAGGTACATACTGCCACTTTACAGCTGAGGAAACCAAGCCATAGTGAGGTAAAGTAACTTGTCTCAGGTCAAAAAGCTGTTAAGACCAAGGTCCAGGGTACAGTCCCAGATCTTGCTGACTCTTACCCACTATGCCATGCCGCTATGTTATGGAAGAGACATGTAGCAAATGTTTCCATATGCCTCCTGAAAATTGGTGATTCTTGTGTTCACCACAAATGTTTACCTCCATTGTTCCAGGTACAGACCTCAGCTCAAATATGGAGCTCAGTTTGTCCTACTGGTTCCTCCCCATCCAGGGGTCCTGGGCTAGGTGTGTAGGGATCTCAGCTCCCATACCAACATCTGGAAGGTCTCATAGGGCCCCAGCTGGACTTATCTAACCAGAGATAAAGTGGCTGATTTGGTTGGTCTCTTTACAAGTTTGGGAATCACAGAATCAGATCTAAATGTCCACAAGCAAGAGATGAGGGACAGATTTGAGGGCAGCCAGGGGACAGCTGATTATTAATCCTGCTCTGCACATGGAAACCTCAAGCCAAGAAGTTGAGGCTGGAGCCCCTTTGCCAATCAACTCAACTCCAAGAACGTTTCCATCTAGTGAACTTCCTGGCTGATGTTTTTCATGGCGGCCGCAGTGAGGAACTGTGGTTCTTTTTAATTCCACACACCACGTCCATTCAGCCTGCAGCATTTTATGGTGCATCTGACCCAGGAAAATGAGTGGCTGTCTCTGGATGGGTGGGAGGGAGTTTATTTCCTCCCCTCTTTGGGACTTCCTTTTCCTTGGCACATCTCCGAAGAGGGAGTGAGTTTTCACATCCCATGTGTGCTTTTCCACCGCCTGTCCGGATTTGCTCCAGCTCCCAGAAGGCCCCTTGAACTTTACTCTGCACAAATTCATATCCCAGGCGTTTGCCAAAAATTGTCAAGTCCTAACGTTTTTCTTGGCAGGAACCACATCACTTCACTGAAATGGATTGAGTGAGTCCACTGGGCCTCGATGCCACTTCTCTGGACACCATGTGTAGCCAGTGGGTCTCTCCTGACACCCTTCCCAGGCTCCGCAGTCTCTGGCAGGCCCTTTGTCTTGCTTCTTCCAAGACTGCTGGCTTCCTAGAGCATGAGCAGACTTCAGCACCTCCCAGGCTGAGGCTGCAGGGACATCATTACCAACACCACCACCAGTTGCCAGCCATGGTGTGTCAGAGTAGAACTGTGTTCCGTATGGTTTTCAGTGGCTGATTTTTTGGAAGCAGTTCATCAGGCCTCTCTTCCAAGGCACATCTAGTGGATTTGAACCTCCAAGCTTTCAGTTAACAGCGAGTGCATAACCGTTTTCACCATCCAGGGACTCAGAACATCATTAAGTGACTGCTTTATCTTCATCAAGGAGCCCCGGTGGCCCAATGATTAAGCACTTTTCTGCTAAATGAAAGGTCAGTGGTTCAAATCTACCAGCCACATGGCAGGAGAAAGATATGACAGTCTGCTTCTGTAAAGATTACAACCTTGGAAACCCTATGGGGCAATCCTACTCTGTCCTATAGAGTCACTATGAGTCCACTTGAAGACAATGAGTTCTTATCTTTACCATCTCTGCCCAACTCACCCAGTCTCCTCTCTGTTTTATCTCAGTCACCCCTTCTGGTCGCTTCAGTCTTTCAGGTCAGAGAAGAAAGTTCATTCATTCGTTTAACTAGTATTTATACAGAGCACCAATTCTGTTTGCTGTCTTATTCACCTAAGACAGCATAGTAAAAAAAAAAAAACAAAAAACAAAACAGACAAAAAGCATTGCCCTTGTGGAACTTATATTGTAACTTGTCTAATAAACTTCTAAAACAAAATTGTCACCAGTTTAATATGCTGTTCCACCTACGACGTGTAATTTTTAAAATCGAGTGGAGAAGTAGAGTTTAACGCAAAGGAATGAGTACTGGTGGTGGAATTCCAGGTATCTGTAGAGGAGAGATTAGGGACTGCGAGAGACCTCTCTGGACGATGTCTAGAACAAAGTCAGCAAACTACAACTCACAGGCCAAACCCAGCTCGCCACCTATAGTGTATGGACCACAGCTTAGAATGGTGTTTACATTTTTCAGTGGTTTGGAAAAAAACAGTAGAAGTATAGCATTTTGTGACGTGTAAAAAATCATATGAAATTTCAAATTTCAGTATCCTTAAAAAAGTTTTATTGGAACATAAGCACACCCATTCGTCTATGGATTGTCTACAGCAGAGCTGAGTAGTTTCAGCAGAGACTCCATGTGGCCCACAAAACTTAAACTATTTACTCTCTGGCCCTTTAAAGAAAGTTGGCTGACCCCTGCTCTAGAACTGAATGGTAGAGACAGCTATTTACTTTCCATATGCCTAAAACTGGCCTCGTCAGGCAAGCAGGATTCCCTTTCTCATTCCACCTGTGGAAGAGACTCATGAAGTGTTCTCCATGTTGGCGGCTGAGAACCTGTCCCTGACATCTCTTTTCTCTTCAGCACACACAGAGACAAGCCCTCCCGGGAAGTGTTCTGGCAAATAAAAGATTCCTTCCCGGCAGTATCTTCAAGGCTAGCTGCCGAGTTCAGGAGCAAACCTTCACCCTGGGCGGCTCTGGGCTCCTTGGTCAGGGACTCAACCATGCTCTCAACTCTGCAAATTTAAATAATAATATTTGTGCCTGTGGAAAGAACACCGGACTAACAGTCGGAGGAAATGGTTTCAAATTCCTGCTCCGCCACTTAATTAATTGTGTGGTATTGGGCAAATTATTTAACTTGAAGAGAGAAGCCTCAGTTCTCTCATCCGTGAGATGACCTGCCTTGCCTACTGCAAAAGGCTGTTCAGAGAAACACATTGACCATACACACTGAACATGCTTTGTAAACTGCATGCCATAATATGTTATTTTTTTTCTCTCTTTGTGGGTGGGGAGCAATCCTAAGCTGAATTCCCATCCTTCACTCTTCTTTGTCTGTGGAGACCCAGTCAGAGAGTCAAGATGAGAGACACCTAGAACCATGTTTTCTTTGCCCCTAGTCAGGCTCTCAGGCTCTCTCTGCCTGCCCTGAGTCCCCACTGCCCATCTGCTCTCCCCAGATTTCATTTACTCTCCCAAGTCAGTTTTGGGGATTTTCATCCACATGGGGGTTACAGACCTCACACAACCAAATAAGAACCATAGCATTCCTGTGGTCCTTCTTCCAAGATCATGTCTTTAGTTTAGAGGATGCCACTGCTGCCCTCCATCAGACACCCCCCATACCCTCCACAGCACGTGGTAGAACTACCAGCCACAGCCTCCTGGGCCTCTCTGCTTACTCCTCCCCCTAATCCGTAGCTCTCTCGAAGTGCAGGGAGTTTATTTCCCACTGTGTACCCCTTGATTATCCTAAAAACGACAACTATCTTTTTGAGGTAGTTTAGGGTTAGGGGATAGGGTGTGATGTGCAGAGAGAAGTGATTTTAAAAAAATGAATTGAAGTCTGCTTCCCGGGCTGGACTATCAGTATTTTAGGGCGAGACTGTTTCTGTTCCTCCACTCTCCACTGTGCCACCAACATCTGCATGGTACCTGCCACGTGTTTGGGACTCAAGAAATATTTTTTGACTGCAAGAATGAACAGTACTATGGGGTTTAGTGACAAGAACTTGGTTCACCTCACTGATACGTTTTATGAGTTTATATGCATCCTTCTGTGATAAGCACAGCATTCTACACACACATACAAACTCATTGTTGTTGAGTCGATTCCAACTCATAGTGACCCGGTAGAACAGAGTAGAACTATACCATAGGGTTTCCAAGGAGCGGCTCGTGACTTCGAACTGCTGACCTTTTTGGTTAGCAGCCGCAGCTCTTAACCACTACACTACCAGGGCTCCACACCAGTAAAAACCAAAGCCATTGCTGTTGAGTCAATTCTGATCCATAGCAACCCTAGAGGGCAGAGTAGAACTGTTCCATAGGGTTTCCAAGGAGCAGCTGGTGGATTTGAACTGCCGACCTTTTGGTTAGCAGCCGTATCACTTAACCACTGCACCACCAGTTGTGCCTAATCCATACCAGCGGATTATGGCAGCAATGAATGTGAGCATGAGAAGTCAGTCACCCAAATCCAAAGCCAAAGGAACAGAATCAGATGTGAGGAGGGTCTAAGTTTAATAGTATCTTTTATTTGTTTTTTAACTTTCTTTCCCAAGAGAGCTAGTATCATGTACTTCATGTTTTGTGCAAGGATTTAAGCTGACATAAGAAAACGACAACTTGGAACTGGGATGTGTGACCTGGGAAGTTTGGGGTGACTATTTCATTGGTTGCATCTCCTGAGAACGTTCTCAAACTAGAAAAAAATACTCTGACAGTGACACAAAAAAGCTGGCACTTCTAACTGCCATCCTCGGTGTTTAGGGGAGAGAAGTTTGAATTATGGGCCGCAGAACAGATGTCAAATCCCCAGTCATCCTTCTGCCATTGCTGTTTGTTATGAGTCAGTCTGGAGCCCATCCATCTCGGCACTGATTTCCATGGGAAGCATCGACGGGTGGCCAGAAGTGCGTGCTGATAGATGGGATCACGTGAGAAGAGCTGGAGGACTGAGCCTCAGGTTTCCTCTGGCCCCGTCTTCTTAGCTTCTTTGGTCACGTTGCTTCATCTCTTCCCACCACATCCCTCCTTGTCACCTTCTTCTTTCCCTTGAGAGCTGGAGCCTCAACATTCTTGCTGGCCTCTCTCCTGCAGCACTGGCTCATCAAAGACAGGGGAGGGCTGCAGAAACACCTTCTCCTAGAACACAGATGTTGCCCATGCCACCCTAGAGGGTAGCAGGAGTTCTAAGAAGGGAGAGGCCATCTCCTGGACAGCTATGGGAAGAGGTGAGCAGCCTTTTCACTTAGGGCCCCACGACAGAACCCTTTAGCCATCCTGAGGCTTCATGGGGTTCTTCTGGGTTTTTTGGCTGGCCCCGCCATTTCCACCAACGAACCTGATCTCTCATCTCCCTTACTGTTCTGAGCTAAGCATGGACAATTCCCCTTCCCATTTAATTAAGCCAAGATAATGCTGGCATTTTGCTAAAGGAACTTTACTAGAAATCTAAGGGAAAAAACAAACACCTGGAATACAGTTTCCTAAGACCAGCAGACAAGAACCCTGGTCCATCTCCCTGATGGTATTTAACCTGGCTCCTAGACGAGCCACACAGAGCCCTAACCTGAGGTGGCCTCAGCTTGGCTCTGGGCTAGGGCTGGTGTCAATCTCCATCCTGCAGAATCTGCCTCTTTGGGGAAGGTTCCTGACTGAACTTCCTCAGAGCCTGCACATTGACCCTGATGTCCCTCTAATCCCTGAAGTTATGGCTCAGGGTCGGAAAAACCCTTAAAAAATGTTTTTAATTGAGGAATAACGTATGTAACACAGTAAAGTATACAATGTTTAAGTGTACTGCTCAATTAATGTTTAGGTACATATACACCCACGTAACCAATACCCAGATCAAGCCATAGAACATTTCCCATGGCCCCAGAAGATTTCCTCAAGCTCCTTCCCAGTTAATACTTGGCCCCACCAGGTAACCACTATTCTGAGCCCTATCATAATAAATTAGTTGTGCTCATTCTTGAACTTTATGTGAATACAAAAATCGAATTGTAAAGTATCTACTTTTTTGTGAGTGGCTTCTTTTTC
>NW_004443941.1:17021255-17028352 GCF_000243295.1 Trichechus manatus latirostris
TCCCATCAGCAGTGTATGAGAGTTCCAGCACTCGGTGCTTTGGTGTTTATTGCCAGTGTTTTTCATTTCAGACATTTGGGGGCAGAAGGGGAATATACTGTGGTTTTCATTTGCATTTCCCTGAAGAATAATGACGTTGACCCCCGTTTCGAATACGTACTGGCCATTTGGTTATCCTCTTTTGTAAAGTGCCTTTCTAGTCTTTTGCCCATTTTAACTGGGTACAAGCTCTTTGTCAGATAAATCTATTGTAAATGCCCCCTGCCAGTCTCTAGCTTGCCTTTGCATCCCCTTCATGTTCAAACAGCCATCATGAGCCATTTCTTGTAATGTAAAACCACAGAATTAGAAACACTGTATCTATAGTATAACAGGCTGCTTTTACTTGATTCCATCTTCAAATCACTTTTCAAAAAGTTAATAATATTTATAATTCAGCACCACAGAAGGCGCCCTTGTGCCCCCTCCCAATCAATACTCCCCTGCAGAAACAACCTCTGTTCTGACCTCGGTCACCACAGATTGGTTTTGCCTGTTCTTGACCTTCGTACAAGTGGAATCTTACAGTGCACACTTTTTTGTGTCTGGCTTCTTTGACCCTGTGATATGTCTGTGGGATTCATCCTCATTATGTGTAGAAACAGTTTGTTCTTTTTCATTGCTATATGATATTCCATTGTATAAATATACTGAGATTTTTTTTCCCCCTAGGGTGCTGCTATAATACATAAAGAGCTTATGGACATTCATGTACTGTCTTTTGTAGACAAATGCCATCTTGAGTCTTTAACTAGGAATAAAGTTGCTGGGTCTTAGGGAGCACCTTTGTGTTTTGCTTTAGTAGCTACTGTAAGTTTTCCAAAGTGGTTGTACCAATGTACACTCCCACCAGCGGTGTGTGACAGTTTGTTACTCAACATCCTCCAGTACTTGATCTTGTCAGTGTTTTTTTATTTTAGCCCTTCGGCAGTGTGCATAGCTCAGTGAAGTTTTCTTTGTATTTCCTGATGACATGGCATTGAGCACCTTTTCATATACCTATTGGCCATTTGGATATCCTCTTTTGTGGAGTGCCAGTTGGGTCTTTCGCGCATTATAAATTTTGTTTATATTTTTCTTATTGATTTGTAAGAGTTCTCTTTATATTCTGGATACGAATCTTTTGTCAGATACGTGTGGTGTGAACATTTTTCTCCCAGTCTGTGGTTGGCCTTTTCATTCTCTTAATGGTGTCTTTTGATAAATGGACCTTTTTAATTTGAGTGAAGTTCAAATTATCAGTCCTTTCTCTGCCTGCTCTTCAGGAAGAGCTTCTGTGTTGGATTCTCTTTCTGCTCTCTGTTCTCAGGCTGCAGGCTGTTTGCCCCTGGCCTGCAGGTGCCTCCCCTGACTTCCCTGCAGATCCCTTCTGCTCTGAGGATCTGACCCGTTTGTTTGCTGTAGACTTCCTGGGTGGAGGCTGAAGCTGCTACTGCTCTTTGGATAAGCAAAGTCTTTCTCTTTCTCTGACTAGTGCCTGCACTTAGTTCCTCTGTGACCACAGGTTTTGATGGCTGGAATGATTCCATTCTCCTGGGGGCCTCCCTGCCTGCCATGAGCAGCCAGGACTCTTTCCCTTGCTCAGTTTGCATTTCACGTTCAGTCTGAGCCCCAGCCCTGGCTCACTTACCAAGCAGAGGTGAGTGCATCCTTATCACGTCCTACCTGGCTCTGGTTACCACATCCCCCTACTTGGATAAGTGATCTTTGACACTTTGTTCAGTGTCCTCTCAGCTTCTCAGGATCTTGACTGCACAGGATTACAATATAAAGTTACTTTTCACCTTAGGAACTGATATCACAGGCTCAATGTTTAAACTCCAAATGTGGGCCTGACATAATGTTAATCTGATCAAAATCTATTCATTGGCTCTGACCATCTTATTACATATGTCTAATATACTACTGGAACTGCCTGACTCCCTCCTTCCAAGGGGTTCTCCGTCTGGGGCCGATGGTCACCCAAGGGTCAGTAAATAGAATTTGAGGAGCCCATAAACTTGGATATGATTTTTAAAAATGCATCTTCACGTCTACAAGCCTACTTGAAAATTAGCATTTCTCTTTATCATAAATATAGATAACAAACTACAATAGTGTTAGCAGTACCTGTGACTTTGTCACCAATGGAAATCAAAGATACTTTCATATCACATTATGGTTGCTGATGGCATTTTGAATTATTATTTCCCCCTATCACTATTTTGATATTATGGTAGTGTGGTGTGATGGATCACTCTTGTGTGGCCTTTCTTGCCACGTGCTCGGGTGGGACTGTGCAAATAAGGTAATTGTGGCCCATCAAGGGAATTGGTCAGTTTTGCCATCCCACTAGGCTTAAAATGAGCCAGCCTAGAAGTGGGAAAAGAGGATGTCACCACTACCAGTGAAGAAGAGCCAGAAGCAGAGTGCATCCTTTGGACCTGGGATCCCTGCGCTGAGACCTTCCTAGACCCAGGAGACTGAGAGAGCTGTAACGCTAAAGATGACAAGACTGCAAGAAGCAGCAGCAGAGAAATGGCAGTAGCAGAGGCAGCAGAACCAAGAGACTGGCAGGAGACTGGCAGGAGACTGGCAAGAGACAGCATGGTGGGCTTCCCAGTCCATGGAGCGAGAAAGCTGAGCGCCTTTGGACTGAGGCTTACTGGAGGGGTGGGGTGCCTTGGATCACTTATTAGCAGGGCTAAAACAGCTTTGTACCATTTGCCCAAGCAGGGCAGAAGATGAGAAGCCAGAGAGAGGCACGCCCGCAGGCACTGTTGAGAAGAGGCTGTCCTGATGGAAGAATTGTATCTTGAGCATTCCTGAACCTGAATGGTAACCTGTTACTTCCCTAATAAACCCCATAATTGTGAGTATTGTCTGTAAGTTCTGTATGGCCATTGCCATGAATTACTGAACTCTGCAGAGAAGGAGAGAGTGCCATGGGAGGGACAGTTGGTATCAGAATTGGTAAAAATGGTGGAGAGAGGAGGCATGTCTGACCTCTGCCTCATAGGAAACAGCCTCGAGCTGTTGATCTTGATCCTCCCTCCCCCTTGTGAAGTTAGAGGAGTTCAGATGTCGCCTCCATGCCATTTTTCAGGTAGTTAAGAGACCCACCATTAGATCTTACATCTAATGTGTTAATAAAGGAGCACATACAATGCTATATCACAAATTTGTTCTTAAAAATATTTTGATAACTTTATTTCAATATGTTTTATGCATTTAAAAATATAATTCTGAGAAGCTATTCACAGACTTTACAAAACTGCCCAAAGAATCCTGGGTACAGAAAATGTTTAAAAAAAAAAAAAAACTACTGTCGACTAAGAGATCCTCTTAAACTCATTGTAACTGAAAATCATGCAGTGACTAACGCTGATGAATCAGAAGCTATGCTTCTGGGCTGCGTGATGCTGAAAGTCTGCTCCATCTTTGTTAATGTGTTCCTTTGGCGTGGGGGTGGGAGTGGGGTAATCTCAGTGGGTGAACCCGGGTATGTGGCTTCGGTTTTCTCTGGATTCTGGCATTCCGGGGATTCTGAAAGAACAGGGGATCTCTTTTGCAGGTCAGAGGAAATGGGTAGCTATCCAGCTAAATAGATTTCATGCTTGACTTCAGGGGAATAGCCCAAATGATGATCTGTTTGGGAGAGTAAATTAAAGAGGTAAGCATGCATGCTGGTTTTCCTTGGTTTAACTTCTGCTTGTTAGTTGCTCCCCAGGCTTCTCAAAAGGAGAATATAGGTTGTCAGACATCTACTCTCAGCATCCCCCAAATTCCGGCCAGAGGCACTTCGCAGGATGCACTGACCTTTTAAATCAGCTTGATGGGAAGCCCTCACCACCTCCTCTCTCTCCAGGTCAATGAAACGCAACAATTTTCTCACAATTGCAAATAATGAGCCTTCATTTCATCTACTCCTTCCACCTCCATCTCTCCTAATTGCTAACCTTCCTTGCATTTCTTGAACCAGAATGCTCATGAAGAAGCAAAGAGTCGTCTTCCCTTCCTAGTAGCAATGCATCTATGTTCTCATTTGATGTCAAATAAAAGAATGGAAAAGATTTGGTAACATCACATATGAGTCCATTTTCTTGGGTCATGCCATGAAGAAGTGGAGAATCCCCAGGTCCTTAGAATAGGCAACATGTGCTTTATATTACTTTGGACACGTCATCAGGAAAGACCAATCGCTAAAAACGGACATCATGTTTGCTAAAGTGGAGGATCAGTGAAAACGAGGGAAACCCTCAATGAGATGATTGACACTATAGGCACAACAATGGACTCAAACATACCAACAATAATGAAGATGGCACAGGACTGGGCAACATTTCATTGTTATACATAAGGTCGCCATGAGTCGGAGCTAACTCAATGACAACAACCACTTGCTTTATATTCAGATCCAAATTTCCTTAGACAGGGTACTTCTCTCTGACCCTTCTACCCCCATTCTCCACCCTCCACCTACCCCATGTACCCCAACTTACATTTCATCAATATAGTGAATTGAGATGGTCGTGAGTTGGGTGAAGGACTCTCCCATTAACATCTATGTCTTCTTCTGTAGAGAATGGTGTTTACCTGGCAACCACCACCACCTCCTCCTCTTCCCTTCTCCCTATTAAAGTCTCTTATTTTGAATGTTTGAATGTGTTATTTTAAAAGAAAAGAGACTGTAAAAGAGACTGCACAAGACATTCTTCCAAGGTGCTGTAAGTTCTCTATAAAAAGCTGTCATTTGTTGTTGTCAGGACCTCTAGCCAAATTGTTGAAATTGACCAAGTTTTATTGGTCCTATTTTTCCAATCGTCTGTCTTACTCTGGAGACAAATGGGGGAACTCTGCCTTCAGGCTGGCTTTGTTTTACAGTTCTCAGATATGTAACACTAATGAATGGTTTTGAGCTATTTCCAACCTGTAGTGATGGATGTCAGTTTCTGGGACACTATTTGGAAATCTATGACTGAGCAGCATTGTAATGATTCAATGGCAAGCTATCCTGGAAAGAGTGCTGGGCTCTGTGAGTCAGAATCAGGACTCAACAGTTTTGACTCTTCCTCTAACTGATGCGTAACATTGGGTAGTTCCCTCAATGGTTTTCATCCCCAGTTTACTCATCCATAAAAGGACAGAGAAGGCCTGGATGAGCTCTAAGTCCCTTCCAGCTCTGACACTTTACTATTCTAATAAATGAATCCCAAAACACTGTGAAAAAATGCAATTACAACAATCAAGAAAAATAACTGTGATTCTGTTTTATATGGTGTTAAATATTCCCGTTTGACTTCTGAGTCTCTTAACTACTCAATATGTGTACCCCTCAAATTCTGACTAGATCCCTGTAAACTATTTTTTTTTTTTCAAATTGATTTTGGGCCAGTATAAAAGTCTGTATCTTATTATCCAAGTCTTCCATTCTAAGTTGTAAGAAGGTCTATTTACAATGGTATGTTTTTCTTGCAGCAATTGTTAAGTGGTCAGGTTTTATGATGTTTCAACATTCATTGCCATTCATTATCTAAACAGTCTTCTATAATCCAGTGAGTATGAGGTTAATAAGTAGAATGGAATTCATTCTGGGTTTGATTTCATCTGCTGACTTTAGTGGAAGGGCTCTGCTGTATCTGTTCCTTATTTCTCAACATGGTTAAGGCAAAGAAAATTGGAGAAACCATGACTTTGTTCATGACCTAAAATCTCTGTGATTTAGGGGAAGGAAAAAATGTTGTTCTATGTCTTCATCCCCGCATTCATCAGCTATAAAGTATGGTGACATTTCACATGAAGAAAAATTTATTCATTGTCACTATATTTTTTGAGGAATTAAAACATTCACCATATTGTTTTCTTACTTTTCAAACATACGATTTCCCTACCTGTATAATGCTCACTGAGTCCCTGGGTGGTGCAAACAGTTAACATGCTCGGCTGCTAATCAAAAGGTTGGAAGTTCAAGTCCACCCAGAGGCACCTCAGGAGGAAGGTCTGGTGATCTACTTCCAAAAAATCAGCCATTAAAAACTCTATGGAACCAAGTTCTCCTCTGATACACATGGTGTCGCCATGAGTTGGAATCGACTCCATGGCAACTGGTACAATACTCACAAATCCTAATCATGGTTTCATGTCGTATTACACTTATTTGTCTGATTTTATAACGCTCCAAGAAGGAATAGCGGGGAGAGTGCCCAATGACATTTCACAGTTCAATTGCATCTCAGTCAACAGGCAGTCCTGTCTGAGCTGCTGCTGAATGACATAGTCCGCCTGTTTAGGATGATGGGATGACACCGATGGACTTTTGGAAGGCTGTGTCCTTTCAACCAAGTCATTCTCCCAATGAACAAGGTTCTCTCTCTCTGTCTCTCTCACCTTCCCATTTCTGGTTCCACCACTACCATTCCCTCCTAAGTACATACTAACCCTTACACTTGGACTGCATTTACCAAAACATATACTTAGCAGTTCATTTAGTGCTTGCTTTGCTGCACTGCAAATGGCCCAGCTTTCTGTAGCTCAAAAAGAGTGTAAATCATGCCTTGCCTTACATGCGATATGGTAGGATGTGATGTTTAGAGAAAGGAAAATGTGCTTCCTTATAGAAGCACCAGGCACTAAACCATCTGGATTGGAGAGAGAAAAATTTCAGTCATTTGTTCTGATGTTTTGTCTACATAGTACCAAACATCTGGTACCTGGGTGGCAGACTGAATTTTTCACTTCACTTCCACGTTTTTGCAGTGTGCTGAAAGAACTTAAAGAAGTCAGCTATATTCTTAAGAATTTAAACAGTAAAAGCTAAAGAGTTGTACTGATTTCATTTAAGTTTTTTAAAAAATATATTTTATTGTGTTTTAGGTGAAAGTTTACACACCAAATAAGGTTCCCTTCTAACAATTTTTATACAAATTGTTCTGTGCCATTGGTTACAATTTTTACAATGTGTCGACATTCTCATTATTTTCACTCTGTTTGTTCTGTTTCCATTGATCTAGCTTCCCTTCCGCTCCTTGCCTTCTCGTCTTTGCTTTTGGGTAAATGTTGACCATTTGGTGTCATATAGT
>NW_004443941.1:17032488-17034905 GCF_000243295.1 Trichechus manatus latirostris
CCATGTATTTTTTTCCTTGTTCTTTCTGTTACTGATTTCCAGCTTTATAGTGTTATGATGAGAAGATGCTTTGTATTATTTTGATGTTTTTGAATTTACGGAGGCTTGCTTTGTGGCCCGAAATACGGTCTATTCTGGAGAACGATCCATGTATGTTGGAGAAGAATGTGTACTGTGCTGCTGTTGGGTTGTGTGACTGTGCATATCTATGAGGTCAAGTTGGTTGATTGTGTTATCTAGATCTTCTGTATCTTTGTTGAGTTTATTTCTAGCTGTACTGTCCATTATTGAACATAGTGTGTTAAAGTCTCCCACTGTTATTGTAGAACTGTCTATTTCTCTTTTCAGTTCGCTTAAGAGTTTGTTTTATGTATTTTGGAGCTGTCATTTGGTGCGTAAATATTTATTATGGTTATGTACTCTCGGTGGATTGACCCTTTAATCAGTATATAATGCCCTTCTTTGTCACTTATAATGGATTTTGACTTGAAGTCTATTTTGTCAGAGATTATCATTTGCCACTCCTACTCTCTTTTGGAACTATTTGCTTGATACATTATTTTTTTTCATCCTTTGATTTTTAACCTATTCATGTCTCTGTGTCTAAGATGTGCCTCTTGTAGGCAATATATTGGTGGGTCATTTTTTTTTTTTTAATCCATTCTGCCACTCTCTGTCTCTTTACTGGTGCATTTAAACCATTACATTCAGTGTGATTATTGATAGGTATGAATTTACTGCTGCTATTTGGTTATGCTTCGTGTGTGTGTGTGTGGTGTTAATGGTTTTTTTGTTCTGCTTACTTATCTGTGTTTAGTTCTTTTATTTATGGATTTGCTTTTCGCACCCTTCGTGGTTGTTGATTTTGTGTTTACTGAGTCTTTTTGATTTTCTTTATTTTGGAGAGTAGATTTACTAATTTTCTTTGTGGTTACTCTGAAATTTACATTTATGTTCCTAAGTTTAAAATACTCTGTTATATCTTGATATCATCTTGACTTCCTCACCATATGGAAGTTCTATAACTGCACCATTTATTCCCCCTTTTTATTTTGAAGTTGTCATAGTCTACAAATTGACATCTTTGGTTTCTTGTTTTCAGTTTTGCAGCTTTATTTTACTTTTGGGAATTCTTTATCTGGGTTGGTATCTGAGTGATGCTGTTGTGTGTCTTAATCTCAGGTTGTTGCCTGATGTTATTGGTTTTCTGTCCAAAGGACTCCCCTTAATATGTCTTGTAAGGTTGGGCTGGTTTTTACAAATTCCTTTAATTTCTGTTTTTCTGGGAATGTCCTAGTTTTGCCATCATATTTGAAAGACAGTTTTGCCGGATATGTGATTGTTGGTGGACAGTTATTTTCTTTCCAATTTTTATATATGTCATCTTTTTGCTCGCATGATTTCTGCCAAGAAATTGGCGCTTAGTCTTATTGGTGCCCCTTTGTAAGTGATATTTCATTTTTCACAAGCTGCTCTCAGAATTCTTTGTCTTTGGTTTTGGAAAGTTAGATTATGATATCTTGATGACTTTCTTTTGGGGTCTATCCTGTCTAGGGTACATTGACCATCTTGGATGGAAACCTTCTCGTCTTTCACGATATTAAGGAAGTGTTCTGCCAATAAATCTTCAAAAATTCTCTGTCCTTTTTTTTCTTCCTCCTCTTCTGGAATTCCTATTACGTGTAAATTATTCTTTTTCTAGTGTCCCACATAACTCTTAGGCTTTCTTCATTTTTCTTCATTCTTTTTTCTGATTGTTCCTCAAGCAAATTATTATCAAAGGATTTGTCCTCTATTTTGCTGATTCTTTCTTCTATTGCTTCAATTCTACTTCTATGTCCTTCCATTGAGTTATCTATTTCTGATATTTTATTATTAATCTTCTGAATTGCTAGTTGTTGTTTTTGTATCATTTCTAATTGTCTATTTTGTCATTTTGTTCTTGCATATTTTCCTGCATTTTTCTAGGGTTTTGTCTGTGTTTTTCTTGATTTCTTTGAGGATTCTATTTCTATATAAACCAAAACCAAACCCACCGTCATTGATTCCAGCTCATAGTGACCCTATAGGACAAAGTAAAACTGTCCCACAGGGTTTCCGAGGCTGTAAATCTTTACAGAAGCAGACTGCCACATTTTTCTCCCACGGAGCTGCTGGTGGTTTTGACCTTTTAGTTAGCAACCAAGTGCTCTAACCACTGTACAACCAGGGCTCCAAAATTCTATATACAAATCTTTGTAATTTCTTATTCAGGTAGTTCTATCACCATTTCTTCCTAAGGAAGGTTTTCTATCCCTTTATTTTGCTTATTTGTTAAAGACATCTTATCCTGCTTCTTCATGTGATTTGTTATTGTCTACTGTCTCCAAGGCATTAAGGTGTTAATTTATTTATATATTTCTTTATTGATTGTATGC
>NW_004443941.1:17035502-17038428 GCF_000243295.1 Trichechus manatus latirostris
CTCCCTCACTTATTTAAGTTTTGAGGTAGAAAAGATGAACGAAATGGAAGCAACATTTTGGTTGGTTCTTTATGTGATATGCCAGTTTAAAAAAAAAAAAAGCCTTATCTTTTGTAACTTGAGGATAAGAATTAAAGTACAACGAGGGTATATTCCCAGAAATACTGAGTATCTGTCACTGAAAATACAATTTGAACTGTGGTTTAACAGTTCAAAGGAGCCCTGGTGGTGCAGTGGTTAAGTGCTAGGTTGCCAACCAAAAGGTCAGTGGTTTGAACCCACCAGCTGCTCTGTGGGAGAAAGACGTGGCAGTCTGCTTCTGTAAAGATTTACAGCCATGGAAAGCTTAAGGGGCAGTTTCACTCTGTCCTACAGTCTTGCTATGAGTTGGAATTGACTTGATGGCAGTGGATTTGGTTTTTTTTTTTTTTTTAACAGTTGAAATGCTTGGATTCTGCAAATTTTGGTAACATTTGAACAGTTAAAAGATAAGGAGTCGATTTCAAAATTACTTGCTTACCAGCTTAAAGGAGAGTTTCATTCCAAGCTAGCTCTCTGTGAATACATTTATTCCTCCGACACAAACGAGAACATGTGATCAATAGATTATCAAGGTTCTAACAGGTTTTGCAAGGAGACTTTTCAGACCTTTTAAAGATGCATTTTTGAGAAATGCTTTTAATGATTCAAAATTAAAAATAAGACTCCAACCGCTGGAGCCACACTTGTCACAAGAACGCAGGCAGAATGGAATGTTTAAACACTGCAACATAAGCACTTGAAAAAAAGAAAGTATTTCATGTTGTTTTGAGAATTTTATTTCTCTTGTTCTCTCTCACATTGAGTTGGGTTTCACCCTTGTTAGAGGACATGTTGAGAACATATTTCTTGTGTTAGAAGACACAGGACATAACACGTATTCAGTCTGGCTCTCAACTATCAACAGGCTCTGTGGGCATTTCTATACCATGAAAATTCCAATATATTTTTCATTATTTCCACAGAGGCACATAGAGTGTGTACATTACACATAGCTGTATTATTGAACGAACTGGTCTGATGGCGTTTTTGCTGACTCAGCACATGGTTTCTCTTTCCCAGACTAGTAAAACAACTTTCCTCTGGGGTAAAAGCTGCACAGAAAGCGAAGGGGAGAGAAAATACTGAGGGGCCTTAATTTCACCCATAAGTATACCAAGTGTAAAGGCAAATGCAAAATCAGACCGAACCGTCTGAGGTTATAGAATCCAAAGCAACCCCCTCCCTCATACACAGCGCCTGTGAGAGTCCTAGCAAGTTGGAACAGAGCTTGTTTTCTCACCGATGAATTTGCACCGGGCCTGCTCGGCTTGGGGCGGCGTCGCCAACGCAGGTTGCGGGGCACCTTTTTACGCTATGCGTACAGCATTTTAAGCAAGGCAGGTCAATCTCGTTTGCATCAGCAAACATTTAAGAGTTGCGCATTGAGGAAGCCGCATATCCCAGACATTGCATACCCATTTTTTATGGACCGGGGTGACCTGGGGTCACAGCACTTGTCTACCTTCTCTGCCAGATTCGGCGCTGGAGCCTGCAGAGATTGAGGCGTGTATGTGCGAGCCAACGACCACATGGACATGCTAAGCGCAATGACCGGTTCCCACACACATCTAAAGTTCCCAGACTTTGGTTCTGTTTCCTAACACACTTAGCAATCTGGTGCAGTGGGAATCGCAGGGTTCCAGGCTCCTCGCAGGACGGGGGCAGACAGAATACTGTGACCCTCTGGTCTCCCCAACGCCCTCTACCCTTCACCGCCTTAGGCCTCCCCCTCCCACACAGGCTCCCTAATCAATGCAAATGTCGTAGGAGGCCAGGCCCGCAGTTGGCATTCCAGACAGCGAGGACCACCAGCCAAGCTTTAAATAAGTACAGATGTGACAGGCGAGGGAGACCCCGGGAGGGCCATCTCTCAGCCCCGCACCTCCCTCTTTGTGCAGGCGGGAACACACCGCCCCAGGCCACGGAGCTGGGTGCGGGAAGTAATGTCCCTGAGGAATGGGGTGCACCCCAAGTGATGGCAGAGGGGACGGAATCCCCGAGTTTGAAAGCAGCGCGGGAAGAGGGTGAGCTCCGTCGGCCCTAACATCCTTGGCCCCGCGGCTTGCTGTTTCTTCCCTAAGGAGGCTGGGGACTAAGCCTCCCGCGCCGCGTGCCCCGGCCTCCAGGGACCCGACCGCGACCGTCGGGCCTTGCTCGGGAAATCCCCACTCCTGCTGGCCTGGATGGCTGGAGAGGCTTCGCTATTCCACCACAGGGACAGAGCACGCAGGATGCGCTCTGGACCTCGCCCCACCAGCAATAAGAGAGGGTCAGGATCTTCTCTCCAGCCCACCCAAACCCACGCTAAAATAAACCTTCCTCCCTCCAATTCCTGCCTGGAGCAAGGGCCCGGGGCTGGGCGCCTAGAAGAAAGGGCGCTGTTGAAGACGACTCGGCCTGCCGGCCGCAGAGTGCAGTCGTGAGACTGTAGGCGAGGCAGAGGGAGAGATCAGCCCCGGGCAAGGCCGCTAGCTGGGGCTAAAGGTTGAGCGGCGCTTCCCCGCGGAGAGACGCGGGGTAGGAGCCGAGGCGCGCTATCGGCATCTCCACAAACCGCCAGCCAAACCCGTGGCTTGCGGCCGGCGCCGTAGCCCCGACTGCCGACTCCGCGTCTAAAGGGCCTGGAGGAAGGCTGGGGTAGAGGAAGAAAACGGAGCCTGTGCACTCTTTGGTGAGAAAGGCTCCGAATTTACTCACAGCTCTCCCTCCAATTCTCTTATCTCAGGGCGGCTCCACTAACCTCGTCTGGCCCCGGGGCTCCCAGTCTGCGCGGCTACCCTCGCCTACTGTCTCCCCGACTCGGGCCCTTCGGATCCAAACAATCCCCCTTTCACCTCTCTCTTGC
>NW_004443941.1:17039363-17050351 GCF_000243295.1 Trichechus manatus latirostris
CTCAAATTATATCGAAAAACTATCTAAACCCTTTATTCCTTTGTGTGGACCTGGCTAATTGAAGGGCTGATTGAAAACAAAATAAAAAAACTTGAATTTATTGATGCAAGGCCTATTAAATGGGGCAAACGCTGGAGTACGAGACACACAGCTGTTAAATTGCAGGTGATACGACTACTATATTAGGGCGACTTTTCAATGAGTTTTTCTGTTAATTTTTTTTTTAATGCAAAATTTAGCTAAACAAATTTCCCTACAGCAAACAGTCGCCCAGATAATATGTCTACATTCCTAACGTAAGAATTCTTGGATGATGTAGCATCTACAGAAGTATGAACAGGGTCTCGGTTGTGTAACTAGACAGAGGACATACCCAGCTAAGCAACTGTGAAGTCTCCTTGTGTAATACATGCTTAATTCCATCATTCAAGAATAGAGGTGGTTTGTCAAGTAAATCTAAGTACACAGGACTAAGCTTACCTGTTGTTTCACAAATAATATCTCAACTTTCTTCCCTCCCTAAAGAAGACAAACTTCAGTGTCAATATTTTTGTTCTTTGGGGAAAATAAATTGTCCTTTTCCGAGGCCTGAGGTGCTACGGAATGAAGTATGCTCAGCATTCATATGAGGATAGTTTGGGAGATGGCGCAGGTGTGGGCTGACTTAAGTTACTTGCTTTTGTGTTTTTCCAAAGGGTCAAATGTAGGATCTGGTCTTAGCAAAGACAGAGTACGATTTCCTGACATGAGTTAAAATGCCCATGTGCCCAGCCTCAGATGGAGGAGATAATACAAACCTGATACAGTATTAGCGGTGCATCCTGAAAAACGATGTGCCTTTCAGCATGCATGTCATCAATCAAAAATTATTTAATATTTGCATTCAATTAATCAAATGTCTCCACCATTTTGAGGATCTTCACGGACATATATTAAAATGATTGGTAAAATTGTTCACACTAACTTATTCAGTGGTAAATTATCAAACAGTACTATCCTTATTTAACTTGTAAGAATATTTAATAGTTTGAGAAGTAGTGGTGTGGTTAAAATAAAGTGCAAGAATTTCACAATTAATTTTTCTAACATAGGACGAAATACTAGCAGAATTACTGAAGCCTTTTTTTTTTCCAATTAAATTGTAATAAAGAACTAAGTTTAGAAAACAAAATCACAACAGCCTTAACAAAGAACTTGTGAGCTGAATATATGGTTTCTTGGATATAAAAATGCTTATTGGCATTTTTTTCTCAGATTAATTAAATACATAAAATGCACTGTATTAAGATATATATTTTGTTTTATGTAACTAGAATTCCTTACATACCAACATAAGAAAACTAACAGCTATGTTGGCTATATTCCCTAAGTATCAGTAATTTAAATTCCCTGAATATAATTGATCTCATTAAGTTGAATCACAGGACATAAAAGCTACTGGAAAAACTCTTTATATACAATTATACAGATGAGTGGTCGTTTTTCAGTCACTAATAACTAGACATATAAATTTTCTGGGTTGAGGGAGAGACTGTAATCTATCTTGTGTAATTTTCTAGCCGTCTTTTATTAGGAGATACATTATAGCATATAAACATCCTTGGGATCTGTTTTATTATAAGGGAATCATTTTCTTTGCCATCAGAGATGCCAATGAGAGTACATTTTTATTATAGTTTTGAGAGATGTTAAGTTTGACGATGAAAGAAATCATTTCAAGCCATTTTCTCAGAAAAGTTCTCAGGCTCTTAATAGTATTTTATTTCCAAGAAATGCATTTCAAATTACAAAATCAGTGGCATTAATATTAAACTTTCACAACCGAAAATCTGCACATAGAACAAGAAATACTTTGCAAATAAAAAAGACTGAGGTCCAGGTGAAGGACATTAAAAATTACACCGGGCAGAAAAACAATCTATTTTGTCAAGAATTCCTGCAGTATTTTCTGTCTTAAGGTCTGCCCTTTACAATGGTGAAGCTGCTCAGAGATCCCTCTCACCAACCTCGCACAATTGCAGCTGTGTGTGTGTGTGTGTGTGTGTGTGTGTGTGTGTTTTCAATCTCCATTTAGCCTTTGCAGGGCAAAGAAATAAAAGAAGAATGAAAATCTTGAGCTACTCCAACACACACGAGGACTTATAGTTTATTAATCGGAGAATTTAACTTATCCCCTCACTATTCATCTGAAATTAATTAAGTGTGTAGAATTACAAGGTGGGTGTATCCAAGACAGCAGGCCCTGCTCGGACTAATCAAAAGGGCACGTGTTGAATGAGCACAATTTAGTTAAGGTTAATCCAGTGAAGATGATCCCTCCCTGGTCTTAATTACTCTAGGTGATAGATTGTGGAATGGGAAAGTAGGAAGGAAGAGAAATTCGGTCCTACTGAATACCAGGATTTTCTAATTTAATTTGGTTCTCTGTTTTCACAGAAGCAAACAGTTTCCATTCCGAAAGGAGGACCACACTCTCTGACTTCTTGTTTAAGGAGGTAGAAGAAAAAAAAAAATAACTGCGCGTATATTTCTAAGAAAAATAAATGGGAACCAAATATGAAGGTTTCAAAGGTGTTGGTGATAATGTGCCTTTCATTCCACGCCTGTCATTTTGAGAATTATATCACGGCTCAGTGAATTCTTTGTGATTTCTGTTGGTGCTTGGCTGACTACTCAGTCCCTACTTTTTCGGAACTTTCTTCTGAGTGCGGAGATTGGTCGATATGCTGAAATAAGTAGAGATGGTTTTTGTACTTAGAAGGCTGCGTTAATGAAATGAATGCATCTGTATGTAAAAAAAAAAATACGCTTTAAAATACTAAGAAGTACACAACTAATCAAAATGGTGAATGTCACCAACATCATATTGTGCACAAGGAAGTTGGATACAAGAGCACGTACTTTATGATTCCGTTTATATAAAGCTCCAAAACACACAACACTAAGCAGTAGTGTTACAAGTCAGTAATTACCCATGGAGGAGCACTGAGCACAGCAGGGGCTTCTGGGGCTCCAGGAATGTTCTGTGTCTTGAGCAGGGCACTGGTGACACCGGTGTGCTCACTTTATGAAAATAGGTTGAGCTTATGAATTTGTGAACCTGTGATTCGTGCATCCTTCTGTATGTGTTTTATTTCAATAAAATATTGACTTTATAAGATCAAAATGACTAAGGGAAAAATACTAAGAAGTAAGGGAATGGAATTGTAGGACAATACATTTTTAAAAGGCAGAAAGGTTAAGGTTGAGGGATAAGGATATAATTCCGAAAGAGAGAAAATGCATTAAAACCTATCTAGCAAAATATAATTAGCAAGGTTTACTTTGCCATTTTAATATCTGCACACCCACAAACAACCAGATTATTCCTCAGTATCCAGACTTCACCAAATATCTGGATCTTTCTTGTTTCTGTGGCATATTGTTAACACTGAAGGTGTTTAAGAAATTGATGAAAATGTCCTTCTTATTCTTTGTCCCTGTTTAAGGTGCAGCACCCCCCCCCCACAAAAAAGCTCATTTTCTCCATGCACAGGCATTAAAAAATCATCAGATGATTTCCTTGGTTTCAGTTTTGTGATACATTTTCTGCTCAAGAGCGGGTATCTGTTTCTGATTTATTAGCATTTGATCCCCTAGTTTCCTGCCATTGATCAAGCCTAATACTTAGCTCAGCTGATGAGTTTTATATGAAATCCGATATTTCAGGAAGAGGAAAGGTTGAGCCCATTTTTAATAATTTTTTTCCTTCATCTCTTTCAGAGTTTGACATGCACGTGAGACACCTAGCAAGGCCCGACACGATTTCTTTATTTTACCACATCTCCCTGGTATAAAACTTTTTGGAAGTGAAACATGTATTTATCAATAGAGCAGATGTTTGTCTGGTATCATCCACATCCTGTAAACTGTATATACATTTACACCCTCCCGCCAAAACATTCACCTCACTACTGACCGGCTGTCTACCATTCAATCTCCAGTTAAGTCACAGTCAATAAGGTCAACTCCCTGGAAACATCTGTATCTGATCAGTTTGCACAAAACGGGGCCTTCCTAATGCTGGACTTCCCTGAAGTCAGCTATGACAATAGTTGATTCACCACCGCTGCCTAAGCCTCCCTCAGGGAAACCTTTTTCTTCCTCAGAGACTACAGAATGCCCAGACTAAATCCTACTCTAACAAGCTGACGAACATTTGCAGTTCCTCACCTTCCAAGGTGGCATCGCACTGGGGAAGAGCTTCCGTGCTTCAGCTGGGAAGACGTCGTCCTAGTTATTGCTAAAGCTAGGGTGATTTGTTGTCCTTTATCCATCTGGGGACCGGGAAGGAGGAACAAATGGAATCTAATAAGAAAGAGGTCAATATGTTGAAAATATGTCAACCATTACAGACCCTGGTAGGGTCAGTTCTGGGCTCCCAGATGCACATCATAGTTCTAGCAAAGTATCACCAACATGTTATCCCAACAGAAAATCTGTAGGACAAATCTAGAACCCCTTTTTCTCTAAAGCAAAAAAAAAAAAAACAAACTTCTAGAACATTCTGATAGCCCCAAGGTAGTATTTTGATAGGAAGAATATACATCTTAATTGTCTCAAGAGAATGACAATTAAAGAATAAAAGAAAAAATAATGAAAAGTTTGGTGTAAACTTTAAGCATCAACCTTTAGACTGCGTTCATTAAAATTAGGGGCATCATTAAATTCATTCTACTGAAAGAGCAACTGTTTACAAAATTTATTTTCCATATTCTAAAAATACATGGGTTTGACTGTCCTTCCTGCCCAAAGAAGATAGAGTAAGAGCCTGAAAAGATTAATCCGTTTCGTTTTCACTGAGGGGTTTCTGAGCACAAAAGGTACTAATGGGGAAGCCAGAACCAGTCCCATCTTCAGAGAGCTTTTAGTCTAGCTGAGGGGACAAGACAGCAATGCATGGCAGGATGAATTACAGAAATGAGCAGGAAGTCTCAGGGAGCCAATAAGTGGTACAGTCACTAATGTGTGGAATATCCCTCCTTCCCTGTGGTAAGTACATCAGAACTGGTTCTGGGTTTAAGTCTTCAGCCTCTGTTTCTTGATCTGTCTCACACCTCGAAGCGCCTGCCACTGTGTCTTCCCCATATCCCCCTCACTAGCTGTGTGCTGGAGTCAGACAGACCTGGGATCTAATCCCAGCACTGCTGGACCTAGGGCAAGTGACTAACCCCCTCTGTGCCTTAGGCTTCTCACCTGCCAATAATATTATTATCTCCTAGGACAGGTTGTTGGAGGAGTTAAATGAGACAGCAAAGCACTTAAAGCAACGCCTGGCGTGTTGACATGCTCAGTGCGGTCAGTCAGCTGTTACTGGTATTCATATTTCTGCTAGTCCTCCTCCCTCCCACATCAGCCAGTCAGGCTGTGTTTAGTATCGACTGATGACTGATTCAGTTTGGATAAAAATGAATTGTTTTGAAATTCTTCTGCAAGCTGTGTTTTTAATGCTCACTGCTTTCAAGTCTCCTGCTCTCCCCAGCACAACCCGATTGGACAGGATGGAACTGTAGCGTGATTCACATCACTGTGTTTTCCTTTCAGTGCACACTAAGACCGTACAACTAAAAGGACAGCTTTTTCCACCACAGAGGGATTAACTTTCAACCGTCTTGCAGTGGTTGTAGAAACACTTCTTGGCGCTCATGCCAACTTTTGGCCCCAAAAGTCTGGAAAACCCGATCGTCTCGCATAGTTTTGACTGGCTTTATGTAAATGACTCAAATCCTTTTCTCACCTCTGATTTTCACCTCAGTCTAGTCCCACATGACCGACAGCCTCTTACGCCTCTCTGCTTCTGAATCAGGCCACGGCTAAAGGACCCCTCCCTCTCTTTCTCCAGCAATGTCCCTTCTCACTCCTCAGGCAGTCTCCTCCTGGGCTCTTTCTGTCCCACATTTTCTGCCTTCTGCTCTTCAATAGATACACATCTCCTTCCAGCGCTGACCGGAAACCACTTCCCCCTCAGCAGCTTTGTTCTCCAGGAAGTTCAAGCTGGTCTTCTTTTCTTCTCTCTTAGCTGTACCGGCCTTTCCTCATCATTAACCTCCCTTCCAATTGTGTGTGTGTGCGTGTGTGTGTGTGTGTGTGTGTGTGTGTTACTTAAAGTCCTGCTTATCACCTTTAGGATTGAAAGCATTAGCCATCTGAGAGTTCTTTCAAAAATTAGACTTCCCAAGTTTCTCCCTTTGTTTTGCTCTCCAAACCAAGGTCACTGTACCCTTGACCTCCCCTCGTCTCCCATCTCAGACCTTCCCCATACATGCTAGTTATCTGACCCTGAGTGACTACAGACATGAGGAAGGAGAGGTTACAGCCATGACTCCTTAGCCTTCCTCCTTCTGCTGATCTATCAAGATATTCTGGAGCCTTCCATAACCACCTCCTTCAGAGTCACTTCTGGGAAATCTGCTTAACCCTACCTCCCCGCCTGCCAGTGCGAACTCAAAAGCACCGTGCATTCCTGGTGAGTATGCCCATTCTCTCTCTGTCCCAGGTATGGAAGCACCTTCCTTTTGCGTCATGTCTTCAGGGATGGCTCTTGACAAGAGCCGGGCCTAATTCAGTTCTTTATAGAACCTGCGTGTTGTTGTCATTGGATTTAAAGTCCCTTTTCAATTCTGTGAAATCCTATCAATTTAAGATGTAAAGATGATTTGGGGTTGCTCTGAGCAGTGAAGAAGAAGAGAGAATGCCACATCTCTGCTGCCCTGAAGGAACATGAACCCATGGGAAAGAAATAGTGATTTGAGATCCTCGTGATTGAAGGAGGGGCTAGGACCACCGGCCTTGCAGTTAGGAACTCTCCTCTCCCCCACTCCTGCCAAGGCTTGTATGTGTCCCAGGGGCTTTGGGGGCATGGAAAAAAGTACTCCCAATGATCCGTACATAACTCAATGGCCAATTTACTAATTTTTAAGCAATTACCATTTAGACAATATTCACACAGTACTGAACAACTCATAACTCAAAAATGTCAACTTAACAAATTAGATTTCCCCTAACAAGTAAACATTTCTTGCACACGTAAGCAAGTAAAGTCTTCACAATTCTAATATATCAGCTTCTCCTAATTGCTTTAAATGCCTTAAAAAATAAATTGGCAATAATTAGATGATTACAGAACTCATCAGCTCACTTACACTAAAATCCTTTATAAAAGGACTAACAGCACAGACCTAAACATGATTCTTCTTTTTTCTTTGTTTTTATTCCAATTGTTAACTTCTTAGTTCCTTGTTCTTTACATTGTGTTTGATGTTTTACCCAGCTAACCCTGTTCATCAGAGTTACTTTCTCAGCTGAACTGAGGTTGCGTATACAGGTGGATGGTCATGACTCAGGACAGGGTACAAGCAGCTTGGGTGTGCTTTACAAGCTGGTGCTACTCAAGGGCAAAGTGTGTCCAGCCAGGCACTCTGTTATATAGACTTCGCTCTTTACGTGAGTACTGTCCAATACCAGCTCTGGCCAAACAGATATGCTTTTATTGTTTTGACCTTAATCTTTCTCCCCAAATGGTGCTTATTCTAAGTATCTTATCAACAGTACAGCCTGTTAGAAGTCAACTTTGTAACTGCCTCCACTGAGTGTCTTCTCTTCATATAGGTATATGCCTGTTTTATAATGGCTGGCTGTCAGTGGATCCTGGCCTGGTTCCACTTTAACTAATGTGTTTGACAAATTTGGGTTACCAAAACTATGGGGCTATAGTGTTGATGCTCCATACTCCAATAACTAACTGTAAGACCCTGGGCAAGTCACTTTCCCTGATCTCCAGTTTTCTGTCTTTGACTTTATCTTTTTTTTTTTTTTGCCTTTTTTTAAAAATTGTGCATTAGGTGAAACTTTACAGAGCAAATTAGTTTCTCATTCAACAATTTGTACACAAATTGTTTTGTGACATTGGTTGCAATCCTCATGATGTGTCAACACTCTCCCTTTCCACACCCCAATTCCCTGTTTTCATCCATCCATTTTTCCTGTCCCTTCCTGCCTTCTCATCATTGCTTTTGGTCAGGTGTTACCCTTTTGGTCTTATATGCATGATTGCACGATGTACAAACCTTACGTGTGTTATCGTTTGTTTTATAGATCTGTCTAATCTTTGGCTAAAGGATGAACTTTAGGAGTGGCTTCAGTTCTGAGTTAAAAGGGTGTCCAGGGACCATTGTCTCAGGGGTTCTTCCAGTCTCTGTCAGACCAGTAAATCTGGTCTTTTTCTGTGCGAATTTGAATTTGTTCTAATGGACTCCATCTCTCTAGTCCAGTCAGCTCTGACCATCTATGATCCTTGGATTTTAAGTGACAAAATACACCCAATGCTATAGACCCTCAGGGGAGCATGCTACCAGTGCAGACTGGAGTTAGGGAAGTCCCATATGAAGTTGATGGGTCAGTAGGATCTCGCAGGATGGTAGGATTACATTGAAAGAGAAAAAGAGAACGGGCAGTTGAGGTAGGGGGAGGACATGGGCAAAGCCATGGTAGGCGGCATTGGGTGATCTCAATGGAACTGAAATGCAAAGTAAAACCACACTCGAGAAAAACCAGATGCATTAGCTTCCTGGGGTTGCTGTAATCAAATACCATAAAGTAGGTGACTTTAAACAATAGAAATTTTATTGTCTGATAGTTCTGGAGGCTAGAAGTCCAAATCAGGGTATTGGCCATGTTGATTACTTCCGAGGGGTCTGAGAAAGAAACTGTTCCATGCCTCTCTCCTAGCTTCTGGTAACTCCACTCATCCCTTGGCTTGTGGCTGCCAATGGTGCCCTTCCTCTGCCTGCCTGTCTCTGTGTATCTTCTCTTTTATAAGGACACCAGTCATATAGGATTAGGACCCACCCTACTTCAGTATGACCTCACGTTAACCTGATAACATCTTCAAAAACCCTATTCCCAGCAGAGTTACATTCACAGGTACAGTGGTTAGGATTTCAACATCTCTTTCTGGGAGGATACAATTCAACCCTTATCCCCTGGAAGGATACATACATTTCCATTACTAATGGTGAACTTTGGCCAAGTCTATCCTGGCAGCTCTGTTATCTGTTATTTAAACATTGTTCCTACTTGACAATTGTCTATGGGATTTCCTTTCAGGATATAAATTCAAATCCAGGCAAACCTTAGCAAAGGGGTGTTTAATCTCTCTTCATTTGCTCTGTGTCCAGAGATTGGAGGGAGAAGGGTGCCTCTACAGGTCTTGATGTCTGTAGAGGCTTATAAGGGCAGCAGCTCTGCCACCTTTCCTTCTTGTGCCCAGCCTTTGCCCTCCTGTTTCAATTTTCTATTACTACACAACAAACCCCTCTAAAACATACTTGTTTAAGATAGCAGTTGATTATCGCTCATGATTCTGCAGCTTGGCTGGGTTCAGCAGGGCAGCTCTGGCTGGGGTCACTCACTTGGCTGCATTCAGCTTGGAGACGGGCTGTTTTGGAAGGTCAAAGGCAACTTCACGTGTATGTGCCTTGGCACTCCTCCACATCACCCTTCCTCATGCTGGGCTTTCTCACAGAGTGGTGGTTTTAGGATGATTGAACTTCTTATATGGCAGATGACCTCTATCTAAGAGGGAGGAAAGGAAGCTGCCTTACGAAGGCCTGAGTTTCAGAGTTCTCAAATGTTCCAGACCAATTCTATTGGTCAAAGTAAATCACAAAGCCAGCCCAGGTTCAAGAAAAAGGGAAATAGACCTCTTGACACGAGGAGGAGTATGCACAGAAGAGAAATTGGTGAGACCCATCTTTGAAGACTCTCTACTCCATTGCCTTACCACTGCATGGCTGTGCATGCAAGCATCTGGAAGGATTAAAGCAGCAACAGCAAGCCAATGGACCTCAGGATCAACATCAATCCCCATGTCAAGTGTCTCAGTTTCCTAGTGCTACCATAACAAAAAATACCACAAGTGGGTGGCTTTAAAGAACAAAAATTTAGTTTCTCACAGTTCTGAAGGCTAAAAAGTCCAAATCAGGGTCTCAGCCACGTGGATTCCTTCTGTGGGCCTCTTTCCTAGTTCTGGTGATTGCCAGCAATCCTTGGCATTCCTTGGTTTGTAGATAGGTCCTCACGTGGTGTCTATCTTACCCTAGGGTGTGTCTCTGTGTCTATTCTACTCTTTTTATAAAATACCATTCAAAGGGGATTAGGTTTAGGACTCAGCCTACTCTGTTGTGACCTCATCAACATAAGGAAAGAAAATCTCTATTCCAAACAGGGCCATCTTTACAGGTACAGTGGTTAGGACTTCAAAGTAACATTTTAGGGTACACAGTTCACCACATAACACAGGTGTTAGCACATCCCATCTGTGAGCAACTGCAGTAAATGCTGGTGGTTCTGCTCATTTTGACTCTTCATTACACACTTTTGGTTATTGCTCTGTTTCTCAGGTGTTGGCTCTTTATTTCTCCCGCCTAATAAGACCAAAAACTCCCCAAGGGAGCTGTTCTTCTCTTACATTTCTAACTACACCTTGAATCAAGCTCTCAGTAGTTTCTCACGGAAGGTTGAGTTTGTATTAAAATCTAGGTGTTCATATTTCTTGAGCACTTATTAGAGGTCTGGAGTTATAGCAGTGAACAAAACAAAACTCTCACGCTCATGGGGGAGCTTACATTATTACTGAGGAATAACTACCAGGATGACAATCATATCTACTAGGAATCAAGCGCTCATCTTTCTCTACCAGATATTCTGCCTGTTGCTTTGCATGTTTTGTGTTCTTAATCCTCCCAATGGCCCTATGAAGAGAAGCTGTTATTGTCCCCACATAATAGAAGAAGAAATTGAGGCTTTAAAGAGATGAGGTCATTTTCCCCAGGCCACACGATTTATCAGGGAGAGAGCCAGGATTCACATGTGGGACTATCCGACTGTAAAGTGGGGCCGCTAACCTCCATTCTTTATTAGCTAGCAGTGCAGAATGCCAGTTCTCAGAA
>NW_004443941.1:17051954-17065814 GCF_000243295.1 Trichechus manatus latirostris
ATGCTGCAAGAGAGGAAAATATTGCTTGACCATTGCCGAACTCCCTATGTTTGTCTCCAATGCCCTGGGGTAAACAGTCCTGCCACAGTTCTGAGCAAAACATTTAATGCTTGCTAAAACTTCTTTGTTATGGTTGGATGATACCAAGGAAGGTGGGAACAAAGTATTCACACAGGTGGCCTGGTCTGCACAGCCCAGCCCACCACCTAGCCTTCAATGTGAAGAGCAGGAGATGACTGCAGACTGGCCCCTGCATGGAACCAGCCCAGGGTGAACAGTGAAGTTTGCTGAAGTTGTCAAGTCAACAAAGGAACACATCCCTAAAGGAGGGATTCCAGGCTCTGGGACAGACTGGAATGAGCTGAGCCCAAAGAAAAGGGCTGAGAGGTTGAGCCCATGAGGGAGGAACCATTACTTCCCTGTAGGAAATGGGCACCACCATTCTCTTTCTGGTCCCCACCACAAGCACCTCTTCCTTTACCTCTCGTCTCTCCTGCGCTTTGCTAGTCTCCCCATCTCCCAACTCTTTCTGTTTTCCAACACCATTTCTTTTTCATACACCTTCCTTTCCTTTCTCAGGCCTTGGGTCTGGAATCCGTGGACTTGACTTTGACCTGCCGGAGACCCAAAGAGCAAGAGATGGTACTGAGTCAGGTCCTAATATAGACGACAACAGAGGAGAATGGAGAGGAAGGGTGAGGGAGAATCAAAGTTGGCAAAGAGACTTCAGTTTCAGAAAACAAATAAGAAGCATGGGAATCTCATCTTGGATAGATTTTCTTTAATTTGATTAGGACAACGATACTATCTTTATGCAATCCCAATCATAGAGATGGCTGTATCTGAATATTTAGTGTCACTCCGACCAGATAGCTGAGTTGTTTGTTGACAATGCTTGTCTGAAAGGCTCTTACAGCTACAAAGTAATACGTCTCAGTGGTGGAATTCCAGGCACTGAGACAGGCTGGTGTGAGTGACATTTGGAGTAGAGGAGCTATTCCAGCCCCTCTTCAGTTATATCAAACCCAAACTCACTGCTGTTGAGTTGATCCTGACTCATAGCAACCCTATAGGACAAAGCAGAACTGCCCCATAGGGTTTCCAAGGCTGTCATCTTTACAGAAGCAGACTGCCACATCTTTCTCCTGCAGAGTGGCTGGTGAGTTTGAACCTCCAACCTTTTGGTTAACAGCTGAGTGCTTCAACCACTGTGCAACCAGACTCTTCCAGTTACACTAAGTGGGCAATATTTAGTCCGATTGTGTATAAGGCAGCCTTGGTCCATTTTCATCTGAATGCAGGGTTTGCTTATAAACTAAGACGACTCCTGGTAAGGACCCTGTGCAGCAAGTCATCTCCAACCAAGAGCCAAAGGGCCTTAAGTTCCACATTAGAAATCCTTTTTTTTTTTTTTTTTATATTGCGGATTGCTCCAACAAAAGGTAACTGCTTAAGCTCCTAAGCTCCCTTGCATGAGAATAAGTTGTCCGGGTGACTTGACTCCTTGAGCAGAGGGGTAGAGTAGCATTCATTCACTCCTTCATTCACTTATTTGTGCAACAAATGTTAAATAAGGGAGGTGAGGGAAGAAAGGCAGTAAGGAAAAGGTAATCAGGGCTTTCCAGGGGAATAGGAGGAGGGCGTCACCAGCTTCACAGTTAAGACTGAGCCTCCTGGCTAGCAGGACCAACTTGGTGTTTCTCTGTTTTCTCCCACCTCACAGCAAAAAGTTAACCCCCAGAGAGGAAGAGAAGAAGGAGAAAAGAGCCCATGGGCTCCCTGGTGTCAGCTAGCCACTCGGAATGGTAGCTCGAGCTGTGTTTGTCCACCCTGGCTTAGCCCTCTAGAACCTGGCAGTAAAGAGCCTGTTGAAGCTCCTCCCACGAGCACAGCTCATTTCTCTCTTGAGCAGGACACGGGGGAGCCATCTGCTCTGAGGTCTGGTTGGAAGGGAGTTGGAAAGGCCCTCCCAGCTCTCCCCTCAGCCTCTCTCTGATGCTAGCTTACTCTTCTGGTATAAGTGCTGAGTCCTAAAATACAAAGCTCTCTGAGATAAGTAACAGATTAGTCTTGCTCAGCCTCTAACACCCAGCAGGGCAGTGATAAGAACAGTGGCTGGTAAAGAAAAGGATACCTAGTATTTGGAATCAGAAGACTTGGATTCAAACCCTCCCACTACTGAGTTGTATGGTCTGGGGCAGGTCACCTAACCGCTTTGAGAGATAGACGTTTCTTTCATCACTGGTGAAACAAGGAAAATAATATCACAGGTGAGCGTTAAGAGAGAGAATGATTCTTAAATGGGTTTTTTGGCTACAGAACACAGTACTGTCAGTCATAATTACCCAGATCTTATCAGATCTTTTTGTGAGTGACAGCTAGCTGCGGGGGAGCTTTTCCCAGAGGCCTGGGGAGAAGAGGTAGAGGAGGGGAAGGAGAGACCTCTCCATGGAGAATATTGTCCAAGGCAGGCTGGCCTAGAAGGGGGCAAGGGGTACCTGCAAGACACCACAGGCGACAGGGAGACAGGAGAGGGGTCTGGAAGGGAGGAGGAAGTGCAGAAGGGAGAGCCAGAAAGGTACCCAAATCAAACAGCCAATTATATGATTCTTCTGGGACTCTCGGGCTCAGCTTCCATTGCTGAAACGCAGACTGTTGCCAATTCATAGAGAGGATGTATAGAGGCCTGAGGCCTGCTTTGTGGGGCCAGGGAGGGCTCATGAATAGGAAAGGGAAGTCTCGGGACTCCTGACTCTCAGGCTTTCGGTCTACAGCGACTTTTGGAGAACAGCTGGGGTCTCCTCACTGCCATTTTCCAGGCTGGGGCGAAGGCCTGCCTTATGGCTTGCCATAGGCTGAGAACTCCTCAGGCCCTGCTTTGGGCCAAGAGGAGCAGTGAACAGTAGGTGCTGAGTCTGACACATTTGGAACAATGTGTCCACTCACTGAGAACCTAGAGACCAGGATGAGGTGGGCCCCAGGGCCCCACATTTAGCCCACAACTGATTAAGAAGCCAATTCTAATAGAGACCAATCTTGTACTTCTCAAACCTGGGGCATCCCAGCTTATATGGACTTCTAAGGCATTCAGGGTTTACCCAGTGAAACACATCCAGCTGCACGGGGAGGAAGAAGGATTTATGAAAATCACTTTAATTTTAGGCTGATTGTCATAATATGAGAGGGCCGTAAACCCCAGCTATGCTAAATGCAGCCTCAAGTTTGAACGAAATACCCCCAGACATGAGCTGCTCCATGTAAGCACTCTCAGAGCTTGCTCAGGGCCACAAGGCTCTTACCACATTGTAAACTATACATTTGCAAATCTCACAGCTAATCCACAGCACAGCCTGCATGCAATCTAATATGGAGCTGAGAGCCCGGAGGCACCCTCGTGGCACAGGCAGACCCTGTCTCAAGCCTCACGCTGAAAAGTGCAACTGGCTAGCCAGACTGCAAAATATGTAACTTGAAGTTCCCTGGCCATGAGAACCACGGCTCTGGAATTTCCTGGCTTCGGGAGGGGTAGCGTTCAATTTCTAACCTTTGCTTTATGTGAGTCCAGCTCTCGCATTTTATTCGTGGGGTCGTTTCTGTGTTTGGTGGGGAGGTGAGGGGGCAGGGAGAAAGGAATGAAAGAATCTCAATTGAGAAAGAAAGACCCTGAGGCTACAGAGCAGCGCGCACACCACAGAGCCGGTGAGCCCGTGGATGAAGCAGTTCAGACCTCAGCCTGTCAGGGGCTCCTGCTGCCCCCTCCCACACCCTGCTATGGGTTTTCCCATAGTCCGGGAATTGCCGCAGAGTGGGAACAGCTGTCATATCAGGGCAAGAACGCTGGACTTGGGGGGTCAGAAAACCTGGTTTCCAGCCTGGTTTTGCCGCTTACTGACTAAGGGACCTGTGGCAAATCTCTTCGCCGGTCTCAGTTTCAGCTTTCTCCTTTGTAAATGGGGCTGGTGGGCTCTGTCAGCAAATTGTGAGGATTCAATGAATTAAATGGGGTGTGGATGTGGAAGGACATGGCACCCAGAAACCTCTCTAGAGAGTTCAGAAACAGTTCCTCTGTGGCTTTGCGCAGAACAAATGAGGCATCTGTGGAGCCACCGCTGTGCACTTGGCCATGAGGACAACATCAAGGGAGTAGAAAGACCTCCACGGACACACGGTCAAGTACCAGGACAAGCCAGCAGCACACTAACGTGGTAGCTAACATGGTGTCTTAGTGACCTCGTGCTGCTGTAACAGAAATACCACAAGTGGATGGCTTTAAAGAACAGAAGTTTATTTTTTCACAGTTCTGGAGGCTGAAAGTCCAAATCAGGGTCTTGGTCTTGTGAATTCTTTCCTTGTCGGTAATCCTGGTAGTTCCTTGCTGACTGTCACATGACAGCTGTCTTTCCTGCCTCCCCCACCCCCACCATTGCCTGTGTGTTCCTATCTCTATGTCTAATCTGCTTTTATAACTCAGAAGTGATTAGATTTAGAACCCACCCTACTCAGGTATGGTCTAGTTAGCATAACAAAGAAAACCCTCTTTCCAAACAGTATTACATCCACTGATATAGGGGTGGGGATTCCAACACATATTTTGGGGGGAGGGCACAATTCATTCCATAACACATGACAAGGCTTCTTTTGCTAAGAATCAGTAAATGTGAAAAAGAATTCAGAGAAGAGAAGAATGAACCTTAGTAACGGGTGGAGATGCTTTCAGAGACAAAGAGGCGCTTAGGTGTTTCATCTTGGTCTCTCTGGCATCCTGGAAATGTTTATTGCCCCCCAAAAGTCTAGCAACATGTGTCCAAGTTAGAAAACAGAATCCTGAATTTAATTCTACTGAAATAATGTGAACAAAAATGTCCAGATTAAATTGGCTTCAGGCGAAGCTAACATCTTTAGCCTAACAACTTTTTCTCCCCCACCCCACCCCCAGCCTATAGGTACTGACACCACAGAGCGGGAAAAGTTACTGCCTCGTGTACATAGGCCCTAGAATTTTATCATTCTGTATGTTTCTTTTCTTTTTTCTTTTTTTTAATTATCGAATGTCATCATATATTCAATTTCTTGGCTCCTGCCCTAGGCAGCCTGGGATCTCCTCTGAGGGAATTTCTTGTTGATAGCTGAGGCCTTCAGACTGACAGGGAAGCCACAAGTCCCGTCTCCCCTGCAGCCCTGGGGTTCAAGCTGCAGTCATCAGGGGGACTTGGGTTACGATTTTAAGAACACAGATGACATTTTTAAAACATCCGAGCACTACTGTCGTAGCTTAAAAAACTTCTCCAGGCATTTCCCTGTAGAAGTATCATACTACAAGGACCTCATGCTGCAGGGTTACTTTCAACTGGAGCCATTTCTGAAGGTCACACTAAGGCTGAAGTTTGCGGTGAAGCCACAGTAAAAGTGAGGAGAGTGTAACGGGCCTACAAGCTGGGAGCAGCATTTCTGTGGAGAGCTGGGTTATTAGATATTAAAGCAAAACCAGTGATAAATAGAGACAGAGGCAAAAGACCATAAAGAAATATAATGTTTGCAGTGGTTGTCCTTGTGAAAATGGCATAATGGATAATTTCTGATTCTTTTCTTCACATATTTCAGTATCCTAAAACTTTTCTGCAGTGAAAATTGATAATTAGAGGAATTCCCAGTAACTATTAATTTAAAAAAAGAAACAAAGTATAAATACCCTTTTGCATCTAAATCAGGAGCTTGATTCTGCATCATCTTGACAAATCACTTAGACTTTTTAAGTTTCAGTTTTCTTATCACTCAATTGAAAATAATAGTAATACAACCAACATCAAAGGGTTGTTGTGAGGATTAAACCAGGTAAAGCAGTTAGAGCAGTGCATAGCTCTTGGTGAAATCTCAATAAATTTTAATTATTACCATTATCATCCCCTCATTTCTTGGAATTAAAAAAACTGAAATTAGGAGCTGGTACCATCTTTCCTCCACTGCTCGTCTCTCAGGGTGAAACTTAGAAGGGGGAGAGGGCAAAGCAGTGGGGAGGGGAGGGGCCTAGTGTTGCAGCCAGACTAAGACAGACTGGGAAGAAGGACCTGGCCATCTACATCTGAAAAAATCAGCCAGTGAAAACCTTATGGACAGCAGCAGAACATTGTCCGAGATCATGCTGGAAGATGAGCCCCTCACGTTGGAAGACACTCAAAATATGACTGAAGAAGAGCTGGCTCCTCAAAATAGAGCCGACCTTAATGACGTGGATGGAATCAAGCTTTTGGGACCTTCATCTTCCGATGTGGCACTACTCAAAATGAGAAGAAGCAGCTGCAAACACCCATTAATAATCAGGACATGGAATGTACAAAGCATGAATCAAGGAAAATTGGAAATAGTCAGAAATGAAATGGAACGCTTGAAGATCGATATCTTAGGCATTAGTGAGCTGAAATGGACTAGTATTAGCCATTTTGAATCCGACAATCACATGGTCTACTGTGCCAGGAATGACAAATTGAAGAGGAATGGCGTTGCATTCATTATCAAAAAGAACATTTCAAAATCTATCCTAAAATACTACACTGTCAGTGACTGGATAATATCCATACACCTACAAGGAAGACCAGTTAATAAGACTATTATTCAAATTTATGAACCAACCACTAATGCCAAAGATGAAAAAACTGAAGATTTTTACCAACTTGTGCAGTCTGAAATCGTTCAGACATGCAATTAAGATGCATTAATAATTACTGGTGATTGGAATGCGAAAGTGGGAAACAAAGAAGAAGGATCAATAATTGGAAAATATGGCCTTGGTTTTAGAAACGACGCTGGAAATCTCATGATAATATTTTGCAAGAACAATGACTTATTCATTGCAAATACCTTTTTTCAAGAACATAAATGGTGACCATACACGTAGAACTTGCCAGATGAATTTACACAGGAATCAAATCGACTACATCTATGGAAAGAGACATTGAAGAAGCTCAATATCATCAGTCAGAACAAGGCCAGGGGCCGACTGGAACAGACCACGAATTGCACATATGCAAGTTCAAGTTGAAGCTAAAGAAAATTAAAACAAGTCCACAAGAACCAAAATACTACTTTGAGTATATCCTACCTGAATTTGGAGGCCTTCTCAAGAATAGATTTGACACACTGAAGACCAGACAAGTTGTAGGATGACATCAAGGACATTATATTATACATGAAGAATGCAAAAGGTCATTAAAAAGACTGGAAAGAAAGAAAAGACCAAAATGGAAGTCAGAGAGACTCTGAAACTTGCTCCTGAAGGTAGAGTAGCTAAAGAGAATGGAAAAAATGAAGTAAAAGAGTGAACAGAAGATTTCCAAGGATGGCTCAAGAAGATAAAGTATCATAATGAAATGTGCAAAGACTTGGAGTTAGAAAACCAAAAGGGAAGAACACACTCAGTATTTCTCCAGCTGAAAGAACTGAAAAAGAAATTCAAGCCTCAAGATGCAATTTTGAAAGGTTCTGTGGGCAAAAAAAAAAAAGCCATAGTGTTTTCAATGGCCTCATATGCATGTGAAAGCTGACCAGTGAATAAGGAAGACTGAAGAAGGATTGATGCCTTTGAATTATGGTTTTGGTGAAGAATTTTGAATATAGCAGGGACTGCCAAAAGAATGAACAAATCTGTCTTAGAAGAAGTACAGCCAGAATGCTCCTTAGAAGCAAGGATAGCAAGACTACATCTCAGATACTTTGGACATGTTATCAGGAGGGGTCAGTCCCTGGAGAAGGACATCATGCTTGGTAAAGCAGAGGATCAACGAAAAAGAGGAAGACCCTCAACGAGATGGATTGACACAGTGGCTGCAACAATGGGCTCAAACAGAGCAAGGATTGTAAGGATGGCACAGGACCGGGCAATGTTTCATGCTGTTGTACATAGGGTCACTATGTGTCAGAACAAACTCGACAGCACCTAACGACAACAGCAACATTCCGGTGTGAAATCTGAAAGAGAAAAATAAGAGGCCCTGCCACTCTTACTATCATTTGTTAAGCTAAGGACTGTGCCATCCCTAGCGGACAGAAGCTATAGTAGAGTTCATTATTAAACACCGTCAGTTAGTCAAGCACACTGAGTCTATTGCTGAAGCATACTTTTCAAAACAGTAAAATCATGACCTTCAAACAGTAAAATCATGACCTTCATACAAATACAAAATGAACACGTTATAGATTTTATTTAACTCATTAAATGAGAGAACCAGGAAAGTGTTAAAATTGATACAAAGGAGAATTGAAAAACATACATATATGTCTATAAGGCAATCAGAAATCTGAAACGAATTTGCAAAACTAGTTAATACGCCGTAACACAAGAAAGTGTAATGTTTGGGATCATTTTTTTCTGCAGATCAGAAATCAATTGCATCTCTATTGGACAAAATTTATTTGCATGGCTCTATACTAGAAACATTTGCATCACTATAAATTTTCAATGATTTAGTATCTACCTGGACAGAGTTGTTAATTACTCTAGTCAATAGACTAGAAAATCAAAGGTGTATAACCCTATTTAACTAGATACTCCCTGGAGGATCCACTAGACAGCATGTAGCACTCCACTGAAAAGACATCCAATAATCTCTTGCCCATTTCCAAGTCTTGGATGATTTTTCCTGACACCTCAAAGAAGATACAAAACAGTTAAAAGCAAACAAACCACCCTTCTTTTCCAAGTAGAGCTTTCATCCAGAGTCTATAGTTGGGTGGGAATTCAGCAGTAACTCGCCTGCCTATTCGACCAGTTCCCCAGCATCTCAGTGGACTTTTGATTCATTGAGGATCAGCAGGTCCTTTGATTATGGCTCTCTCAGTCATGAGGAAACAAAATTATCATTCCCTTTGGATTGTCTTTACTTTAACCCTTTGCCTCCTTAATTCTCTAGTCCTATCGCATCTTCCTAGCCTCTAATATATGTTGTCAGTCTTTTATTTCCATCTTACTCCATTCTCAATGGGCCTGGGTCCTTAGCTCCTAGAGGTAGAACCACTAGAAAATCTGAGCTTTTATACTGTCAGTATGGTGCTTTTTTCAGCAAGGCTGCTGAGTATCTTTCTCCTAAGTCTTCTTATTACTAAACTCCTTGAGTTGCATTGCCAAATGTCCTTTCTACAGTGTGTACCAGATTCTAAGGAAGGAAGGGCTGCAGACAGAGTATGGAGGGTAGAAAAACCACATCCCATCACAGTGGCTTTTCAAATCCAGAGCACACCTCCACACCCATGCTGCCTACTATCACACAATATTTGCCTGTGACTTCGGAGCATTTTAGGAGACCCTGGATGATGCAAATGGCTAACGCCCTCAGCTGCTAACCAAAAGGTTAATGGCTGAGTCCAGTCAGAGCCACCTTGAAAGAACAGCCTGGTGATCTACTTCTAAAAATCAGGCACTAAAAACTGTATGGACATAGTTCTACTCTGATACATATGGAATCACCATGAGTCAGAGTTGACCTGACGGCAACTGGGTTTTTTAGGAGCATTTAGCCTTCTGGGAGACTAAAATTCTTCTTATCCTCTCTCTAGCAGGAAAAGCTATAGGGTAGGAGGCACTGAAGCCGGTGCAGTTAGGCCATGTAGAAGAGTGGGAACAGTGAGAGCCAGACAGACCTGATAAGAATCCTGGCTTCACCACTTTTTACTTGTATGGTTTTTGGCAAGTCACTTAAAATTTCTCGAGACCTCAATTTCCTTAAATTGCCTACCTTCAAGGGGTGCTGCATGGATGAGCAATAATGTGTGTAAATTTCCCAGTACACCCTGCAGACTCAATATTCATGGTAACTACTGCTATTAAAAGAAGAGAGTTCCCTGTGAGCTGGGGTATCCTTTAAAAGATGGGGCTTGAACTAGGCCATGAAGAACAGGCAGAGAGGAGTGGTGAAGAAGGAGCATGGGGAGAGGGAGGGTGTTCCAGGCAGCGGGCATTCCGCCAGCAAAAGCATGGACGCAGGAATATGTCCACTTCAGAGTACAGAGAGGAGCCTCAGTGGGAGAGAAGTGGAAAAGTGGGACCAGAGGTGGAACGGGAGGGGCCGGAAAGCTGGGGTGAGGAGCTTGGACTTGAGGCAGCAGGCGGAAGGGATCTGTGGAAGGTTCTGGAATTCATCCAGGTCTTGCCCCCTGAAGTTGTGTCCCGTTCCAGGCTGTGTCCCTCCACCACAGCACAGCATAAATATTGCCATCCATACAACCCACTCCTATTACTCTCACTTCCTCCTCAACCAGGCAGGGGTCCTCTCAAGTCCTGATGTTCTTTGAGGTAGAGCTGCACCCTAGCATCAGACCCCCCGCAACTTCTCTAAGGAGATTTGTTGTTGTTGATGTTAGATGCTGGCGGGTTGACTTCGACTCACATAACAACCCCATGTGACGGAGTAGAATTGTCCCGTTCTAGGCTACAATCTTTATGGAAGAGGATCACCAGGTCTTTCACCCATGGAGCCACTGGGTGGGTTCAGACCACTAACCTTTAGGTTAGCAGCTAAGCACTTAACCATTGCACAAGCAGGGCTCATGGTATTATTTGATTATATTTGGGGGAAGACAGTATGAAGACCAACAAAGCTGTCTATCTTTCAGATGAGGCTTACTTCACCAGACTTTGAAAGTTTTTCAGAGCTGCCACCATCATCCCTGCTGTGTAACAGAAACCTGCGTGTACACTCTGCTACCGTCTTCACAGCACAGCTAATAGAGGTGGCCTCCATGACTACTGAAAGCTACAAATTATTGGTTTTGACCATCAAATTGACATTTGCACTAACATTGGCAAACTTCTCAGGAGCAGATAAGAGTTTTTGAAAACACATAGAAAGGCCTTTTAGACGCTCTCTAAACATCAGGTGAAGATTATTAACCCAGTGGTAACAAATTCTCAAATAGGAAAATTGCTTGCATATTGCAAATCAGACATCAGCTGCAGACATCAGGCCCTATAGTGAGTTTCTAGTTCTGAGAAATATTTTATGTTCCAGCAATTTCTGAAACAACATCAGAATATGAAGCTTTGAAAGATCCCGATGTCAGCTTTCAAGCAAAATCATAAAAGAAAAGGATATTTACACTTAGTTTCTCTTTGATGTACTCTTAGCAGCATGGGCACATCCTGATGATAGCTGGTAGCCTAAATAAATCTTGTGGAAATTTTTTTTCCATCACTATTTAGCTTATACTTTGCGTATGAACATGGAGAGCTAGGCAAAAATTCTCAATTTGCACGTATAGGTAGATTTTATTCCCCTCAAGTAGATTATAATCTCACTGAGGGAAAGAAACATGTTTTCTGTTTCCTTTGAATCCCCCCATTCAGATCTGATACAAAATTCTATGGCTGCTAGGCTGTTGTTAGGTGCCGTTGAGCCGATTCAGACTCCTAGCAACCGCATGTGACAGAATAGAACTGCCCCATAGGGCTTTCTTGGGTGTAATCTTTATGGAAGCAGATCACCCGGTCTTTCTCCCATGGAGCTGCTGGCTGCATTTGAACAGGTCTTTCTCCCACAGAGCTGCTGGGTGAGTTTGAACTGCCAATCTTTTAGTTAGCGTTTAATCATTGCACTACCCCCCGTTTCCCATCTCCTGTCGAGTTGATTCCAACTCATAGAGGCCCTATAGGACAGAGTAGAACTGCCCCATAGGGTTTCTGGGGAGCGGCTGGTGAATTTGAACTGCCAACGTTTTGGTTAGCAGCCCAGCTCTTAACCACTGCGCCACCAGGGCTCCATTGTACCACTAGGGCTCCTTTTATCTAATACTACATGTATTGTTAACGAGTGAATGCTATCGGCTGGGACATTCTCAGCAGCTCATAACAAAACACAAAGCTAAAAGTGACTTACACAGCCCAAGTATTTATTATCTCTCATAGCAAGAAGTTGATAGGCAGGGCAGGAGCAGGACTGGTCCATGCAGAGACTCAGCAATGACATTAAAGACTCAGGCTGTTTCTGCTTTTCTGCTCCACAATCTTCAGTGTATGGATTTTCTTAGCCTGCCACACTCCACGCCCAAATGCAGGCATTGCCATTCTCCTTGCTCTCCTCTTTTTGTTGAGGAGGAATACCTTTCCCAGAAGCCCCATGCCAACTTCTCCTCAGATCCCATTGGCCAGGACTGGGTCACATGCCCACACTTGGCAGCAGAGGAGGCTGGAAATAACTGCCATTTTGAACCTGTGTGGTGGAAGATGGGTGCTATTAACCAGGAAGCAATGGAGGGGGTTGATACTGGAGAGGCAACCAAGAGTCTGCCACTTTATCAGCGTGGAAAAGATGTTTCTAAAGTGAGGTGAGTGATAAAAGTAGGAAAAACAAGTTTCAGAAATTGTGGGGAGGATAGGTTCTCAATTATGATAGCAAATGCCTAGTTTAAAGAAAAATCCCCCAGGCTCTCTCAGCCTGAAAACTTATTAAGTAAAGTCATTACAGAAAGCAGTAGAGTCCCAAGTTGACCCTGTAACAAGTTCTGTTCACTGTCCAGTTCAGTAAATTGGCTAAAACAATTGGAGAAGGCTGTGATCGTCCTGGTCACCTTTGAGATACTGGCTGCTGTACATATGTGATTCATCAGCTAACTAACTCATAAAAGCATGAAGTAGTTTGCAGCCAATCTCTCTTGCAAATGAAATGAGTAATAGTGGGTTATTTGCAAAGATATAGAGCAAATGATATCTTGTTAACGTATGGTATGATTATGCCACACCAAACAGGCAAAACACTAGCAGTCTGATGAAGCTACCAGCTGAAAGAGTAAACTTTTCTTCAGAGGTTGCATGTGACAACATCAAGTACCCAGACCGATTGGGACAGAAGGACCTGGGTATTTGGAGGTCGAGAAAAAGGAGATCCAAATTACTTCTAAGTAACTGAAATCAATGAAATGTTTTATATATATATATATGTATATCAGAAATATGTTTACCTGTGTTTTATTGACTATACAAAGGTATTCAACCGTGTGGATCATAATAAATTATGGATAACATTGCAAAGAATGGGAATTCCAGAACACTTAACTGTGCTCATGCAGAACCTGTACATAGACCAAGAAGCAGTTGTTTGAACAGAACAAGGGGATACTGCGTGGTTTAAAGTCTGGACAGGTGTGCATCAGGGTTGTATCCTTTCACCATACGTATTCAATCTGTATGCTGAGCAAATAATCCCAGAAGCTGGACTATACGAAGAAGAATGTGGCATCAGGATTGCTGGAAGACTCATTAAGAACCTGCAATATGCAGATGACACACGCTTGCTTGCTGAAAGTGAATAGGACTTGAAGCACTTACTGATGAAGATCAAAGACTACAGCCTTCAGTATAGATTACGCGTCAACATAAAGAAAACAAAAATCTTCGCAGCTGGACCAATAAACAACATCATGATAAACTGAGAAAAGATTGAAGTTGTTAAAGACTCCATTTCGCTTGGATCCACAATCAACACCCATGGAAGCAACAATCAGGAAATCAAAGGATGTATTGCATTGAGAAAATCTGCTGCAAAAGGCATCTTTAAATGTTAAAAAAGCGAAGATGTCACCTTGAGGACTAACGTGCACCTGACCCAAGCCATGATATTTTCAATTGCCTCATATGCATACCAAAGCTGGACAATGAATAAGGATGACTGAAGAAGAACGGATGCCTTTGAATTATGGTGTTGGCAAAGAATATTGAATATACCATGCCAGAAAATATACCATGCCAGGTCTGTCTTGGAAGAAGCATAGCCAGAATGTTCCTTAGAAGCAAGGATGGCAAGACTTTGTCTCACAGACTTTGGACATGTTATCAGGAGGGACCAGTCCTTGGAGAAGGACATCATAGCTTGGTAAAGT
>NW_004443941.1:17066644-17068529 GCF_000243295.1 Trichechus manatus latirostris
GCTAGTATTTCAATTTATAGCAAATACCTTCCTTTTATTTCTCCTTTATGTTAGAGTTGGATATGTCAGCTTCTGTGAATAAGCTAAAGCCTGTGCAGTAATTCTAATAACATAGGTTGATAAATTTGACATGTAGACATCATGCTAGGGGAAACGTATCACAAACATAAAGAGACTAGAAACAGTATCTGCGTGAAGCAAAAGGATGTTATATTTACTAGGCTCATGCAGACAGGAGGCTCATCTCCCTGGTATTATCTGGCTTTTCTGGGACATCACTCTCAAAAGCAGAGTTTTCTTAAGTGTTATGCACTCAAGACAGGCTAAATCCCTTGGAAAACCTTGGTGCCTCCGTGGGGGAATGTCACAAATCTGTTAGGTGTTCATTCCTCTTAAGGTATTTGGCAAAAGTCAACACCTGAATTCCAGCCAACCAGGTCTGCCTTGAGGAGCTGAGGAAAAGCGAGTCTCCTCAGTCCCCATCCCTCACCACCCTCTATCCCAAGTTGTGATGCCCACCATGCTTAGCATGTGAGAGAGCCCTCCTCGCCCCCTGCACCTTTCATCCTTCCACTCTGTAAATGGAGACCTGGTGTACGGCCCAGGTACTGATTGGGTAGAAAGGACAGAGAAGGCACAGACCTGTTCTCTTCTCAAATAGCTCAGAGAAGACGAGGAAAACACTCACGAGCTACATGCTTGTGGGCAAACTGAACTGCGTGTCTAAGTGCCCACTCTCCCCCCTGGGTTTTCTCCTGGAGAAAACTCACACCCCACTCTTGAACCTAACCAGAACACTCTCAGCAGCCAAGAGAAGCTGCTCGGGAGGGTGGAGATCTAGAGAAAAACCACTGCCTTTTTCTGAATTCAGAGCTCCCCAGGGCAACAGTGAAGTAAATATTGTCAGAGAGGCCACGATTCCTTCTGAGCACACCCAGGGTAGCGTTGCAGGCAGGCCTTAGTCATGCTACATGACAACGGGGTGAGATAAACACAGAGACGCAGTGTTTAACATTTCTGTCTCATGACTGGAGGGCACCACACGCTAATCCTGCCAACATCCCTATTTTCCCATCTCTGCACTCAGCCAGTGAGGAGGAAGCCTGATGCGACCCTTCCTCCCCTACCCCTAAACCCAAACCCACTGGGGAGTTAGCGGTGGAGGTGGGTGAGTTGATGCACCATGCCCAAGCCGGCAGAGCTCCTGGATTTGCTGCACAGCTGGCTTCATGGGCGTGCAAACTGTGCAGCCATACAGGGCCCTTGCTTAGAAGAGCCTGCACCTAAATGTGCCCATACTTGGCTTAATGCTCTGCTCCCACCATCTTTAAATTCTTAATATTTTTTGAACAAGTGGCCCTTCACTTTTATTTTGCACTGTGTTCCACAAATTATGCAGCCAATCTTATCTGCTTTGTAGGTCTTCAAGGGATAGGGTCCTTCTCTCCTACTCTTTCCAGAAAGCACAGCTCCCCCATTTCCAACTTTCTTTTTCAGAGAGTCATTAACTCACTGGAGACACACTCTCAGGCCAGACCCTCTTCGAGGAGGCAACCTCTGTCCAGACTGCCAGTTACAATATGAACAGGAGATGCAGGCTCCGGTGAGCAGCCCTGACCTCACCTGCAGGCCATTCCCACACAAGCCGTTCTCTTTGCTTCCCTGAGAGGTCTCACCTCTCAGTCAGTCAGCATGCACTTATTGCTGACAGCTTTCAAGAGCTCATTATGTGATAGGTAACAAAAAAGAAGCCCTGGTGGTGCAATGGTTAAGGGCTAGGCTACTAATCGGAAAGTTGGCATTTCAAACCCAGCAGAGGCTCCTCAGGAGAAAAGACCTGGCAATCAGCTCCAGTAGAGATTACAGCCTAGGAAACCCCATGGGG
>NW_004443941.1:17069364-17071742 GCF_000243295.1 Trichechus manatus latirostris
TTCACTTTGTTTATCCGTTCATCTGCTGATGGACAGTTGGGTGGTTTGCATCTTTTGGCTATTGTAAATAGTGCTGCAATGAACATAGGTATACAGGTTTCTGTCTGAGTCCCTTGACTCAGGGTTTTGAGTCACCAGTTTAATATTCTGTTTCTGTCTGCACTTGGAGCTCTCATTTTCACAGGGATTCAATGGGTCTAGCCCCTGACTACTTCAATAAGTCTTCTGAGGTAGTGCATTTATAGAGAATAAAATAGTAGTGTTTCAATTCATTATAAGTTCCTTTCCTTCATATCACAGTTAGGGTATTATATTGATTTCTTTTGAAAGTCAGATGTGTAGATTATATTCTTCTGTATTATACTACAAGATAGTAAAGGGGCATGTACAGAATAATAGTAATAGCAGGGGTATTGGGTTAGACAGGCTGAGAACTGCTGATTTGGACCAACCATGCCAGTAGTAAACCTACAAAGGCCCTTTACAAGTATTTGTACATTGACGAAAATTAAGCAGACACTCCTTTATATAAAGTAGCATGCCTATGACATTTAACCAAACTTAAAGGCTTCCTGAAGATACTGTACAATTTCATTGCCACTCTTTGATTGCCAAAAACTTTCAGGATCTCTCTCCCCTCGTGTTTCAACAAGATATTTGTAAATTTGTTTTAATTGGCTGCAGATAATGCCCATTCATTCATTCATTCATTCTTCCTATCACAAATATTTACTAAGCACTTACTATGGTATAAGCATTGTTCTGAGTAGTGTGATACATAAGTCAACAAAATAGTTAAAGGCCACTGCCCTCAATGGGCTTACATTCTAGTGCGGGAAATAAGATATGCCACATAATTGTGCTGGTCATTAGGGGTTGGATGCCTAATATTCATACTTCACAGTGATTTAGAAAGGGACATAGACCCAACTCTGGCTGATGATGTGTGAGAAGCAGGACTGGCTACTTAATTAGTGGGGCTCAGTGCACAATGAAAATGTAGGACCCCTTGCTAAAAAAGTATCAAGGATTTCAAGATGATAACAATAGAGCATTAAACCAAGCACAGGGCCCTTCTGAGCATGGGGCCCTGGGCAGCTGCACACGTTGCCCACTCATGAAGCTAGTCCTTATGAGACGAAATCTGGGGTTTCAGAGAAGGTTAATTTGTTTCTAAGAAATGGTCAAAGGAAAATAGTCCTCCTCCTTCTTCTCGAAGGTGTTGTCATGACTGAGTAGATCTGGAAATGCTGTGACATCTTGCCAACAGCCTGAGGATAAACCCACTTCAAGAATGGCAGAGCAGAGTGATGGAAAGAACAATAACTGGGGCCTGGAGTCTTCCCTATCTCTGAACCTCTAGTTAAGTGGCACAATGCAATTCATACATTTAAATCAGAGCCTTAGCCAAAGCTTTATTCATGATATACTATCAATCTCTACTTTGAAATGGAAAACTGAGGCTCGGACAGGTTAAGTCAACTTACTGAATATGCTTCAGCATGTGAGTAATAGAACCAGAACTCAAATCCAAATTTGTCTGGCATAAAACCCACACATTTTATGCAATACAGAGTCTCACATGTTTCTACCACAGCTAAATCTCCTTAATTCAAATAAAAGACTTATCCAAATGAGTGGAAGATTTGAATCCTGAGATGTGTTTAGGGGAATTTGATTTCGTCATTCCAAAGGACAGAAAAGCAGAATTACTCCCGTCCATGTCTGACCCACCTAATGACTTGCTCACTCACTGCCTTAGGACGTATAGAGACAGAGCTGTGAGCCCCTTGAAACTAACACCCTTAAGCAAATACACTGAGTTGTTTTGCTATTTCTTTTGGTTGCTAGATGATCTGCTTTAAGGCTGGGCCATGTGGATCACTGCTTCTTAAGCACTATACTTACATTTTTCTGGTCCTCCCCGATGCACCCAGCATGTTTAATGGGTACTTAATATTTTTTGGACAAATGAGTGAATGAGAAAAGCAAACAAAAGGGAGGGAGATTAGGAGAGGAAGAAGGAAGTATAGCGTGTTGAAGGGTGTTGTACCTACTCAGAGGGGGAGTTTTGTAAGTTAAGTTGCCAAAATACCTGAAAACCTACTCCTCATTTTCTTCTTTCTCCTTCTGAAATCTTCTGAAGAGAGGAAAAAGTGAGGGGCCAAGTTTGTTCCAAAGACAGAGAAGGTACGCTCATCCCATGAAGGTCTGAGTAGGAGAAATGAAGATGAATTGAGGGGAAGGAGAACTTTTGTCACATCTCAGAGAGAAAGAGAGCAGAGCCCAGAGTCACACAAAGAAGACCATCAGAAGGCTGCCCCCACATCCTTGGGTGAATGAGGCAACCACTGGAAGTGGGAGGAAAGGTGAGTGGC
>NW_004443941.1:17072733-17074433 GCF_000243295.1 Trichechus manatus latirostris
ATGCTCTGAAACTTTCTGCATGAATGTGAATACTTCATTTTTAAAAAACGAATTGCTTGCTAATAATAAAAAAAGCATTTACAGAGTGGTCATTATATGCCAGGGACTGTGCAAAGGGCTTTATATAGACTGTCACCTGTGAACCTCATGATAACTATAGTATTATCTTTAATTTATAATAACTGAAATGTATGCTTACTGGAATGATGAAAAGTGAGGACTGCCTGTACATCATCTCATTTAATTCTCACAGTAACTTTATGAAGGATGAAGGACGTGCTATTATTGTGCTTTTAATAGCTGAAGAGGTTTAGGGAGATCTGTTAACTTATGCACATGGACCCACAACTAGGCAGTGATGAAGCAGTGGTTCAAACCCCATCCCTCCAACACAGGAGCCTGTACTCCTAACCACCACTCCACAGGACCTGGATTTGGAAGGAGCTAGGTAGTCACCCTTCCCCCTTTCCCGGGAGGGCATGCTTCATCATGCAAAGGGCTTCTGCAGCCTCCTTGCGCTCCTTGTTTGGGGGTTACATGGGATCTCCTATGTAGGTCTAATTTAAGCTTCTCCTTCCAATGAGTCAGGAATCCCTTCTACACCACTAACAGATGGGTTGGCTTATCACCCAGTGAGCTGAATAAGATAAGAAGTATTGTGCTCATTCAAAATAGGGAAAAGTTGAGTCCCAGAGAAAGGAAGAACCTCGTCCAAGGCAATACAGTAAGTTTTATCAGCAGCCAGCCCCCTGAGCACTTTTCACAGTGCCACACTGTCTGATGAGGCTTCAGCTGGCAACCTGAACAGGGGCTGCCCCTGAAGCTGGGTATGACTGGGGGAATATGACAATGGCTGCTGCTCTGCCCTTCCCCCAGCCCTCTCCTCCTCAGTGGCCCTGCCATTGGGGATCCTCCAACTCCTTCTATCCAGCAGGAAAATCTGCTCTCCCTCACTTGGCCAGGTCCAAAAATGAAAGATGTTTCTCATTAATAACATCAGAAAAGGCATCTCTCTAAGAAGGAACAAAAACGTGGCTTTATCTGCCAAGGTCGCTCTCCTCGAAAGCCCTCCAGAAAGCATACAAAATTGTTAAATTATCAAAACATTAGTTTGATTGTTAAATAAGACCGATGCGAATTCTCAGAGCATGTGGGACAGGTCCCGTAATGGATCAGGCCTAATGGATTTAGAGTCTAGCTGGCACTTCCTTTCTGGGAAGTTGCAGTCTTGGAATGAGCAGCTGAGAAAAAGGTAGGTGATTGTGTAGAGACACCATCGGCCTCAGCAGAGTCAGATTGACAAGGCAAGCTAGGGGCTCCTCTAGCCACTAAGGCCAGGATACAAGCCTCCCCATATCCAGATTCCCCTGCACCCACAACTGTCCCTTCCATCATGACACTTGAAACACTTGGCTATATCCTGTGATTCTGCCTCACAGATTCATATGTTTGAGTCTGATTCCTTCAAATATGTCCTAAGCATTTGGAAGGCAGGAACCAGTTATATGCTCTGTTCCTGACAGTACAGACTTAAACATTGAATTAAATAAAGAAAACCTTTCATTTCCATATTTTTTTCTCTCCACTCCCTGTTTGCATTCTGTTGGATCATCTTTCTTTGGAATGGGCACAAATATGGATCTCTTCCGGTTAGTTGGCCAGATGTTCCAAATTTCTTGACATAGATGAGTGAGCACTTC
>NW_004443941.1:17075878-17081040 GCF_000243295.1 Trichechus manatus latirostris
AACCTGAGGGGCTCATCTTCCAGCACTATATCAGACAATGTTCCACTGCTATTTATGAGGTTTTCACTGGCCAAGGTTTTTGAAAGTAGACGGCCAGGTCCTTCTTCCTAGTCTGTCTTAGTGGAAGCTCCATTGAAATATGTCTATCATGAGTGACCCTGCTGATATTTGAAATACCAGTGGCATAACTTCCAGCATCACAGCAACATGCAAGCCACCACAGTACAACAAACTGACAGAAGCTTGCCAGCAGCCTGCCACCTGGATGCTGGAGGGGAATACAGTTTTAAACAGGGCAGTCAGATGAGATTTGTCTGAAAAAGCGACATTAGCAAAAACCTGAAGGAGGCAAGAAAGCAACTTATGCTATTTTCTGAGGAAGAGTATCCCAAGCGTGGTCGATTATATTTTCCCAAAATGGATACAAGAGTATATCTAGTTCCACATGTTCTTGCAGAAACTTGCCACTTCCCCATCAGGAGGTGAAGTCTGTGCCCTCTCCCATTGAAACTGGGTGGGCCTGTGACTGATTCAACAAACAGTGAAGAGAAATGACATTACATGACTTCCGAGGCTAGGTTTATCTCTCCCGTTTTCTCAAGACTCTTGCCCTTAGACCCAGCCACCGTGTTTTGAGGAAGCTCAGGCCACCATGGAGAGGACACATGTATGTGTTCTAGCTCCAGCCCAGCTGAGGTCCACAACCAAGGCTAGGTGAGAGAAGTTGGTGACTTGAACCTTGGTGGTAGTAGTGAAAATGATAAAATGTGGTTGGATTCAGGATCGATTTCGAAGGCAAAGCAGACAGGCTTTGCTGATAATTCATAAGGAGAGAGAAAGAGAAGTCAAAGATGACTCCAGAGCTTTTAGCCCAGACACTGAAAGAATGGAGTTACCTTTTACTGAGATGGTGAAGAGTGGAAGTTGTGCAGGTTGGGATGAATGGTGGAATCAGGAGCCCTTCTCTGGACATGGTAAGTTTGAGGCCCACTAGATATTCAAGTGGAGATACTGTGTTTGTAGTTGGATCTGTGGGCCAAGAGTTCAGGGGGCTGGAGATAAAAAAATTGGGAGTCATCAGTATATAGATGATAATTACAGCCATGAGAAAGGATGAAGTCACCAAGGGAGTGAATATAGATAGAGAAGAGACGAGGTCCAAGGACTGTCTGGGTGTGCTTCAGTGTTTAGAGGTTGAGGGAATAAGAAGGAAACAGCAAAGAATTCTGAGAAGCGGTGGCCAGTATGGTGGAGGAGATGCAAGTGGAGTCCTGGAAGCCAAGTAAAGAAAGTGTTTCAAGGATGGAGTGATCATCTGTGTCAAAAGCTGCTGTAGGTCAAGTAAGATGAGGACTGAGAATTGCCCAATGGATTTAGCAACACGGTAGTCGATGATAACCTTGAGAAGAAAGATTTTGGTGGAGTGGTAGGGGCAAAAGACTGACCAGAGTGGGTTCAAGAGGAAATGGGAGAACAGGCAGCAGGTATAGCCCCTTCTTGAGAGATGTTTTGTTATAAATGGGAGCAGAGAAATGGCAGAGTAGCTAGAGGGGGTTGTAAGGTCAAGAGAGTGTTATTTTTTTAATAGACTTAATTTTTTTTTAACCCCCCAATCCCCCCAACCCAGCCCCTGGTAACCATTAATCTTATTTTGTCTCAATGGATTTGCCTATTCTAGATATTTCATAGAAGTGGAATCATACAATATTTGTTCTTTTGTGTCTGACATTTCACTCAGCATAATGTTTTCAAGGTTCTTCCATGCCATAGCACGTATCAGGACTTTACTTCTCTTTGTAACTGAATAATACCTCATTGTATGTATATACCACATGTTATTTATCCGTTCATCTGTTGATGGGTACTTGAGTTATTTCCACCTCTTGGCTATTATGAATAATACTGCAGTGAATATTGGTGTTCAAGTATCTGTCTGAGATGCTGCTTTCAATTCTTTTGGGTATATGCCTAAGAGTAGAATTTCTGGATCATATGGAAATTCTATATTTAACTTTTTGAGGAATAGCCAAACTGTTTTCCACAGAGGCTGCACAATTTTATATTCCTACTGGCAATGTATGAGTGTTCCAATTTCTCCACATCTTTATCAACACTTCGTATTTTACATTTCTTTATAATAGCCATCCTAAAAAAAACCCAAAACCAAACCCTTTGCCGTTGAGTTGATTCTTACTCATAGTGACCCCATAGGATTTCCAAGGGGCTGCTGGAGGATTCAAACTGCTGACCTTTTGGTTAGCAGCCATAGCTCTTAAGCACTGCACCACCAGGGCTCCATAGCCATCCTGGTGGGAGTGAAATAGTATCTCATTGTGGTTTTGATGAAGACAGAGTCTTTAAAAAGACGGGAGATATTACAGCATGAAGATATACTGATAGAAAAAAGTGTTAGTGATGTAAGAGACAGGGCAAATATTACAGCAGTGCCCTTGTATGGCCAAAAGGAATGGCATATGATGCAGCAAGTGGAGGGCTTGGTTTTTGGATAAGAGCAGGAACAGTTCATTCATAGTAACAGGAGGGAAGGCAGAGTATAAGATACAGATGCAGATCAATGGGTGAACATGGCAGTGGGAGTGAGTGGAAGTTCTCTTCAGAATGCTTGTGTTCGCTCAGAGAAATAGGAAGTGGTCTATTGCTGGATATCTGCAACAGAGGAGTGTCCTGGGAGAGTGAGGTGTGAATGGACCTGTTGTTAGGTGCCCTCGAGTAGATTCTGACTCACAGCGACCCTGTGTACAATAGAACAAAACACTGCCCGGTCTTGTGCCATTCTCATGATTGTTGTTATACTTGAGCCCATTGTTGTAGCCACTGTGTCAGTCCATCTCATTGAAGGTTTTCCTCTTTTTCAACCCTTCACTTTACCAAACATGGTGTCCTTATCCAGGGACTGAGCCCTCCTGATAACATATCCAAACTCTGTGAGACGAAGTCTTGCCACCCTTGCTTCTAAGGAGCATTCTGGCTGTACTTCTTCCAAGACAGATTTGTTTGTTCTTTTAGCAGTCCATGGTATATTCAATATTCTTTGCCAGCACCATAATTCAAAGGTGTCAGTTCGTCTTTGATCTTCCTTATTCATTGTCCAGCTTTCACATGCATATGAGTTGATTGAAAACACCATGGCTTGGGTCAGGGGCACCTTAGTCCTTAAAGTGACACCTTTGCTTTTTAACACTTTAAAGAGGTCTTTTGCAGCAGATTTGACCAACGGAATGCATTGTTTGATTTCTTGACTGCTGCTTCCATGGGTGTTGATTGTGGACCCAAATAAAATGAAGTCCTTGATAACTTCAATATTTTCTCCATTTATCATGATGTTGCTTATTGGTCCAGTTGTGAGGATTTTTGTTTTCTTTATGTTGAGGTATAATCCATACTGAAGGTTTGTCTTAGTCATCTAGTGCTGTGCTAACAGAAATACCGCAAGTGGGTGGCTTTAACAAAGAGAAATTTATTTTCTTATAGTCTAGTAGGCTACAAGTCTAAATTCAGGGTGTCACTCCAGGGGAAGTTTTCCTCTCTCTTGGTTCTGGAGGCAGGTCCTCATAGTCATCAATCTTCCCCCACACTAGGAGCTTCTCTGCGCAGGAATCTCGAGTCCAAAGGACCTGCTCTGCTCCTGGCACTGCTTTTTTGGTAGTATGAGATCTCCCCATTCTCTGCCTGCTTCCCTTTCCTTTTATCTCTTGTAAGATAAAAGGTGGTGCAGGCCACACCCTAGAGAAACTCCCTTTATATTGGATCAGGGATGTGACCTTAGTAAGGGTGTTATGCAATTCCATCCTAATCCTCTTTAACATAAAATTACAATCACAAAATGGAGAACAACCACACAATACTGGGAATCATGGTCCAGCCAAATTGACACACACATTTTTTGGGGAGAAATAATTCAATCCATGACAAGGCTGTAGTCTTCGATCTTTATCAGTAAGTGCTTCAAGTCCTCTTCACTTTCAGCAAGCAAGGTTGTGTCTCTGCATATTGCAGGTTGTTAATGAGTCTTCCTCCAATCCTGATGCCACATTCTTCTTCATATAGTCCAGCTTCTGGGATTATTTGCTCAGCATACAGATTGAATAAATATGGTGAAAGGATACAACCCTGAAACACACCTTTCCTGACTTTAAACCACACAATATCCCCTTGTTCGGTTTGAATGACTGCCTCTTGATCTATGTACAGGTTCCTTATGAGCGCAATTAAGTGTTCTGGAATTCCCATTCTTCACAATGGTTTGTTATGATCCACACGGTCAAATGCCTTTGCATAGTCAAAAAACACAGGTAAACATCTTTCCGGCATTCTCTGCTTTCAACGAGGATCCATCTGACAGTAGCAATGATATCCCTAGGTCCACGCCCTGTTTTGAATCCGGCTTGAATTTCTAGTAGTTCCCTGTCAACCTACTGCTGCAACTGCTTTTGAATGACCTTCAGCAAAATTTTACTTGAGTGTGATAGTAATGATATTTTTTGATAATTTCAGCATTCGGTTGGATCACCTTTCTTTGGAATAGGCATAAATATGGATCTCTTCCAGTCGGTTGGCCAAGTAGCTGTCTTCCAAATTTCTTGGCATAGATGAGTAAGCACTTCCAGCACTGCATCCATTTGTTGAAACATCTGAATTGGTATTCCGTCAATTCCTGGAGCTTTGTTTTTCACCAATGCCTTCAGGACAGCTTGGACTTCTTCCTTCAGAACCGTCGGTTCTTGATCATATGCTACTTCCTGAAATGGTTGAACGTCAACCAATTCTTTTTGGTAGAGTGACTCTGTATATTCCTTCTATCTTCTTTTGATGCTTCCTGGCTTGTTGAATATTTTACCCCTAGAATCCTTCAATATTGCAACTCGAGGCTTGAATTTTTTTCTTCAGTTCTTTCAGCTTGAGAAATGCCAAGCATGTTCTTCCCTTTTGGTTTCCTAACTCCAGTCTCTGCACATTTCAGTATAATACTTTACTTTGTCTTCTCAAGTTGCTCTTTGAAATCTTCTGTTCAGCTCTTTTACTTCATCATTTCTTCAGTTCACTTTAGCTACTCAACGTTCAAGAGCAAGTTTCAGAGTCTCTTCTGACATTCATTTTGGTCTTTTCTTTCTTTCCTGTCTTTTTAATGACCTCTTGCTTTC
>NW_004443941.1:17083053-17084832 GCF_000243295.1 Trichechus manatus latirostris
AACAAAAACCAGATTGTGATTTTGACAAAAATACAATGACTGGAGAAAAGGGCCCGAGAGCTGAAAGTGTATGCATAGGGGGAATTATAATCATGGCACGTGGACTCTAAGCTGAGAAAGGAGAAAAGGTCATGAGGGATGAGGGACACTGGAAGGGTAGTGAAAACTGTGAATTGTAGGTTTCAGTGGGGCTGGTGCTAGCCCATGGAGTGTCTTGAAAAAATTAGACAAAGACTTTCCCTCTGGGTAGTATAGTCCCACCATTGTACGAAGAAAAAGCCATGCCTTGCCATAGGTGGAGAAGCCATGAGCCAGGGTTTCTGGCATCATTCCTGCAGCTTGGGCCGCATTTCAGGGCCCACTTACCCCCTTAGCCAAGTACTTCTGTGCAGTACACAAAATGCACAACTGCACATGGCAGCCCTGGGTCAAAGGATTGTTGGGTTGAGGTACTATACGGATGGGCTACAAGATAGCAAGCGGTGATCTTAGAGTGTGAGGCTGAAGTGAATGGAAATGTTAGAAGGTATGAGTGGCTGTGAGAAGGTGGAGGACAACAGAGCTGGAAAAGAGGTGGTCCAGAAAATGAAAAGCTGAATGTTGGGAGGATCATCTTCATGGACGTTGAAATCACCAAGAATTATAACAGGATAGTGTGAGAGACAGTGCAGTGAGCCAGAGGTCTGTAGATGCTGTAACAAGAAGCTATTGCAGGATCTATAGGCTGATGGTATCTGCTTCAAAGCAGGCATTTTAGAGAAATAGGAGGGAGAATGGTCCCCAAGCAGCACTGAGGATCAGGGAAGACCTCTACCCCAGCTCCAGACCCAATGACTAGAGGTATGCAGAAGAAGAAACAGCTCCCAGTTGAGAAGGCTGCAGAGAAAGCTTCGTCCTTAGGGAAGCCAGCAATCTGTTAGAGCAGAAAGCAAAGGGTACATTCAGGGAGAGGCTGAGGATAGAGGGGATTTTACTTACAACAAACGAAGAGATTTAGAGAGTTTTGGGAATCAGGGGGAATGGGAGATAGGTTAAGATTATGGGCTTCATGGAGCTTCCTGGAGGTCAAGGGATAAAGGATGATGTGGGAATCCTGGGCTTCTTGTGGTGACTGACATAAACAGGAATACAAGGCCTGATGGAATAAGCTCTGATGGTCTGCAAGGCAGAATGTGGTCATGAGGCTGCGAGTATTGGGGTGCAAGAGCACAACACTGGGGCCGCTCTTTACTCCTGCTGATGGAGGTGATGAAGCCAGGGGAGAGGCTGTCGTATTCTTGGTCTATATCTGGATAATTACCTTATCAAACAAAAAAAATGCCTTCCAATTATTTCAACTTTGGTGCTCCTTCAACTCAAGACGTCTCTGTCTTAGTGGCAGGTATTCATCCGCTCAGATTGAGTTTAACAAGTCAGTGATGCTCCAAAAGGCCAGACCAACAGCCAGACTAAACTTCTGGAATCTCCACCCATGCAGCTGCTCCCCGCTCAAAATTCCAACTGGAATATCCATCCAGATATGTCCTCTGCAAAGCCCTCATCCTGCTGCCTTCTAATGTACTGGCCCGGGCTGTTGTGTAAACTGTCGAAGCCATCTTCAGCTCACTCTAAACCGGAAGGACTAGATGTGTATCGGGAGAAACCAAAACACTGTTTGATTAATCGCCACCTTGCAACCTGGAGAGTGATGGCTGGGCACGAAATGTGGTCATTATCTAAATGGAGTGCCGGCTTGTCCCCGGGATCCCGAACAAATGGACTCTCCTCTATTTATAAACA
>NW_004443941.1:17085394-17086973 GCF_000243295.1 Trichechus manatus latirostris
TGGAGGTTCAAGTTTACCCAGAGAAGAAAGGCTTGACAATCTACTTCCAAAAAATCAGCCATTGAAAACCTTATGAAGCACAGTTCTACTCTGACACACATGGGGGCGCCATGAGTTGGAATCAACTCAATGGCAACTGGTTGTTTTTTTATTTTTTTAATGGATAGAAAGAGAGGGATGGGAGATAAGAAAGAGCAGAAAATTCATCCACTATGTGGATGCATAGTGCTTCGCTTTAAATAGGGCTTTCATTTTTTCAAGCTCTTCCTTATTCATTTAACTCTATTCAATTAACTTATTCAATTCTTAACTTTATTCAATTAATGTATTCAATTCTTATTCAATTAACTCTAGTTCCATATAAAATGAGAGGTTAGGGACTTCCTAGCTCTGATAGTCTAGTCCAAGGGTTGGCAAACTACTGCCCACAGGTCAAATCTGACCATGCCCCTTTGTTCACATATTGCCTGAAGCTGTTTTCACCTATAACTGCAGAGTTTAGTAGTTGAGACAGAGACCAAATAGCCCACAAAGCTGAAAATATTTACTCTCTGACCCTTTACAGAATCAGTTTGCTAACCCTGTTCTAGTCTATGATTCTAAGTCATTTCAGTCCTCTCTGCACATGATTATGTTCTTTATTCACTCAACAAATATTCATTGGCTCCCTTTATTGTACCAGCTATTATGAAAATCCCTGAGATACGTTGATGAGCAACATAAACACAGTTCTTGCCTTCAGGGATTTTAGTCTGGCTCAGAGTAAAGGTTGCTGATCCCTAATGTGATAGAGACTGCTGGTTGTCTCCTAATATCAGTTCTCCCCGTTTGCCTTAGTAATAGAAAGTTTAGCTGGAAAATGACCATCTGAAAAAAATACTAAATTTCTCAGCCTCTCTTGTAGTTAGGTGAGGCCATGTGACTAAGTTCTGATCAATGGGATGTAAGCAGATGTTCATGTGGGAGATGGTAAGGACCTTCTTTGAGAGACAGCTGGCATGAGCCCTTTGCTAATTCTCCCCTCTTACTCCTTCCTGCTGCTGATCACAGTGATACGATAGGTGGAACTCTATGCTGCATCAGGAGGAGGAGGACCACCCTTGGGATTTATAGATCCAAAAGCTGGGACGAATCAGAGTCCCTGAGAATTTCGTGGAGCAAAGACACTGTGTTGCTCTGGATTTTACTTGAAAGATAAATGAAAGTCTTTGCTTTTTGTTGTTAGGTGCCAGAGAATCAGTTCCAATTCATAGCAACCATGCGCAATACAACGAAACCCTGCCCAGTCCTGTGCCATCCTCACAATCCGTGCTATGTTCGAGCCCATTGTTGAATCCACTGTGTCAGTCCATCTCATTGAGGATCTTCCTCTTTTTCACTGACCCTCTACTTTACCAAGTATGATGTCCTCCTCCAGGGACATGTCCCTCCTGATAACAGGTCCAACGTATGTGAGACGAAGTCTTGCTATCTTCGCCTCCAAGGAGCACTCCGGCTGTACTTCCTCCAGGACAGACTCGTTTGTTCTTCTGACAGTCCATGGTATATTCAATATTCCTCACCAACACCATAATTCAAA
>NW_004443941.1:17088001-17089385 GCF_000243295.1 Trichechus manatus latirostris
TATATTAGAGATGTTAATTGATTGTTGCCTGCCTTGTCCACACCCCAACTCATAGCCCCTGCTCCTACGTGGCACAATCTTGATTGCGCTCACCCCTCAGCGGATGGCACCAAGGGATGGGTGCACAACACAAGTTTATGGGCTAATAAGGGCACTGGATCTTGCCCCAAAAGAATAATTCAAGCCAATTGGGCCAATTATATTTCTCTTCAAGAAACAGAGAAACAGCCATTTAGCATTGGGATGGTGGCCAAATGTTGGATAGAGAGTTGCTATCAAGTCAAGGGAGCTGGCAGTCACGAAGGGTCATGCACAAGGTAAAGTAATGAGGAGACAGGAACTAGGAGTAAGCAGAGAGGAGAGTGGACGAGGCAGGCAGACAGGATAAGAGATGTTGGGAGAGAAGGTAGGCCCCCAGGTTGCCTTGGCTTTTTCCTAGCACTCCAGTTGCTGGCCCAATTCCAACTCCAATGAACATGTGCCCCTGAAACAAACCTTCAACAACTGCAGGGACATTGAATGTGTATCTCTTCTTCTTGCAGCTCAGAGCTGGACCAAAGCAACTGTCTATCCTTTGCCCGTTGTGCTTTACTAACACTTTGGAGTCCAGTCCTGATGGGGTCACGTAATCCATGAATGGAAGGGCAGATGCAAAACTTGAAGGAATGAAATCTGCCAATTTGCTGTTTGGAGAGTGCTCTCTAGGCGGTATTTGTTATGCTCTGGACTTCTTCAGAGTTAGAGGTTGCCTCTGATGGGAACTCCAGGGAGAAGCTGAAGACAGAGAGGAACTACCTTCCACTGAAGTTAACCTTAAAAGGTGGAGATCATGTTTCAAACACCCTCAACTTCTCCCATCTCCATTTAGTTGAATAAGATAAAACCTTTTAAGTTGGGCAAAGCTAAACAAGGCAATGGCTTCTGTGGCCTCCCCCTCAACATCCCAGGACTGAAAGAGCTGTCCATAAATGTGGGCAGCTGGGAAAACTCTGCCCAAGCTGGAAGAATAAGAAAATGGTCTGTGAATTTCTCTTCTACTCTGGCAAAATAAGAACATAAAAAATATGCCTCTGCAAAAGTGTTTTCTTTCAGCTTTTATGTGCACACATTCTGTATAATTATGGTCAGCGAAAGGGCATTTTCCATGGCCACACTGGCGGTATTTTCCACACAAAGGTTTACGCTGGAGGGCACCCTGCCCTTAAGCTATTTACTTGCGTGGGGGGATAGAAAGGCATCAGGCCTGTGGCCAGTTAGACCGAAGTGAAATGTTTTCCTTTGGACCCCTCCCTTAACAGGGCATATTATTTTAATTTCCCCTCTACTCCATATCCCTCTTTCTTAGGTAAAGTAATTCAATATGGTACAATCACCTTTACACAAC
>NW_004443941.1:17091059-17092775 GCF_000243295.1 Trichechus manatus latirostris
GACTAAGGTGTGCCTGATCCAAGCCATGATATTTTCAATCACCTCATATGCATGTTAAAGCTGGACAATGATGAAAGAAGACTGAAGAAGAATTGATGCCTTTGAATTACGACGTTGATAAAGAATATTGAATATACCATAGACTGCCAGAAGAATGAGTAAATCTGTCTTGGAAGAAGTAGAGCCTGATTGTTCCTTAGAAGCAAGGATGGCAAGACTTCCATCTCACATACTTTGGACAGGTTGTCAGGGGGGACCTGTCCCTGGAGAAGGACATCATGCTTAGTAAAGTAGAGGGTCATTGAAAAAGAGGAAGACCCTCAACGAGATGGATTGACACAGTGGCTGCAACAGTGGGCTCAAGCTTAACAACAATTGTGAGGATGGCGCAGGACCGGGCAGGGTTTTGTTCTGTTATATGTAGGGTCGCTATGAGTTGGAACAAACTCAACCCACCTAACAACAACAACAACAACAGGGACACTGAAAAAATTACTAAGATATTAAGATGCCATGAACTGAGAAAGTTTGGAAACTCCTTTGTTACGGCTAATGCTCCCAGGTTACTAACCTGCCAAAGATAGTTGCTAAACAGACTTACACAGCCAATAGGTTCTAGAGTCAGGATTTGAACTTGGATCTGTTCTAGTGGTCTCTACAACTTACATCACTTTTGCTTCTCATAATGATGGGAGCTCAGTGGGTTCATCAGGAAGAGGTTGGTAGGGTGGTGGTGCAGTGGAGTGGAACTGACGAATTCCTGGAACTGAAAGAACTTGAGCCGAGCCTTGTAGAGAACCCTACAGAGGTCCTCTGCTCTGCCATCCTCTTTGTGCTTCGTGTCCATGGGATGCTGGAGTAGTGGGAGGAAGAAGAACAACCCGTAAGAGGTGTGTAGGTAACAGACCGTACAATTTTCTCAGTGCTGGGCCACAAGAAGAGGAGGAGAGGGTAGAGGCAGAGAGACCACAATGGAGGTGCAAGAAATGAGGGTGGTTCTGCACACATTTAGGGGGCTAAATAACTCCTTGCAGCCTGAAGATTTTTGAGAACTTGAGTGGCTGCTATCCTAGTGATATCCCCAAATGACTGCACTTCTGACATTTCAGGTAGACAGAGTCCTGCCGAGATTGTGAGGAAACAAGTTCTCCTGAGAGAAAACCCCTCTGGAATTGGGAAAAATTTAGGTCAACATCATTTGAACCTTGACCTCCTGCTCTTTTGTCCCTGGGCGGGCATTTCCTTGAGCTCCAGAAATTCCTCTGCCTCAAGGGAAGACTCCTTGCCCCTCTCCCTCCCAGAGGCCTCCAAAGTGCATCTGAGAACAGATTCAAAGCAGGACCCCAGGGGAGGACGAAGGGCCTCTGGAGGGTGGAGAGGCTGCCCTGCCATGCAAAGATCTTCAAAGGCAAAGCCCAAGGCACTGTGAACCCAGGAGGGCACGCTCCACAGCAGAGTGGTGGAGAGAGCCTGCCTGCAACGGGGGCTGGCCGGCTGGACCCCCTACTGTGGCAGAGCATCTGCTTGTAGGAGTCCTGAGAAGCCTAATTCAATTAGCCTTATCAGAATGCCTCTGAACTTAACAAAGCAGATAATCAGTTCCAGAGACAGATATTGTGTGGGGGGCCAAAGTGATTTTGCTTCCCCAAATTGGAGGCTGAAATTGGAGATGTTTGGGTAATGGAAAACATAATCCCTTCTGTGCCCACCCTCCCC
>NW_004443941.1:17094151-17095348 GCF_000243295.1 Trichechus manatus latirostris
CTTAACCTGGGTACTGGGTGGCCAGGGAATATACAGATGCTTTCCTTCCCCAAAGGAGTGCTCTCAGCTCCTATTGACCTCAGAAGTGAAGAGCAAAAAATATTAGCACTGGAAGGAACATTTCATATCAGTAGATCACCTGCCTTGTTTATTTATTTAAACTTATTGCTTTTATTATATAGCATTGGATATGTACAAAATAACATATATGTAAATTATGAAGCATACCTGTGAACCTACCACCTCGATCTTAGAACTAGACCATTATCAAGTCAATGGATGCTCCTCCTATCCTTTTCCCTAACCTCCACAGAATGTAACTACTACCCTGAATTTTGTATTCATTGTTCTCTTGATTATTTTTATAGCTTACCAATATGATTTTGCTGTAGACTGCATGATTTTTTCCAGTTCTTTAGATACCTTTTGACATGTGACTTTGCAGTTCCTCCCATTAGAGGTGGAGCAAATTTCTCAGCCCAGTGATGCCAGATTTGCTTTGGTCAATAGAATGTCATAGGCAGCAATGGTGTGCCAATTCTTAGCCTAGACCTTAAGAGGCATCACATGTTTCTGCTTTTCCCTCTTATGTTTCTTCCTCTGCCATGAGAAGAATGTGCTCCAGGAGGCCTGCTGGTCTGAGGAGGATGAGAGGCATGTGGAGCAGACCTGGACTCAATCTGAAGGTGGAGCCTAGATCAGCCAATCCACAGATACTTGAGTGAGAATACATGGATGCTTCAAACCACTGAGTTTTGGGGTAGTTTTTGATGCAGAGTTGTGAAGGCCATAGCTGACTGATATACTATGGATACCTAAACAACATATTGCTTACTTTTGCTTGTTGTTAAACTTTGAAAAATTATCCTTAATATTGCAAGTCATCTTCTACAACTTATTTTCTTTCCCACTCAACGTTGTGTTTCCGAAATTTATCCAGAGCAATATAATGGAATATTATACAGCAATGTACATGAACTATAGCAAGAGTCTCCCCAGCCTACAGGTGAGGAAAACTATGTAGAGCTCGTTAATGGCTGAACTAGATTGGGAGCCCAAGTCTCATTCCTTCAGCAAATATTTATTGAACATAAGCCAAGCACTTCTTCCAGTGCTGGAATATAAAGGTGAACTGGACATGTAAGGTTCCTGCCCTCAAAGACCTCATGTTGTAGGGGCCCTCTATGGAAAGAGGGC
>NW_004443941.1:17096911-17110818 GCF_000243295.1 Trichechus manatus latirostris
CCCATTCTACCACTTCCTTATGGTGTGACCTTTGCAGTGCCACTCATCACCCCCTGAGTCCTGGCCTCCCCATCTTTAAACAGGGCCTGGGAGGACGGTGACTTCTGACTGTTTCCCAGCCGTAGAGACCTCCCCATAGGTCACTTTCAGGACCCTATGAGGAAACCAAACGTTTCCAGAGAGGTGGAAATAAGAACGGAAAACAATGACCAAATTTATTTGGACCAAAGTTGAGAAAATGACGGGTGGCCCTTGTACTCAGGTTCATAATATGCAGTATATTTTCTGTCTTGTATTCACGGCTATCATACATGCATGTTAGTTTTATCTCCCCAGATCAGTTACATGTTTCTTGGGAACAGGAAAACAATTTCACAGACTCATTTAATTTCAGAAGCAGAAGGAATTTTATTGTTAAAAATAAACACTGTAAAATTAGAAGCCACATTAGTTTCCATGTTAGACTAGAATAAATATCTGTCAATTTATGATGTACCATTATAGATCATCTTGTTTATTTCTCATATAATCTTGGTTTTTTTCTCACATTGTCTGATAGACTGTTTCTATGTCCAGTTCATAGATGAGGAAACTGAGGATAAGAGATAATAGAAAACTTGCTAAAGTCTATGTAATCAGTAAATGGTAGAACTGGGATTGCACCAAAGTCTTCCAAGTCCAAATCCTAGGCTCTTCAGAAATTCCTTGGATCGCTTCTGTACCCCACGTGGCACTCAAGACAATTCAGAGTACAGACAGTTGCTGTTCTCGTTAGCTGCCATCAAGTTGGCCCCCAACTCATGGCAACTTCATGCCCAACAGAATAAAACGCTGCCCGGGCCTACGTCATCCCCATGATGGCTTGTGGATTGAACCATTACGATCCATAGGGTTTTCATTGGCTGATTTTCAGAAGCAGATCATCAGGCCTTTCCTCCTAATCTGTTTTAGTCTGGAAACTGCTGACACCTCTGCAGCATTATACTAACACATAAGCCTCCAGTGACAGATGGGTAGTGGTCGCACATGCAGTGCATTGTGTTCAGAATTGAACCTGGGTTGCCTTCAGAGTACGGGATCAATTATCACGTATGAGTCGATTTATAGCACATAACTATAAATTGCCAAGGTTAAAGGCTGAGGGTGAATCACATGACCTTACATGACTTTTTCCCACCTGGGAATTCCCTTGGGCCCGTCTGAGTGCCACATGGTCTAGGAGCTAAGGCTCTGGAGGGCCCCGTCTGGGCCTGTTGGCACCACAGCTCCAGTCATGAGGCTGGATGGGGGCCTGCGGTTCCCCTTTCTCATAGGAGAAGCTGGTGAGCACAGGCCAGGACTGGAAGCCCACTTTACAAATATGTTCAAGGATGCATTCCCCACTGGCCAACAGACAGGAACCTACAAACCACGCAGCAAAACCATCCAGGAAAAAGCCCTCAGTCCTGGCCACAAAATCTTCACCAACGCATCAGCCTGAGCCTGAGGCACCAGCTTTGCCTACAGGACACCCAGAGGTGGTAACCCTGGCCAGGCCAGGTCATGGGGACCTGCTGAATTTCGTTGCCCATCAGGGAACTTGAACAAAATGAAAAGCAAACACTTGGTGCAGTTAATTTGGCCATCATAACCACCACATAGGATTGGGCACACAACCATCCAATCAGCTCCAACAGTTCAATTTGGCAACGAACTGTGTGCAGCTCTCTTGGTGCGGGCACCTTCGTCTTTTCAGGTGGCCTCAGATCTGGATTTGGCCACTTCTGCCAGCTTAGCCTCTTCCACTGACTGTGCATAAGCATCCCTCCACCCCTTGTTCATCATCCTCCAGTGGCCCTTGCTGGTCCCTCATCCATGGGCCCAGAGCTCAACAAGAGCCTCTCCTTTCATGTTCTGAGCCCTTCGGCCACCCACACTAGGTCCAGCTTCTCAACCAGCTTGTCAACCTGCCATCCTCTACTCAAACCCGCAAAGACTCCCTAGTCCTGCTGTAACACACTTGGATTTGGAGGAGGCCTTAGAGATCTCCTAAGTGCATTACCCAGCCCCTGCACAAACTTCTCCTGTTTCTCCCAGCACACACCTTTGTCCCTACACACAGCAGACCCAATCTGACCTCATGGCCTTTGTCCCTGCTGCTCTCCTCATCTGGAATGCCCTTCTCTCTGTCCAGGGTCTATCCTGATCTTCCCATCCTCCAAGGCCTTCTCCTCAAGGAATCCTTTCCTGCTGGCAGTCATCCCTCTCTTCTCCAAAACCTCAGAAACACTTAATCATATCCTGTCTTGCATTGTTATTAGACCTTTTCACAGTAATCACTATATAAATAAATACCAGTTAAGGCAGTACCACTCTTCCTGCGCCTCTGCACGTTAGAAGGTCCCTCTCTGGCCCTTGTCCAGCCCTGCCCTTCCCCATGGGCTGATGATTCTGTAGGAACAAAGGAACATACCCACCTGGAGCCTGCATCTTTCTACTTCCACTTTTGGTCATACTCCAGATACCCAGGACCCCAGGATTCCCAGCCCAAACAGCCCTAAGTCTACTTCCGGGGCGTGTGGAGGCCTCTTCCCCAGGTCTGTCTTTCTGATGGCAAGGGGCAGCTAAGTGGTGGCTGTTTGCTGGGAGGTGAGTTTCTGGATGGAGTTTGGACACGGGGGCTGGAGTGGCTACATGCATATACACAGAAGAGAAGAGGTAGGCTTCCACAAGCTAGAGTCCTCCATTTGTCCTTTTGCCCACCTACTGGAGGATGAAGCTGAGGTAGAGGAAAGCAGAGTGAGGTTTGGAGAGAGAGATGGGGCACAGATGATATTGCTGAACCTCTGGATCCAGCCTGTACCTGGACTTTTCAGTCAATTAAGTCAAAATATCTTCTTGGTTTGCTTGAATTAATTTGAGATGGGCTTCTGTCACTCAACGAAAATATACTGATGAATACAATCACGATGATGATGGTGGTGGTAGCTAACATTTACTGGACAACCTATATGCCCCCGACACTCTGCTTTACCTGTGTGAGCTCATTTATTCTTCATCTACCCTGTGAGGTAGTTGGTCTTATTAACTCAATTTTCCAGGTGAGAAAATAGCTTCAAAAAAGCTCGGTAACTTGTCCCAGGTCACATACTATTCAAACTCAAGTCCGTGTGACTTGTAAGCCCATGCTCCTAACTGCTGAGTGTGTTTTTACTGGTTGTTAGAAATGTAGGTTAGACCACATGAAAAGTGCAAGGCTTAGGCAGTGTGCAGGCAGCCACTGTGGGACAACTGGGGCTCAGGGAGAAAGGGCAAGGGTCAAGGTCAGATGCACCATACTCAACCGGACTCCACTGATCCTTGTCAAAGGAGAAGAAAATGGTCCTGCTCCAAAATGCGGTCCTCCATACATCTACCTCTCGATCCCTGGTATAAGGCTTTTCCCTTCTACCTTTAATGTCCCTGCAGGGCTGAGTAAGTTATGCTTTTTGGCAAATATACAGAGTGGCTTAGACTGCCTTTAAGTTAAATCTTAATTATGACCAGAGGCATCTTAGAGCACATATGGTTCTTGAGGATGACCACCACCACCCAACACTGATTACAAATATGTAAGCCCCAGACGTGGTCCACGTAGGTGCTCAACACACACCCAATGAATGATTAGAATTACTCAGCTGAAATCTGGCCTTTACAAGCAGGGAAAGAAAATTGCAAACAGCAAGAAGACTTTGACTCCTAAGCCTCTGATGACCACATGCAGAGTGGTGAAATCCCTGTTGCAACCTTCCCTTAGGGAAAACAGAATAAGACTAAAGGGTGTCCCAAAATAGAATGAGAAGGTATGTGTGGTGTGCAAGATAGCAGGACCCTGTCATAAAGGGATTATTGCTGCACACGTGAGAGAGCTGCACGAGGCAGCCCCTGCTCTGCCACCTGTGAGGGATGCTGTCATCCCATTGTCACTGCCATAAAATCGTCAGCGTCACTCAGCAGACACTCAGGAAGCACGAAGGCCTCCCCATTTGCAGGTGTGTGTTTTCAAATCCTTCCAGGAAGATCAGCAGTCATAGCAGAATAATCTCCGTGGTGCCTCTTGGAAGGAACACTAGCTGAAGTTCAAGCTCCAAATACATTTTATTCCTTAACTTTCCTTTCCTTGGTCGGAAATACGCATAGCAGGCAAATAGTACATTTTCTACTGAAAGCTACTGTTTCAAAAAGCAAATCCCACAAGGCAGTGAGCATGAAACCTACCCCAAAGAGAAGCTACTTTTATTTTTTTTTAATGCTTTACCTAGAGAGTGACACCATTTAGAAATCTGATATATAAATATACATATGTAAGTCTGTGTGTGTATATAAAACACACACACATATATATATACGCACACATATATAAAACACATATATAGAAAACCCCCCGGGGCGCAAAAAGAAAAAAACACGACAACAAGACAAAAAAGGGGCACAGCAAAAACACACACAACAGCCCCGGAAAACACACCCCGGGAGATCCCCCCAAAAAACAACACACCCATAGAGAAAAATCACACTCCACACACAGGGCACAACAAAAAGGAAAAAAAACGACACAAACAAAAAAAAAAAAAAGGAATGAAACAAAGGAACCCTAAATAAAATCCCATAAACCGGAAGGCCAACCCTAAGGTAAAAAAAAAAAAAAAAACCAAACTCGTTGCCGTCGAGTCAAATTCTGACTCCCGGAGACCCTATAGGACAGAGTAGAACTACCCATAGGGTTTCCAAGGAGAGGCTTGAGGATTTGAACTGTCATTCTTTTGGTTAGCAGCCGTAGCTCTTAACCACTGCACCACCAGGGTTCCATACCAATACTGCAGTCTTTATGACGGTAGCTTTGTAGTAAGTTTTGAGATCAGAAAGTGTAAGTCCTCCAAGTTTGTTTTTCTTCTTCAAGATGGTTTTGGCTATTCTGGGTCCCTTGAATTTCTACATGAATTTTAAGACAAACTTGTTAATTTCTGCAAGGAAGCCAGCTGGGGTTTTGTCACAAATAATTGAATCTATAGATCAGTTGAAGGAGTGTTGACATCTTAACAGTATTAAGTCTTCTTAATGGGAAGTCTTTCCATTTATTTGGACCTTTCATAATTTCTTTTCCTGATTTGTTTCATAATTTTCACTGTACATGTCTTGTACTTAGTTTGTTAAATTTTATTCTTTTTTATGCTGTTGTAAATGAAATTGTTTTCTTAATTTTATTTTCAGATTGTTCATTGCTACTATATAAAAATAAATTGATATTTGCGCATTGATCTCGTATCCTGCAACCATGCTGATGTATTTTTCATGGACTCCCTAGCAACTCCTATATATAATAGCATGGCATCTCTGAATAGAGCTAGTTTTATTAATTTATTTTTCTTTCCAATCTGAATGGCTTTTCTTTTTTCTTGCCTAATCCACCTGGCTAGAACCTCCAGTACAATGGTAAACAGAAGTGGCAAGAAAGGACATCCTTATCTTGTCACTGATCTTAAAGGGAAAGCACTCAGTCTTTCACCATTAAGTTGATGTTAGTTCTAGGATTTTTTTTTTTTTTTTTTTTGGTAGATGACTATATTAGTTTTCTATTGCTGCTATAACTGATTACCCCAAACTTGGTGTCTTACAACCACACTAGTTTATTATCTCACAGTCTATAGGTTAGAAGTCCAACATGGGCCTCACTGGGCTAAAATCAAGGTGCAGGCAGGGTTGTGCTCCATTCTAGAGGCTCCAGGGGAGAATCTGTTTTCTTGTCTTTTCCAGCCTCTAACAGCCTTGGCACATGGCCCGCTTCTTCCATCTTCAAAGACAGCAATGTTGCGTCTCTCTCAGCTTTCTTTCATAGTCACATCTTCCTCTGACTCACTACAGCAGGAAAGGTTTTCTACTTTTAAGGATTTGGGTAATTAGATTGGGCCCATCTCAAGGTTCTTAACCTTGATCTCATCAGCAAAGTCCCTTTTGCTTTGTAAAGTAACATTTTCACAGATTCCAGAGATTGGAATGTGGATACCTTTGGAGGGCCATTATTCTGCCCTACCATAGCCCACTCTCTGACCCTCAAAGATTCATATCTGTTCCACATGCAAACTACACTCACCTCAGCCCAAAGTCCCCAAAAGTCTCAACCCACTGCAACAACAACAAGTCCAAAAGCTCATCTATATCTCATCATTTCAAGATTTCTTCATCTAAATCATTTAAATTACATATGGGTGAGAGTCAATGTTAGGAAGGAGCCCTGGTAGTGCAATGGTTAAGTGCTTGACTGCTAACTGAAAGGTTGGTGGTTCAAGCACACCTAGCAACTACCCAATAGAAAGACCTGGCAATCTGTTTCCATAAAGATTACAATCAAGAAAACCCTATGGGGCGGCTCTACTCTGTCACATGGGGTCGCTGTGAGTCAAAATCGACTGGGCACGCAACAACAACGGTGTTATAGATTGAGTTGTGTGCCCCCAAAGTATGAGTTGGAATCCTAATCTCTATGCCTGTGAATGTAATCCTGTGGGGGAATAAGGTTTTCTCGGTCATGTTAATGAGGCCACATAAGTGTTGGGTGTGTCCTAAACCTAATCACGTCTGAGTTATAAGGAGCAGCATAGACACAGAGAGAAGCAAGCACAAGTGGGGGAAGATAGATGCCATGACATGTAAAGATTGGCAAGGAGATCAGATTTACTGGCCTAAAGGAGACTGGAGAAACCCCGAGAGTATGGCCCCCAGACACCCTTTTAGCTCAGTGGTGAAGTCATCTCCGAGGTTCACTGTTCAGCCTGGGAGTGGACAGCCCCGTAAAACCAAATGAGACTAACGAGGTACAGGAGTCCAGTGACAAGGGCCAGACGGCAGAAGGGGACAAGGAAGCTGGTGATAGGGAACCCAAGGTTGAGTAAGGATAGTGTTGATGTGTTGTGAGGTTGCTAACCATTGTCATAGGGAAACGTGTACTAACTGTTAAATGAGAAACTATTTTGTTCTGTAAGCCTTCATCTAAAGTGAGAACAGCAGCACAATTGGAAGAGCGTAGTCGATGTCACTGAACTGTGCATGTAGAAATTTTTGAAATGGTGTATCTTTGGCTATGTATATTTTCACCAAAAAAAAAAGATCGAGAAGGGAGAGGGTTGACATGTTGTGGGGTTGTTAACCAATGTCATAAAACAGTATGTGTACTACTGTTTCATGAGAAACTATTTGTTCTGTAAGCCTTCACCTGAAGTACAATTAAAAAAAAAAAAAAGATTGGCAAGGAACTGAAGAATGGTGAAAGAGACAAGAGTATTCCCCTCGAGCCAGCAGACAGAGAGAGCCTCCCCTGGAGCTGATGCCCTGAATTCCAAACTTCCAATTTCTCTTCTTTAAAGCCACGGTATTTCTGTTACAGCAGCACTAAGAAATTAAGACACTCAGTATAATCCACCCTGGAGACAATTTTCCATCTGTGGACCAGAGAAACTAAAGGAACAACACTGAAAGGAACAAGTTATATACTCCAGGCATAAATTCTGGTTCAAAAGGGGAGAGGATGGAAGGGAAAAAGGCATCACTGTTCCCAAGCAATTTTGAAATCCAGCCAGGAAAACTCCATTACATTTCAAGGTCTAAAAATAATCTTCCGGGGCCCTCAGCTTTGACCTCTGAGCCCATTGCTCTATCCTCTGTACCTGAGACTCCACCCTCTGAGTCATTCTCCCTTTCATGAAGGGTAGCATGTGTTTGGAGCTGAGTGGTTTTATCAGCCTGTTTCCTGCCTGTAGAATTTGGGGGAGCCCAACAACTCTCTTTCATTTCATACTCTCTTTATCCCTTGCAGTTCACACTGGCAGTTTTTTCGCTGGTATGACATTCTTAAAAACCATGTGGGTCACTAGTGTATGTCACAGGGATTCATTCCATTATACAAAGGTTCCTCCACAATTCTTTCCTAAATAACACCATATCTATTTTTGGCCTCTGCTGAGATAACTAAAGGGATCTATACGCCATACATTTAATCTATTCAAAGTCTTTTCTGTAACTTGATACTCTTACTTTTTCATTTTTCTTAGGTATTAGCAAAAGGTTGCACAGCCATACCCTCAGTTTTTTCTATAAAATAGCTTTCCTGACAGTGAATATCTTAATTTTAGAGTATTTTGCAGTCTAGATACGCTGAGAATTTTCAAATCATTAAGTCCTGGCTCCTTTAAAAAAAAAAAAAGTTACTCCCTTAATTTATCTCTTTTTTCTTGCATTTTACTACGATCATCAAGAAGAAACTCTGTCATATCTTCAGCACTTCACTTGGAAATCTCAGCTAAATGTCAAACTTCATTGTTTACCAGTTCTGCTTTCCACATAACTACAGGGGAAAAATTCTGCTAAGCTTTCTGACACGATAGAACAAGGATTCCCTTTCTTCCAGTTTTCAATAACATGTTCTCTTTTCCTTCTGAGCCTTCTCCAAGCAGCACCTTTAATATCCATGTTTCTACTAATTGTCTGTTCATGATGATTTAGGTATTCTCTAAGATGATTTGTGTTTTCTCAACCATGCTACTCACTTCCTTCTAGAGCCTCATTAGCAGAGTCATTATCATCTATATGTCTAATAACAGTGTGTTCAAGGAAATCTAGGCTTTTTCTATCATGTTCTTCAGTGTTCTTCCAGTCTCTGCTCATTGCCCAATTCCAAAGCCACTTCCACATTTTTAGGTTTTTGTAACAGCAGCACCCCATTGTCAATGCCAAAATCTGTATTCATTTTATATTGCCTTTATTAGGTTGAAAAAGTTTCCTTCTGTTCTTAGTTTGCTGAGTGTTGGAGTATTGTATTTTGTTAAGTGTTAAGTATTAGATTTTGTCAAATGCTTTTTCTGCATTTTTGAGATACTCATGGTTTTTGGTCTCTCAACTTTTAAAAAATCTGTGTAGAGGGAAATAAGTATGTAAAGGAGACAGGAGTAGACAGACATAAAAGAGAAACCAAGTGATTATGGCGACAGCTGTTGTAGCGGTATGATTGAAGATGAAAGACCGTTGAGAGTGGGACAACATTCCCTAGATTTCAGGAAGTCTAGGGTAAAAGCAAGAGGGCAGTGATTCCATTGATTAGGAGAACTTACTGGTCCATTTATATAGTGGATCTTGGATTCATTTCAGTTGAAATAGTGAAGGCTAGAACCATGCCCTCAGTGTCTGAGATCCTAGGAATAAGATTCTCAGATTTTTCTGGAGGCAAGCCTAGACATCTTTAGGTGCAACTTCAGAAACAACTTCCTGCCCTTGGTGAAAGCAAAGTGGACTCTGGCACCCATCTCATTCCATGAATGAAACTGACTGTGGTAAAAGAGATTGTCTCATCTTGATAATAGGCCAGGACTTGGCCCCCACAACTGAAGATGGGATGAAATGCAAATATGGTATCTTGTTCTCTGATGACTCTTTAAAATGTGAAGATTTTGGGGGGGGGGGGGCTGTATGGGGAGGTTCTGGCAATCCTGACCTCAGGGGGAGAAATTTCCAGTCAACACCAGCATTATCTTCCACACTGAGAGGAAACGCTTCACCCAGTTCTCCAGACACAACCTTCTTACTATGGTCTTAGATGCGGCCTCTCACTTGATGGCACCTGGGATGCCCCAATGCCCTTCTGCAAAGCTCATTTTCCCCTACCTGGCAGCTTCGTTCCATTAAATGTTTCCCTGCGATATTTATGTCAAAACCAAAGAAAATACTCCAGGGCCGTTTTTAATAAGTGCCAATCTCTCCTAGGCTATCTGCAGCCATAAACATTTACGTCTAATATCCCAAAGAAAATGTTGATGCAGTCTGATGTGGGGCCGACAGCACACAGATTAGTCTAAACAAAAACATGAGGGTGACAGGAAGCTTTTTTTCTCCATGAAGCTGCGTTCACTCATTTTTGACATAAAAGTACAATTTGCATATTCTTTCAAGTCTGTTTAGCTGCAAACACATGTGTGTTTGGGAACAGAAATTTAAAATTTGTACATTATTCAGAGACTACTGCCAAATTGTAATCAAGCAGTAGGAAAAACATTCTACACTGAATAGTTGTGTGTACAGAGGGGAGCCTTCTCAGGCTCAAGAAACACTTTTAAATATACTGGTGCTTAATCAACTCAGAAAAAATACGGGGAGAAATGTTTACTTTGTTAGCAACAATTTAATATAGATGTTGGGCTTTTTTTCTGTTTATTGAACATTGCAGAATGGAATGATTTTAGTATTATGACATTAAATAAATAAGGTGCCTTCTGAGAAAAAAACTAAATATTGTGATTAAGCTGAAGTAGGAATTTCTAATGCCTCTGTAAAAACCATTTTAAGCCAAAAACCATAATAATGGAAAGCAATCCAATGTAATTTAATATAGTATACTAGTGGTTAAGAGATCGGCTGCTAACCAAAAGGTTGGCAGTTCGAATCCACCAGCCACTCCTCAGAAATCCTATGGGGCAGTTCTATTCCGTCCTGTAGGTTCACTATGAGTCAGAAACAACTCGACGGCAACGGGTTGGGTTGGGTTATACCCTGCAGGTTGTAACATGCAGTATATATTAGTTGTGTCTCCACCTTTGATTTCTGCCCCTCTCCCTATTTCCTCTTTTCCTTTTTTAATGCATCTAGTAAGTATTTTTCTGAGACTCTGCTTTTTGCAAAGCACTGTGCTGGATACCTTGGAGACTTGGGGAGTTTTCTATGGAGATGGATGTGAACATGGGTACGTGAATAAACTATGTTTGAGGTGGGGGGTGGTAGACATGGGCACGAGTGTTTCGTGTGGACTGAGGGTGGATGGAGAGACAATGAATCAGGAGCCACTTTCAATTCCCTTCCAGAGCTGATGGATGGTGAATTGAAGCTGTGCAATAAATATGTCTTCCAAGGCCATGACTATACAATGGTCACATAAAGATTGATGCAACCATATTCAGCTTTAAAAGAAAAAAAAGGTCAAATTCAGTCCAGCATCCACTTCCCCTACTTTACTATTTCGCTGTTATCAATCCTCTGAGAAGTGGGATTGATGTGGGTTAGGGAGAGAAACTGTTGTGGCCATCATTGAAATGTCTATCATGGGTGGAAATATCTCTTCAATGGAACCAAGTTATAACTGGTAAACCAGATTATTTGGACATCAAACAGAAAATAGCAAGTAAATTCAAAGCTCAGTAGGGTGAATGGCCAAAGGTTAGTGAAGATTGGGTCTAAGCTCTCTCATCCAAAATTCCAATCATTCACTCTTTTCCTTTATCCATGCACCCACTCATTCAAGGAACATCCACTGAACACATAATTGGCTAGGTACATAGTAGGCATTGAAGATAGAGACCCTACTCTTATCTTGTGCATGCCTAGAGGAATAAATACAGGGGGAATTGCTTTCCAAAGAGTCCAAAATAAGTTTGACATAAGCAAAATTTGTTTTGAGACCTCCACATTCAAACTCTTGACCATTTTGTTGTGATTTGACAAAAATTTTCCTCCAGGAAAGAATTTCTTACATTTGCTACGACAGTGATACAACATGTTGTTGCCGATATGCATATTTATTATGAATGTGTGTTATATACATTTTTGTGCATGTAAACATTTACATTTTGCATATGTAAACAGGGGCATTCAGTGAGAAATCACATTCAGATAATTGCTTCAGTCATATTATCCAGTATTCTTTCCAAATAAGCCTTCCTTGTCCTGATACTTTTTATAACTCACTTTACTTATGACTTAAATTAGGTACCTCACTCTACAGAGAGAATGTTTTCTTTTAAAAGGAAAAATAAATAAAAGGACATAAAAAGTGGAAAGGAAGAAGTAAAATTGTCTTTTATTTGCAGATGCCATGATTTTGTATGGAGAAAATCAAAAAGAATCTACATTCAAACTCTTAGAACTAAAAAGCTAATTAATCCAAAGTCAGCCTATAAAATTTTATCTCTATAAAATAGCCAGAGTCCCTGGGTGTCTCAAAGGATTAAGTGCTTGGCTACTAACTGAAAGGTTGGTGGGTCAAATACACCCCAAGGCACCTCAGAAAAAAAGGCTAGCAATTTACTTCAAAAACAGCAGCCACTGAAAACCCTTTGGAGCACAGTTCTACTCTGAAACACGTAAGGTTATCATGAGTCAGAACTGACTCAACAGCCACTAGTACTGGTACTATAAAATAGCCACAAAAATGGAAAATAAAAATTTTTTAAAATCCTATGCCATTACAATAAAATCAAAAAATGTGAAATACTTAGTAATCAAATTAGCAAAATATGCGCAAGACTTAGTATACTAAAAACACAACAACAGCAACAACTTTACTGAAAGAAATTAAAGAAAACCTAAATAAATGAGTTGTCTTTCTTCCTGGCCTGCCCTGCCCTGCCCTGGCAAACTTGACATCAGCTGAGCTGGGGGAGGAGAAAAGCACCAGGCTACAATGCCACAGATTTCCACTGTCCTCACCCTAAGTCCAGTGAGTTTTCATGCATAAAATCTTCTCAGATTGTTGTATGCCTTTGATCAGTTTCCAGAGTACTGAAATGGCTATTTTTGTCAATTTTGTCTGGTTTCGCAGTTATTTTTGGGGAAGAGGTTGCCAATCTCCTGAGAAGGCCATAGCTGGAAATCCTGCCTGAATATTATTCAAAGAATAATCAGAGAAGGAGAGATTTTTTTTTTAAGTTAGTTTATTGACAGTATTATCCTAGGGAATGGAGGAGAGGTAGTCTGGGATTAATACATTTTAAGATTCTAATCTTGCTTGAGAAGAAGAGAGAACGTGTTAAGTTAATTAAGCATGTTAAAAATTTAAGAGTAACTGCTAAAAAATAGAACATATAACTTCAAACTAATAGAGGAGACCAAGAGAAGAATAAAGAAAACTCAATCAATCCATTGGAGTACCAAAAAGATGGTACGGGAAAGAAGAAAATAAAAAAGTATAGTAAATAAAAAATGCAAAATAATGTCAGAAAATAGTCCCATGATATCAGTAAACATATTAAATGTAAATGGATTAAATTCTCCTATTATGGTACTATTTCCTATTATAGAATTTATAGTATAGAGAATATTAGAATGGATAAACAACGAAAAACATTGCTGCTTACAAGAGGCATTCTAAAATATAAGGACACGAAAGGATTAAAATTAAGAAATGGAAAAAAGGTAGATCATGCAAATACTAATCAAAAAGAAAGCTGGTATAGCAATATTAATATGAATTACTTAACGATAAAGGGAACAAGGCACAAAAAAATAAAGAACGTTCCTATGGATGGATGGCCCTGGTGTGCAAAGACCTTCTAGGTGTGACTCCAAGAAACTATAAAGGAAAAAAAAATGAAAATGCTAAACTTCTTTATGACAAAAATTACCAGGAGGAAAACGAAAAATGCAAAAGAATTACTTGCCATGTACATGTGAGACAAAGAGTTAATGTTCTCAATATATGAAAAGTTCTTTCAAAACAATGCCCTGGTATAAAAATGGTCTAGGATGTGAACAATTTTTGAAAGATGAAATTCAAAAGACCAGGAAAATAAGAAGAAGAAAAAAAAAACCCAGCCTAACCAGTTATCAAAAAAACTAAGTAAGAAGAAAACTGAAGCTATTTTTTCTCCCTGTGAGAGGAACAAAGATGAAAAAGTAAGTAACATTTAAGAGTTTGGAAAAAAAATTACATCAAAGGCCTTAAAAAGAACTTTTTTAAATCATGAAATTCTATGTCTTGGAATATTCCAAGGAAAATAGTTGCACAGGTGAGCAAAGATACACATGAATCGATGTGCCATTGATAGTAGTTGTTGAAAGCAGGGGCTCTGGAGTCTAGGTTCAAATCTTCTCTGCACCTCAGTTTTCTCATCTGTAACACTGAGATAATAATAGTA
>NW_004443941.1:17110921-17112492 GCF_000243295.1 Trichechus manatus latirostris
CAGGCACTGTTTTAATATATATCTAGATATATTAACTCATTGAATTCTTAAAACATCATTCTGAGATAAGTGCTACTTTCATCCTCATTTTAGAGAAGAGGAAACTGAAGCACAGAGAGGTTAACTAACTTGTCCAGGGTTAAACAAGTAGTAGGTGCTTGGGTCAGTCTTTGAACCCAGGCGGTTCAGCTTCTGAGTCTGTGCTCTTAACCACCATGCTATGATTATTACGCTGCAGCATTGGAAACAATCCAAATGGGATTTGGATAAATAATTTACCCATAAGATAGAGTACTAACTAGCCATTTAAAATTATGATATAGAAGTAGATAATAAAAATAGCTAAATTTTATTGGGTACTTAGCTATATGACTGACACTATTCTTCGTTTTTGTTTTTTTTTTTTAGCTTAAAACAATCGAAATCTATTCTCTCACACTTTTGGGTACCAGAAGTCTGAAAGCAAGGTGTCAGCGGGGTCATACTCTCTCCGAAGGCACTAGGGGAAGAATCCTTTCTTCCCTCTTCTAGCTTCTGATGGCTCCTAGCAATCCCTGGTTCCTTGGCTTATGGATGCGTCAGTCCGATCTCTGCCTCCGTCTTCAAGTGGCCATGACAGATACTATTGTAAGCACTTAATACAGATTATCTCAATTAATGCTCATAAAAATTTAGGAAGAGATTATTATCATTCTTTTTCAGATGAGGAAACTGGGGCACGGAAGTTAGGTACCTTGCCCAGTCTCCCGTAGCCGACCCGTCAGAGAGGACTAGAATAGGCAGCCTGACTCTCTCCTCTACCCTTAACTACTACTCCAGACTCATATATTCACAACCACTCTTCACCACCTTCCTCAGCCTTCCCCATCTCTCAGACAGCATCCTCTCCCCTCACCTCAAATATTCTCAGGCTGCAGTCGTTCCCAGGGAGAAACCTGGGAGTCATTCTCAAAGTTCCCTTCCTTCTCTAGCCTCCCACACTGGATCCATAATTGAGTCTTGTCCAAGCTGACCTCCATCTTTCCCATCCTCACCAGCACCACTCCCAGTTTCAGCCACACCATCTCTCGCCATGACACTTGCAGTAAGCTCTCTAAGGATCTTCTTATTCACCTATTTGTTCACTCCAATCCACTCTTATACAATCGCCAGGAAGATCCTTTAGAAACGTAACGAGGTTTAAAAAAAAAATCATTTTATTCCCCTGCTTAAAGTCACGGAAAGTTTTTGCATTTCAGTTTGCATAAATTCTTAACACACGCTGCAAGGTCTCCACAACCAGCTGATGTCCTCCTTTGCAACCCTATCATGCCTGCCTCTGCCTCACTCACTGCAAATGCTCTTCCACCTCTAGGGACCCCTCACTCTCCCTTATCTACCTGGGCGACTCCTTCCCAAGCAGCTCACAGGGCTGACTCCATCTGGCCCTTGTGGCTCAATTTAAATACCTTCACCTCAGAAAAGCTGTCTCTGGCCACCTAGTCTAAAGTGGTCACCCTCCATGGTCTCGGGAAACATCTAGCTCAATCGGCGTAACATAGTTTATAAAGAAAATGTTCTACATTATACCC
>NW_004443941.1:17113288-17125016 GCF_000243295.1 Trichechus manatus latirostris
GTGCTGTTTGCCTCCAAGGAAAGGCGGCTGGCTGGGGAATGAGGTGAGAGGAGACTTTTTCTGATTATCTTTTTTTTTTTTTCTTTTGAACTTCTAATCATATTAATATGTCCCTATTTTTTAAAAATAGTTAAATACATTAATAAAATCATCATTTACTTTTTTTGCTTCTCTATTTTCTCATCATTAAAACAGACCACTTACTTTTTTTTTTTTTTTTTTAAGTTTTACAAAGGAAAAGGAGAAAACAAGGAAATTCCCTTGGTAGAAATTAAGGTCTAATTGAAAGGGAAAAAAAATTTTTACATCGCTTTTCACCTGGAAATGTGCTTTGAGGTGCTTCTTTGTAAGGATGTTAAGTCAAATGTGGCTGAGCCTTTTCATCAATGGAACTGGCCATAGGCATTATGGGGGAGGCTATATTTTTTAAAGCATCTCCTGTGAATTCCTCTAAGTAGAAGTGATCTAAAAATCCACTTAACACTGCACTCTTCTCTTCAGACTTTATTGTCACCAACATCTGTTTTTTAAAAGAAAACAGCTTTCACCCAGAGAGTACAGATGAGCTCTGACAAGGCTACTTACTGGAACCAAACTTTGTATAGTCTGGGGTAGTGAACTGCAGCCCACGTGCACGGTAGGGCCTGGGTCAGGGCTGGGAGGGAACCTGGGTGAAGGGCTGGGCGCTGTGTCCATGTGAAATAAAATCAGTGTTGGCAGTGGTGGGAAACCAGGGGATTTAGGAAGCTCGGTACTTTAAAGATGTGTTTAGTGTTCCTAGCCAAACAATGAACATCTCAGATTGACTATAATAGCCCAAGCATTCTCAGAATCCACCTCCCTGGAGTTCTCTTAAGCAACCTGCCCGGTACATTAGCCTTCCAGTCCTCAGAGACACATCCTAAGGGTCCCCACCTTTGTTGGGTCGTACAGTGTATTATATGTTGCCCTCATTTGATAATCAACAGGTGACACCATCTTAATTATGTCCCCACCACAGAATGCTTGAGTTGGAACCTTAGGGACTGTCTCCATTTTCTTACACAGGGACTGTAAGTAATTTGTCTAAGGCCACCCATTCAGTGAGTGACAGGGTCCAGTCCAGAAGGGATTCCGGACTTCCCATCCTGTGCTCTTGACAGAACCCTTCCTTCTATTGTTATGCATTGTTTGTTTTTATGGACTGCATCTTTGACAGGTGGGAAGAGCAGGGTTGGGGAACCTGATTTCTTTCAAATCCTGGTAGCACCACTAATTAGCTGGAGGACCTTGAACAAGTTCCCTAAAGTCACTGAGTCTCAGTTTCTTCATTTAAAAATTAAAGTAAAAATTCCACCTCACCATTTGACGAAATGACCTGCAAACTGCCTGGAACATAGAAGATGTTTGGCAAATATGAGTTTCCCATCCCTTCTCTTGGGCCTTTCCTTTCACAGGTCCTGTGACGGCGTCTTGGCACATAGAAGGTGCTGGACCATGCTTATTGATTTTGCTTGATTGATTGACAATTAGCACTATTTACCGAAATTGGTTTCCAGGCTTTGTGTTAGCTGGAAGACATAAGGCCACTTGAAGCTTTGCCCCTAAGGCTTCATTAGCACTGTTTCACTGTCTCAGCTGTGCACTTCTTCCCCAGCTTCCCTGGAAAGAGAGTTGTGACTCAGCATATGGGCTTGGGGGCACTCAAGGGTTCTCCTTTGCTAGAGGAAGTCTGTGGGCAGGAGTCTGGGATCCTATAATCTCCACAGGACTATAATCTCTATAGGACCCTATCGGCTCCCCCATGAAGGGTGTTTCCAGTTCAGGGCTGGAGCCTCAGGGCTTGAGAATGCAGGTGGTAGCCAGGGAAGAATCCTCCCTTCTCCCACCACTCCAGAGCAGCTTCACTGGTCAGAGGAGTCCCTGGGTGTTGCAAATGGTTAACGTGCTCAGCTGCTAAGCGAAACGTTAGAGGTTTGAGTTTACCCAGAGGTACCTCAAAAGAAAGCCCTGATGATCTACTTCTGAAAGATCAGCCATTGAAAACCCTATGGAGCACAGTTCTACTCTGACACACATGGGGTCGCCATGAGTTGGAATTGACTCGAGAGCAACTGGGTTTTGCTTTGTTTTTAACCATTTTCCAACAAGCAATAGAGAAACGCTTACTGAAATGAATTTCTTCTCAACCAATGCCACTCCCAGAGAAGAATATTTATAGTCATTTGACACTTATCACCTGCTACAATGAGCACCTCTTGTCTTTCCCTGAATTTCTCATTAGTGTATAATGTATAGAGCTGGGGCTTGGCTCCTTGCCACCACTCATGGGTCTTCTCTGTCCATCTGCCTCCTGCCACCATCCCCCCTGGTACCTGAGGAATACAAAGCCATTCCTCTTCATTACTCCCTAGGCTTCCACCCCAGGCCCCTAGGTGGACTACTAACCTCCTCAGACTGGACTGGACCACTGTGAGCCTTCCGCTCCTGCTCGTCCAGAGGAGCACTCGCCTGCATCAGAGCACTGTTCTCTGTTCTCTAGAATACTCTCAGCCCATTTTACATACCTCTGGGCATTTGCACACACTATTTTCTCTGCCTGAGTCACAGTTTAGAGACTGCTTTCCATTTATTCAGTCAACATTTATTAAGCATCTCAGCTCGACGACGACAGGATGTTTCAGACACCGTATAAGATCTGGTATACAGTGGTGAACAAAACGAACAAAAATCCCTGTTCTCGTCAAGTTTACCATTGTTTTAAGTGAACTTCTGTTCCAGGAAAACTTCCCTGATTCCCGAAACAGTCTCGATGCGCCTCCTGTGTAATCCCTGAGATGCCCGTCTCCCCATGAGGGAGGCAGCCCACTCTTCGGGCTCAGTACTCCATGGATAGATGTACTGGGGCAGCCCCCACCCCCCTATACATAAGACCCTAGATGGACCAGCTGGCAGCCGCTCCCAGGCCCAGCGCTGCCTGGGAGATAAATTCACTTCCTAGGATTACTGGGAAGATGAAATGAGATGATTAGTTGCAAACTGTCCAGTACAGTGCCCAGGGAAAAGGAGTTGGATAGATTTTTAATCATTGTAGTGTAATGTCCTGTCGTGATTATAAGCAAAAGTTTTGGGGTCAGACGGCATTCAAATCATAGCGTATCGCTTACTGACACTGGGACTTTGGGCAAGCTGCGTAATTACTCTATAATTCAGTCTCCGTATATAGAAAATGGGAACTACTAATAACAGCTAAATTAGTCTGAGGATTTTCAAGGTGCATTTCTAGCACTTTACATATACCCACTCTCTAAGCCTCACAGGAACCCCGAGACACAGGCACATTTATTATCCCCATTTTACAGCTAGTCTACGAAACTCACCAAAAGCTGCACAGCCGGCAATGGTGAACCCAGGGTACCCAACACCAAAGTGTGGGCGCTTAACCACCTAGCACTTAACTCACCTCAGCCTTTATAAGGGTATCGCCCTCAATGGGTTGCTTTAAGAGTTAAATAATCCACATGAAGCACTAGTCGCTGTGTCTGGCTCGTGGTAAGTGCTCATTACTGTAAATGTAAATGATGCTCATTACTGTTATTATTACGGTCATTAATTTGTGCAATAGCAAAAGAGTCCTACAGGTGAATAAAGATTTAATTGAAGGAGAGAAGCCTTTTGTTTTGTCCAATCAGATCAGGACAGAGAGCAGCCCGAGGTCAGAGAGCTCAAGGCTGGGTCAGAACAATTACCATCAGTTTTTCACAGAGGTTCCCGCAGTGGCCTGCATTGTGTGAGACATCACAATGGACTCAGCGACTCTAGGTGGACACTTCATTGCCTGGGCAGAAAGGGATATCAAGATTTATAATACTGACTGACCTCCTGCCTAGCTCAGGAGGGCAAATCAGGCTGGCAGCAGGAATATCCTGAGCACCTTCTGGGTGCCCACGTGCTGGACGGAGACAGGGAGAGAAGGACGACATGGGAACTAGCGTGGGACTCCCAGAGGCATAAATGAGACATCCCAGCTCTCAAAGGGACTTTGAGACAAACCATGAATATGAGACGTTAAATAATGCTGCCATCCATGCAGCTCCAAACAGCTATGGATGTAGGAAAAAGGAGATTACCACAGGCTGGAAGGCTGCTTGGAGAAGGAGAACCTTGATGGACAGATAGGATCTGGGTAGGTAATTATGAGTAGGAATGTCATTCCAGAAAGGGGAAATGAAGTAAACAATGGCCAAAACACATCACAAGGCTTATGTTGAGGACAGTGAAAAGGGGAATCTGTCAGAAGGAGGTGGGGGGCTTTGTATATGGGGGAGAGGAAAGCCAAGAACACGATGGGCAAGGTGAAGCCACAGGCCTCCAACACCAGCCAGAGGCAATGGACAGCTGGTCTCCCCATTAAACTGTGAGCTGCGTCCCCAGCTCAGAGCACAGTGCTTGGCTCACAGAAGATCCTCACCAACCATGTTATCAAAATGCGGCTTCAATCAGATTAGTTTGCCCGGCTGGTATGAGGAGGAGCGAGGGGTGGGGGGAATACATTTGGGAGTCTGCTGCCTCTTAGAAATTATAGGAGGCCAGAGACAAGAAGATGGCAGATATATTTTCCTTCTTTCTTCTACTCAACCCCACCCTCTATCATTGTCCATGACCCCTCCAAACACGTTAGGTGGTGTGTGGAGAATGTTCAATGAGGCGTCAACTCCCATATCCTTGGGAGAATGGCCTGTGTTTCTGGAACATTCTCATTGGAGACTAACTTTCCAGAAGGAACTCTTGTCTGATATAGCGGGACTTTGGCTGAACCCCCAGCTCTAGTCTCCCTCATGGCCCCAATAAGCTCTGCCACTCCCCAGGGCTCACTGGGAGGTGGACAAAGCCAGAAGAAAGGGTCGGTTAGAGACTCGAGGCATCCTTAGCAGGCTCATCCTTGGGCACTCTTGAAATTGGCAGCCCTTAAACATTCAGTGACATATGGGGGAAACACTAAGAGCAGTGGGCTGAAGATCAGAGAGATTGCCTGTGGTAGACGCAGCCTCATCCCCCATTCAGTAAAACAGAAGTTCTGCAGTGATCCTGATGTTACCACCACTACTCACACCCGCATCACCACCAAGAGACAGAGCAGCAAATGCTGGGGAGTACATGCATTTTGTGGCTTATCAAAATATTCGTTCTGTTTACAAAGCTCTCCTTGAGGGGACTTCTTCATTCCACAAACATATATTGAATGCCAGCTAGAGGCTGGGGATAATGTAGTGAATCAAATAATCAGTAGCTCCTTTAGCTGTTGTCAGCTGCCGTGGAGTCAGCCCCGTTTCATGGCGATCCCAGTGGCGTCACTAGGGCCCCGGTCTGTGCCCTGGTAGGCTCCAGCCCTCGTGAAGGTGATGGGGATCCTGCAGGACCCGGCGGGGGGGGCTCCCTTCCACCTGATCTCAAGGGTGGCATTCTCCTTAGCTCCCCTCTGCTCAGCCTCTCCTGGAAGCCGCAGGCCTGGGTGAGCTAGCCAGGCCTGGGCTGGAGTAACAGTTTCGCTGGGACTTGAGCCTCCTCAGACTGTTCAGAGGCATTTCCCCATCTTTACCCTAAATGTTTCCATGCTGCATCTTAGCCCCAACCCTATTCCTGTTGCTGCTGCAGACCTCGATGTTCATGAGAACAGTCAATCCTATTCTCTGTAGAAAATCCCTGTAAGTCCCTGTGTGGCACAAATGGTTTGCAATCAACTACTAACCTAGAGTTTAGTGGTTCACATCCACCCAGCAGCACCACAAATGAAAGACGTGGGGACCTGCTGCAGTAAAGATTACATCCTAGAAAACCCTGTGGAGCAGTTCTGCTCTGTCACACATGGGATGCCGTGAGTCAGAGTTGACTCGACAGCAACGGGTTTGGATTTTTTGTTTGTTTATTCATTCTAAACTGTTCCTTGCGTCTTCCTTCAGAAACTGTGGTAAAATGAGTTCTTTTATGTGGCCTTTTGCCTTGGTTCTCTGGAAAAACAGCTTGAGAGATTTTTCTGCTAAGCCCTGAGAGGTTATCTTTGCTCTGGTTTTCTACCTCAGGGGGTTTGTTACTTTTGCCAGGTTGATTGAGATTTCCTGGGTAAGCTGTTAACAACTTGGTTTGATACTTTTTATCTGGTAGTGGGCTGTAGCCTGCCCTGTGATTGGTATGCACCTTGCAAGGATTGGTCAATGGACTATGCAAATGAGGTGAGTTGTAGCCTACTATGCAGATGAAGTGTCTGTGGCCTACCAAGAGAGGATTGGTCAGTTTATGCCCCCCTCCCCGGGAGGGGCCATGCCTTGAAATTGACAAGGAGTTGTGTATATAAGCAGCCCATCCCACAGAGGTTTTTCAGATAGAAAGAAGCAGCAAGAGATGCAGCAGGAAGAAAGAAGAGAGAAGCAGAAAAAGAGAGGCAAAGAACCTCCTACAAGAGCTGTAACAAGGGTCAAGGGTTGTGACACTGAAGACAGCGAGAGACCCAGAAGGGGCCCAGCCACGGAGCTGGTCGTGACAGATGGCAGGGCCCAGAGGAATCTGTCCCCAGGGGATCGAGAGGAGGTCTGCATGGCTAAGAGGAGCTGAGAAAATTGTCCTGCACTGAAGAAGGGACACTTTGCCTACATGCATCCTGAACCTGATCCTGAGCTGTAGCTTGTTGATCCTGGTCCCATGTTGTACCCTGTTCCTTATTAATAAACCACCTAACCGTAAGTATAGTTTGTGAGCTCTGTGAGACATTGAAGTGAATTGCCAAACCCAAACGGGGAAGGGAAGAGTGCTGAGGGGAGGGAGAGTGGCTGATGTCAGAGATGGAGCAGTACAGCAGCTTGGAAAATGTGGAAATCTAGAATATATTTGACTTCCACCTCATAGGAGTTGGCTTTGTGCTGATTCTTGTATTTGAAGTTATTTGTACAGGAACCCTCTGTTCCTGGACAGAACACACTGTACTTTCTGAACCATCTAGCTTCTCCAAACTCCATCTTCAGGTTATTCTATGAACTTGGTCAATCTTTTTTTTTTTTTTTCTCAGTTAGAATCCCTTCCGTAGCATCAAACAAAATAACAGAAATGGTTTAATTTCGTGATGAAATATTAAACTAATACAGCACTGTGCTTGAGTAACACACTTTTCTACTTTGAAACACACTGACAGAGAGGGTATAATTTTATTAATAAAATATTAAAATAATTCACCATGCTTACGTAACACTCTCCCACTTTTTGTGGTGCTTTCCTTGTATATTATCTCATTTGATTCTCACAATAGCCCTTTGATGTGGCTAGTAAAAATACTATCATCCTCCTTCGACAGATAAATAAACTGAAGCCCAGAAAGGTAAGCTGATTCGCTGAGAGTCACACAGCCTGTTTGGGATCCAGTGCCCAATTTTGCTGTGTTCTCCGAGTCAGTGGGTGGACACTGAAGGGACTATTCTTCTTGATTTAACTCCCAGGTCAGACAGACAGAGACAGCCTTTGTTGTCCAAACCCAGGAGGAAAGACTGGGCCTAACATGAACAGAGAAGCTGGAGTCAGATATCGGTGGGACCAGCAAAACCAGGACCAATTCTCTTAAAAGCAAAGGGAGAGTGTTCTTGCCTGGCTCGGAGACCCTCACCCATCAGTGGGATCAGGGCTGGATTAAGGCACCTGAGGGCCCTAACAGCTGATAATCTGTGGGCTTTCACCGGCTGACTTTCAGAAACACATCATCAGGCTTTTCCTCCTAGTCCATCTTAGTCTGGAAGCTCCGCTGAAACCTGTTCAGCATCATAGCAACACAAAAACCTCCGCTGACAGATAGGTGGTGGCTCCACAGGAGGTGCATTGGCCAGGAATGGAGCCCAGGTGTCCCCCACGGAAGGTGAGAATTCTGTCACTGAACCACCACTGTCCCCAGGCTCCCACAACAGACTGTTTCTAATTTTAGGTTATTGATATCAATCCAACCCTCCAGCATATCAGTGTCAGATTGAATTCCACTCTTTCCTCATCTAAATATTCATGGCTTCATCTCCCCTTCGCTGTGGTGTCTCCTGCGCTGTTCACTTTCCTCACCTCCGGGCTTGCTCAGCCATGCCCACCGGAGTGATGCAGCGTCCAGGGAGGAACTTCTGAATGGAGGTGATAGAACTTTCCTGAACCGTCAAAATAAAATCAGGTTTAAAAATGTACAGCCATGGCAAGTAACATTTGGGTTTAAAGTGGGGAGTCAAGCAAGGGGCAGGTAAAGGAGAACAGGGAAGAGATATTCTTTACCTCAAACAAAGTGTCACGAAGACTCAGGGATCGTGACCTTGTCCATTTAGCAAATGAGGAAGCAGAGGCTAGGACACACGAGAGAGGAGTGTTCTGTGAGCTCTGTACTAGGGGGATGCCGGACTCCAGAGCAGGAAGTTGGGTCTGTAATGTGGCGAAGTGGAGACGATGCTGGGGACCTAACTCGTTCAGGTTTAACGCTTATCAGGAGAGACAGTCACCCTGTGTTAAGGACTCTCCTCACCCAAGTATCTATCCTAGGCATCTGAACACTGTTCCCTCCTGGCCAGGGCTCCACACCCAAGCTTTGCCACCTATGTCTTCAGAGGACAGAACAAGCACACATGATATCCCCCTCTGTGGTAGAGTCAGATAAGGCCAAGGGATTGTTAACCAGCCGGTGGTTTGTGGAAATGTCGAATGGATGGACGAGAGGCTGGCTGAGGCCCGTTCTTACTCAGGTTCTCTTTCCCCCGCCAAGAGCGAAGGGGGCACTGCCTGACAGGTGTGCCCCAGCCAGCTGCAGTCAGCATGAGCAAGCCCCCACAGAGGGACTGTGGGGGGAGGCTGGGTTCAGACAGAGCCTCCAAACAGCACTCACCCCTGGTTGGGCCTAGCTCGGGCCCTCAGCAGGGAAGGTTTCAATTTGGAGAAACTTCTGCAAAATGGGCCAGATGGATGGAAAAGGGGCTGAGAATTGAGCAGGAGCAGTTACTGGTTGGAAACCCTGGCGGCGTAGTGGTTAAGAGCTTGGCTACTAACAAAAAGGTTGGCAGTTTGGATCCACCAGGTGCTCCTTGGAAACCCTATGGGGCCGTTCTACTCTGTCCTGTAGGGTCACTATGAGTCAGAATCAACTCGGCAACGAGTTTGGTTTGTTTGTTTTTTTTTTTCAGTTACTGGTTGCTCTCTCAGAAGTATTCCTAAGTGTTTGCTGAGGTTATGAAGCCTTTGCTTCTCCAGGGTCAGCCAGCAGTGACTGTTTCAGGGACAATAGATATGGTGGCCAGATGAACCACCCAGCCAGCAGTCAGTGGGGCCAGGGTCCCAGGAGTAGGGTTGGCAGAAGAAATTCAGTGTATCAAACATGGATTGAGCATACCCTATATGCCCAACTCTATGACTGGGAATAAGATTTGACATCATGCCAGGCAAAGGCTGGGACATATTATTATAAAAGGCCCAGTATGGGGGAGAGACAGGGATGACAACCTGTGACTACGGAACTGGGGTGCCTTAGTGCTGAGATGGCATTGGACCTGGGCCTTGGGGAACAAGGAGGATTGTTTCAACAGATAGAGATGGGAGGACATTCCAGAGAGAGGGAAGAGTGAGAGCAAAGGCAGAGAAGAGGGCAATCACGGAGGACATTCAGGAAACAGTCCGTAGGTGAGGATGAGTAAAGTTGGAATGGGAGGTGGGGAGAAATCCTGGAGGGCCTTGCATGTCATATTAAAAGTTTGGAATTCCTTCTGTAGGGAATCCACCACCACCACCAGTGGCCATCAAGTCGATTCCAACTCATGGCGACCCCACGTGTGTCAGAGGCTCCGCAGGGTTTTCAGTGGTTGATTTTTTTGTAGTAGTAGATTGCCAGGCCTTTCTTCTGAGGCACCTCTGGGTAGACTCAAATCTCCAACCTTTCAGTTAGCAGCCCAGCAGGTCAGAAGGGCATTTGCCCCTGGGCACAAGTTCAAGGGGGCGCCAGACAAGGCTGGCCAGTAAGGGTGGGGCAAACTTACAGATTGTCCCTGGGTGCTCGTTACACTCGCTATGCCTCTGGAGCGTGTAACTGTTGGCACCACCCATGGACCAATGTTCATGTGCGAGGAACTGTGGGTTTGAGTGGGTAGCCAGTGACCATGTGAAGAAAGGTGGTGGGCAGTTGGGGAAGAATGAAAGAAGGGGAATGATGCTCTGCAAACTTTCCTCATCATGATACCTCATTCAACAGCCACATTGGTCAGGTCTCATTTTTAAATGACAACATGTGTCCTTTGATGCTGTCTGCTATGAGACCTCTCAGAGGTTGGGCTCAGGGTTTGGGGGCTCTGACCGGAAAGCTGGGCTAGACTTCATCCTGAAGCAGGGCCCAACTGTCCTGCCAGGTGGGGGGCAGCAGGTGTCCCTTAATGCAGACCGTTTCAACCCATCGCTTCTCCATCAGCAGCATCTAACACCCCCTAAGCCCCACTCTGCCTGCCTCTGCCGGTTCAGACAACAAAGTTTCGCCGTGCGAAATCCAAATATGGCCGATTTTCAAATGAGGAAGAAAAACAATTCAAACCATACACAGCCAGAGAGCAAACAGGTAATGCCAGGTACCCAGCTGGTTGCATAATGTTCATAATGGGCCAGACCATTCATTCTAAAGAGGGAATCAAAGAGTTCATGGTTTTATTTTATATTTTTTATATATCTATTTATTTATGTTAGGAAACCAAATGTGAATCAGCTGCTGTCTTCCCTCAATCCTTCTTCGATCGTTTGCTTTGGGAATACTTAAGGGCGTTTAGATTCTTTGCGGCGGGGGGAAAAAGCCTCCAGTGGGGTTGAGCTCAAACTTCCCTAAGAGCCACTTTCTTCCTCTACGCCCCCCGCCCTCCGATTTCAGAGCCCACCGCAGTGGGCCTGGGGGTGGTTCCCCAAGCATCTAGGCATCTTCTCTTCCCCACCAGCGGCTAGGGTCCCCAGCGGCCCCCTTTCCGTTCAGCTCGCCGTGAATGGCAGATTCCTCTGTCCGTGTCGAGTTTCCGATCGCCATAGAAACAAACGGGGAGGCAGTTTCATTAATCATTTAGAGCATGAGAAGTCTAGGTCAGTCTGATTGCAGCATATAGGGTATCATCTCCGGGCCACATGGGACTCAGTCGATTTGAATTAAAAAAGATTAAGCTGCCCTGGGCTGCCTGGCCCCATCAGTTTAAGTTCTCATGTGACGGTGGTTTCTGGAGCCATATGGATTAGTGAGTGAAGCTATGCGTTTATGTGGCAGGATCCAGTGAAACGTTAGATGGCTGCAGGTGTCTGAGGGGCAGAGGACCGGGATCACATACAGTTTTTTTTATACTTGTTGCTGTTCTTTTGAAACTGGAAACAATAATTCAGTTTTATTTCTCCAGTGACAGTTACCACTCTTGCTGACCGTGAAATGGTACATTTGTTACCCTGGGTTTATGGTTCACGACGAAATGGTCGCCAGGAGCCGGGAGTGGCTGTGTCCCATGCCTGTTCCAGGGTGGCGGGTGAGAATGCTTTGTTTTTTTTTTTTTTTTCTTTTCCTATGGAGTGGTGAGAAATGCATCAAATAAATATTGATGACATTTCGGTTTTGCTTGAATCAAGATTTATGAGCCCCAGGAAATTGACTTAGAGGCAGCTACAAATCAACATGGCTCTGAAAGAGTTGTGTAGGAATCCTTCCAAAGGAACCCCCCCTTCCAAAGTACCTACCTTATTT
>NW_004443941.1:17125273-17128875 GCF_000243295.1 Trichechus manatus latirostris
CCTCGCCCCTTGGGCAACCACTTTGGACTAGCAAGAAGGCAGCTGGGCCTGGGGAAAGTCAGTTATAGTGTTCTGGGGTGTTTCCACGGGGCTGCTATTGCCAAACTGCTGTGTTGTTTCTTTCTTCTCTGTGACCACTGTGACTGAGTGCTTTGCTGAGAAAACCAGAAAGCAGGAGCCAGCTGGGGTCTGCGTCCAGCCCTCTTGTCCTCATTCAGCCTGGCAGCTCCCGGTGGGAGGCGAGCCCTGAGCTGGGAAACCAGGTTTTCCATCCAGCCATGCTATTGCCACCGGGTGCATCACCTTGGGCAAGTCATGCTACTTCTGGGCATTTGTTTCTCATCTTCCTCCAGTTCTAAGGTACAAAAATCCCTTCACAAAATGAGCACTTGATGGGTTCTGGTAGAGAAGGAGAAAATATGGCCCCAGCCTCCAGAGCCAGTGATGGGTGAGGTAGGAGAGGTGTGAACACAGGTCTCCTGACCTGGCCCTGGTCAGCTGTCCCTTCTCTGAGCCCCCGCCACTCACAGTCAGGACTCCCAGGGTGGCACACTGCACCTCTCCCTGCACCAACACCAGCGTCTGGCTCTCCAGTCAACTGCAAGCCCCGCAGGCAGGACCAAGTCTTCAGAATCCCACTCCCAGGGTGGAGGGCAGAGCCCCTAGAAGGCTTTTAAGAAGCACTAAGAAACCCTGGTGGCGTAGTAGTTAAGAGCTATGGCTGCTAACCAGAAAGTCTGCAGTTCGAATCCACCAGGCGTTCCTTGGAAACTCTATGCGGCAGTTCTACCCCGTCCTATAAGGTCACTATGAGTCGGAATCAACTTGATGGGAATGGGTTTAGTTTTTGGTTTGGTTAATTTGATTGAGTGACTTGAAACAGTCCAGCCAGACTACTGTCAACTGCCAGGATTTGTTTAGAGAGAAGAAAGAAGAGGGTGTGTAGGAAACTCGCAGGTATGGCTCCCAGGAGAAAGCACCAGCAGAGACCCTAGGGAGGCAAGATGGCAAATCATTCTAGAATATAGGTGAGGGTGCTTGAATTGTGGACTTTGCTTGCTAGCTGTGACCGTGAACAACCATTTAACCGCTCCAAGCCACGGTGCATCAGGAAAAGCCCAACAGCTGGAGTCAGATGTCCTAGGTAGTTCAAGTCCTGTCTCTGTCACTTACCATTGAGAGTGAGCTCAGGCAAGTGACTTCATGTGTGGGACTCTGATCAGTTCCTGCTTCAGGAATGAAGGACTTCTACTGGCAGCCACTGGGAATGCTTCAGGCAGAAAGCCCTCAGCTGTCAGCCCCCTACAGGGATTGTCTCAACTGAAGAGTGATTTGCCCAAGGTCACGTTCCCTTCCTGGGGCAGCCTGCATCCAGTGAGTGACCACCATAGGGGTCTAAAGGGCTCCTCCCCTCCCAACTTGCAACAACTGTGAAGGGCTAGTCAAGCTCCACAGCTCACTGTGGAGTCAGCTGAGACCTTCACTGGGACAACAACTGAACTCATCTTTTCCTCTGTCCAGCCCTGCTTTGTCCCCGCCCTTCCCCAAGAGCCAGGGGCAGATTATGCAATAGGCAAGGTAAGCCAGATCATCTGTAGTGAACAATTTCAAATGGGTTTCACCACCTGGTCATCTGCCCCTGTGAGGGATTGTGAATTTGAAAAGAGGCTTGTATTCTGCAGGAAGGTGCTGTGGGTTGGGGGAGAGATAGATACCAGCCATACCTAGAAGCAGAATCTTTGATGTGGTGAAAAAACGTGAAATTGTTCACTACAGTTGATCTGGTAAGCAAGGTAAGCACCGTGCTTCCCTTGCCTTTTGGACAATCCGCCCCTTCCAAGAGCACTCTCTAATAGACACCCAGCCTATTCATTGCTAACCTGAGACACTTCATCTCTCTGAGCCACGAGACACTTCACATTTCTTTATCTACACCACTGAGACAATGATCGTGTCTAGCTGTTAGGGCTACGGTGCAAATTAAATGAGATAACCCATGCAGAGCATTTAACGCGCTGCCTGGCATAGAGAAAGTGTACTGTGTACTACCTGTGTATTTCCCTGATGTGGTTGTTGTGGTTGATACTTGTTGTCAGAGTCAGCTCCAACTCATGGTGACCTTACGTATAATAGAACTAAATGTTACCCGCTCCTGCAATCTCTTCATGATGGTTGGGAGGTGTTATGGATTAAATTGGGTCCCCGCAAAATGTATGTCAACTTGGCTAGGTTATGATTCCCTGTATTGTGTGGTTGTCCTCCATTTTGTGATCTGATGTAATTTTCTTATGTGTTATAAACCCTAACCTCTATGAGGTTAATGAGGCAGGACTAGAGGCAGTTACGTTAATGAGGCAGGAAACAATCTAAAGGATTAGGTTGTGTCTTGAGTCAATCTCTTTTGAGATACAAAAGAGAGAATTAAGCAGAGAGGAGAGGGACCTCATTACCACCAAGCAAGAAGAACCAGGAGTGGAGCATGTCCTTTGGACCTGAGGTCCCTGCAACTGAGAAGCTCCTAGACCAGGAGAAGATTGATGACAAGGACCTTCCCCAAGAGCTGACAGAGAGAGAAAGCCTTCCCCCTGGTTCAGGAGCTCTGCATTTGGACTTCTAGCCTCCTAAACTGTGACAGAATAAACTTCTGTTTGTTAAAGCCATCCACTTGTGGAATTTCTGTTACAGCGGCACTAGATGACTAAGAGAGTATGTCTGAGTCATTGTTGTGGTTATTGTGTGAATCCTCCTCATTGGGAGTTTCTTTCATTTTTGCTGACCCTCTACCAAACATGATGTCTTTTTCTAGTGATTAGTCTTTCCTAATGATGTGTCCTTTGCCCTAATATAAACTCCTTATTTTGCAGAAGAATTTGGCTTGATCTTGAAGAATGAAATACAGATCCATGGAGAGAAAACAAAGGGAATGGCAGAGATGCTAGTTCTCTCCAAATAGTTCTCTCTCCTTCTTCTGATTTTTTAGCTGGGCACATGGCTGGCCACCCAGAATAGAAACCACATCTGCCAGTTTCTCTAGAAGATAGATGTGTCCATGTGATTAAATTCTAGCCAATGGGATATATAAAAAAGGGGCATATGCAGCTCTCAGTATCCTTAAAGGCAGGAAGCCTCCCCTCTTTCTTTCCTTCCTTCTTGCTGAAATGTAGATATAATGACTGGAGTTCCAATAGCCATCTTGGGTCATAATGTGATCTTGGAAATGGCAACCAGGCATAGCTGAGCAACAAAATGGAAGGCTCCTGGGTCACGGACCCCATACCAGCCCTGGACTGCCTCTAGACTATCACATGAAAGAGAAACAAGCCGCTGTCATTTTGGGGTTTTTTTTTTGTTGTTGTTGTTACTTGTGTGCAAACCTACCTAATCTTAAGTAACATAGAGGGGCTTACAAGTGGGTAAAGAGATCATGAATAAAGACTCGGAGGCCCAACTGGGTGTGACAGTGAAGAGACTGACCTGTCAATAATAATAATAATAGTAACAATAATAATACTATATATTCATATCATGTTGTCTTAGTTATCTAGTGCTGCTATAACAGAAATACCACAAGTGGATGGCTTTAACAAACAGAAGTTTATTCT
>NW_004443941.1:17130615-17133494 GCF_000243295.1 Trichechus manatus latirostris
CCTTGGCCAGCACTTGGTGGGACACAAAATTAAAGACATGGGTGAGAGTCCTGCTTTGGCCAAGAATTAGAATCAGTCCCATAGAGTGAGGTAAGAGAGACCACTTAAAAGAGGGGAGCTGAGTTGCCTGAAGGCGACTGGGGGATCTTTATCTGGCTAGTTTTCTGCACTAAAATAGCTGGTGAATTCAGAGGCCAAAAACCCAGTGCCATCAAATGGATTGCAACTCTTAATGACCCTGCAGGACAGAGTAGAACTTGTCCCATAGAGTTTCCAAGTTATAATCTTTACAGAAGCAGGCTGCCACATCTTGCCCCCACGGAGAGGCTGGTGGGTTTGAACCACTGACCTTTCAGTTAGCGGCTGAGTGCTTAACGACTGTGCCACCAGGGCTCCTTTTGAATTCAGAGGAGGCATCAACAAAGTCCGTGGAGTATAACTGGAAGCCAAGAGAGGAACCCAGGGCCTATACAAGAAGTTTGTTGCCTCCTGCTGGGCCCAAGGCTCCTGAGGAAAGGTGAGGGGCAGCACCGGTACAGAGGAGAAAGTCTGGGATCCAAGGAAGATAGGTGTGTCTCCAGAGGAGATGAGGAGCAGCCACCCGGCACTGTTCAGGATCAGGACATATCGAGTAGGCCAGAGGAGCCATCAATTTCAGACCCAATTAGGCTGGGACATTCCAGAACAGGTCCTCCTCATGCCTTGGGGCAAATTCTCAGTGGGGAAAGAGAGGGATCCACCACCAGGTTAGGCCACGGAGCCTCACTCTGGGTTCGGGACCACCTGGATAGATGTCCTCGAGTACTTTCTCATTCTGGATGCTCTCCTTGGAGCCCAAGAGTAAACGACCAGTGAAGCCCCCCAGAGGGACAAGGAGGGGCAGCCAGATTTCTGGGAAGGATGGGGCAAGGAAGAAGACAGAATGAGTCAGAAGTTAGGCTATGAGGTGGGAAGAGCAAGCAGCATGCCTCACTTGGCCAGACTGTGCCAAGGTCAGTGAGAAAGCTCGGTCAAGAGTCCAGGGACTTGGACTGTAGTTTTGATTGCTACCTGGCTCTGTCTAACCATGGCTGGTTCTTGCTCACCCTCAAGGCCAGGCCAGGCCAACACTGACCCACCTTCCCCCAAAATCATCCCCTCATCCTCCTCCCCTGCCTCTCACAGTCCCTACCTCTTTTCACAGCACGCAGAGCCACCCAGATGTGGAGGCTTGGTGCTGTCTTGACTCTGCCCTCCTCAGGTCCTGTATTCCATTGCTTTAAGCTTTGTGGCTCTGCGGTGTCACTCATGAGCTCCGTGAGTCTCCCTCACCTTCCTTCTCCCACACTTTCCATCTCCCTCACCTTCAGTCTCCTAGGCAGTGCCTTCCCCAAGGCCTAATCATACTAGGTGCTCAATACCAGTGAATGCTGCTCCCCCCACTTCTCTCTTCCCATCCCCTCCCCACAAAAAGAAAACCAATTCTGTGGACCAGGCAGAATAAGAGGAGTGTCTTCCCCATAGGTTTACACTGAGGGCAGTGGGAAGAACAAAATAGAAAGAAGGAGGAGGACAGGGGGGAGGAAGGAGTGACACAGCTGGAGGAGTTGGCTAATTTGGCCAGGGTTCAGGTTTGCATCTGAGTTTTCATATCAAATCATTCTACGTCCAAGGGCACTCAGTACCTCTTTTAAAACATAGCATATAAAGGCTATTTTACTAAGTGTAGACAGCCCATGCTGCTTCATGCTCTAGCTCTTCCAGGCAGACAAGCAGCTCTTGTCTCCTCTACGCTTAACAGATGTAGCATCCAGCCTTTTGGGTTTTCCGTAGACAGTTTCCTCCTGTGCTGATCTTGCTCCCAGAGCACAGGGCCATGTCTTCTCTTCATGCTTTGCCCACCCCCCCCAAAAAAAAATACACATATACACATGCATGCACACACATGTCTGATACACAATTATCAGACAATAAAGACAGACAGGTTGATTGATACATTACCAAACCCCAGCATCAACACCAAACACCAAAGCTGGGCACTGCGATAAAGAAATGATGTTGGCTTTTGCAGAGGTCCTGGAGATGCCTGGGAAACTATAAGTGGACTCTCTGAAGGGCTCAGTCAGGTGACGGTCCTCCTCATCCCCCGCCCCCACATACAGGCTGGCCAGATTTACACACCTCAGGAGTCCATAGAAGGCAAGAACAGGCTCCCTACCCCAAGCCTACATGGACCATTCTCAGCAGGATGACAGTGTTACTAGGCTGATGTGCTCTTTCTCCAGAACATTCAGTTTCACTGTAGGAAATGTTGGAAAACTTGAACTCAGGTGGGCTCCAGATACTTGAGCACATGGAGCACAGGCATGCATTTGAAAAAGGGAAAGGGGCTGGGAGAAGCGGTCATGGTCCATATTCTTTTAAGGATGTCTAGAGGGGAACCTGAAGAATAGGGCACCAAGCTCCATCTACCCTCTCCTGGAGGAGGCAAAAGAACAGCTCCCAAGCCCCTGGACTCTCTGCCCAGGCATCTGGCCTAGAAAAACCCTAGAGTTCATTCCCAGGCTAGCACTACTCATAGACTGTGAGAATTGAAGGTCCTCAGAGGTCATCCCCTTGTGAAAGACCCTCTCCAGTGTTCAAGGAAGCTGGTCCCCCAGCCCCTTCTCAATTATTTCCAGTGACACGGGCACCTTCCCTGTCCCAGCAGATTTAGGAAGTGGTTCTTCCTCCTATTGAGCCACAGCTGACCTCCCTGTCCCCACCTCCCTTCTCTTCTGGAGACACACCAAACAGCAGATCCATCTTCCACATAACAGACCTCCACCTACTCTCCCCGGAACATGGTATTCAGACAGTTTTTACCTGATTCCCCTGTTGGAAGGCCCTCCAGACAGCAC
>NW_004443941.1:17133857-17142895 GCF_000243295.1 Trichechus manatus latirostris
CAGTGGTTAAGAGCTCAACTGCTAACCAAAAAGTCAGCAGTTCAAAGCCACCAGCAGCCCCTTGGGAACCCTATGGGAAAGTTCTACTCTGTCCTGTAGGGTCACTAAGAGTCGGAATCCACTTAACAGCAATTGTTTTGTTTTTAATAGCTTCTAGGATTGATATGAAGACTGCATGAAGACAACCCATGTGAAGCCTGCCACACAATGCAGGGCATGCAGTAAGAGCTCAATAAATATCAGCTACTGTTATTCTACACGTATATTTTAACAAAATCTTTGAATGGAATCACATTGTACGTTCTCTTCAGTAACTTTTTTTTAACTCACTTAGTGTGAACATTTCCCTGTATCATTAAATAGTCTTCAAAGCATTTTTAATAGCTGTAATATTTCTTCTCAGGAGCTCTGGTAATTTATTTAATCACTCTCAGAGGGATTACTTCTGTAAACTTTTTTTTTTTAACCCAGGCTCCCAGGTCAGAGCCGCAGGGCAGGGGGCAGGAACTCCTCCCGAGCGGCTGACCCTCCCTGCCCCACCTCTCCAGTCATCCATTACCCTCTGCCTGTGCCTGCCTCCCTCCACCTTCAGCTGGAATCAATTGCTTTTGCTTCTGGCCCTTCCCTCCTCCCCTGTAACATCAATCAACCATCACGGCACCACTATGTGCCCAGCCCAGTGCCAGCAACACAGGGTTGCCTGAAAGAAGAGAGTTGACCTGCCTTCAAGGACCGTGTCTGGAGAGGTAAAGGATATGCCTATCAAACAGTCAGAGAATGGGCGAGGGGTGCGTTGGCAGGGTTGGGGCTCAGGAAGGCAGAGGGGAGGGGTTGGCGGGAGCCAGTGTTCTCTGGGCAGCACTGCAAACAGGAAGGAGAGAGCACTCCGGTGGGGGCAGGCGGCAGTGTGAGCCGAAGTGCATCGTGGCTGACTGGCCACAGGATGGCTTGGGGAGGGCTTGGTGGAGGGGATGATTTGGCAGGAGCACAGGTGTGAGCCTTTGTGCTCCCAGGGAGGACAGTCCTGCTGGGGTCCGTCCGAGCTGATGACATCATCCTGTGCTGTACGCCTGCCTTCGGCCAGGTTGGGGGCCCCAGTTCCAAGCGAATGCCCCCGGTGGCTAGGGGCAATCATTTCAAAATGAAGGTAATGATCCAATTAGTGGTTATCCATCAAGTTCAGTTATCTTTCCCTGGGCTGGAGAGCAGAGAAGCTGAGTAAACACGTGCCTCGGACTGTGACATAAAACCAGACTCCCTTGTGCTGCCAAATGAGTTCAAGATGCGGCCAAGGTGCCTCTCAGGGCCTGCAGGTCGGCGTCTCTGTGGCCGAAAGAGTCAGGAGAACCATCCGGGCTTACAAGGAGTAGGTCTGCAACTGTCTCCCCAGCCTCCCGATCTAGCCCCTGGCCCCACTGTGAGAATAGGGAGAGGAGCAGGGCAGCCGTCAGCCTGGGAAAGTTTCACAATCACAGCCAGTATCCAAGCTGGGTACCCATCAGGAGACTTCAGTTCATCTCAGCCCAGCCCCAAGCCCCAGCTCAGACTTCTGAAGCCTTAACCCGTCTCCCCAGCTCACCCCTTCTCTCCACATTCACTGTCTGTGCCACGTATCTGCACACTGATGTCTTATGCCTTCAGCCTCCTTACTTAGACTCTAAATTCCCGGAAGACAAGGACTATATGTGTCTTCTCATAGACGGATGGGATCTATAGTTGGAAGGAACATTGTATTCCAAATGTCTCATTTAAAAAATGAGGAAACTGAGGTCCAGGGATGGCAAATGATTAGCCCAACACCACGTTGTTGGTTAATGCCTCATCCAAGATCAGAACCAAGGTCTCCTGGCTCAGTAAAAATGTATTGAGCGCTACTTATGTGCCAGGCCCAGTTCTAGGCTCTGGGGAAATGCTTGGAAACAACAACAGACAAAAATCTCTGTGGTCATGTGGCTCATATCTAGTGGTGTGAGGCAGACAACAAGTAAAATATAGAACACGTCATATGATGAAGAGTGCTGGGGAGAAAAATAAAGCAGGAAAGGAGTTGTCATAACATAAGAGAGTGTTGGGGAGGCTTTTTTGAAAACAGTGGTTGGGAAGGCCTTCTAGGAAGGTGACATTAATGCAAAGACTTGGAGGAAGTGAAAGAATGAATGATGTGGCTTTCTAGGGGGAAGAAGAGCATTCCAAGAGAGGGAACAGCAAGTGCAAAGGCCTGTAGGCCAGATAGTGCCTGGCGGGTTGCAGGAACAGCAAAGAAGCCAAACGGACTCAGCAGAGTGGGCAAGAGGAAGAGAGGTGGAGGTGAGGTCAGGGGGGAACGCAGGCCAGGGGTAGTCAGATCACGCAAAGCCTTCGGGCTGTTGTAAGACGTCGGTTTTTACTCTGAGTGAGATGGAGGGTCAGTGAAGGGTTTGTAAGCCAGGAGTGACTTGATCTGACTTTGGTTTAAAGGGATCAGTCTGGCTGCTCTTCCTCAGTATAATACAACCATGCTCACTTCAGTTTCCCCCACAGGACCTAACAGGACATACGGTACATGCTCAATGGATCCCAAATGAGTGAGCAGAGAGACAAAGCACAGAAATTACATGGCAGAGTCAAACCAAGAATCTGAACACTTAGGGAACCTTCAGAGGGCTAGTCCTGCAGGTGGGTCTAACTGACCAGAGCTCCCCAGGAAGTCCCCCCAGGGATCATGGGGGGACTATGAGTGGATGGGTGGGGAAGAAAGTGGACCCAACGTCTGCCACATTCCCATGGCCAGGTCAAGAGGGACTTGGGACTGAGGTCCGTCAGGAGGACTGAGATCCACCTGGAAAAAATCTATGTGTGTTCTCCTCCAGGGAGAGTGGTGGCCAGCCCCTCAGTGACTTGGGCCAAGGTGGAGAACTCAGTGAGCAAAGGTCCTCACCATCAGGACATCCTTTCAAGTCTCTTTTACTGAAATGTAAACCTGTTACCTTCATCTTCCTCAGAGAAGAGGAACAGCCATCACTTCACCAACCATTCCAAAATTGGAGCTGTTTGTGAGCCTTCCACTCCCTCATCCAGAAGGCCCTGAAATTTGGTTGGCATCATGCTTGAAATTTGCTTCCAATTTCTCTGCTCCCTCCTCATGGTGTCCCCTCCCAACTCAGGCTGTTGAAAGAGGACCTTACTAGGTTGTTCTGCTCCAACATTTCCCACTCAGAAGCTCATACTGGTGTTTGCTCCCTGACTCCGATGATCTTAGCATCCTAGGAAATTATTTTGCAGAATACAGCCTGCACTTCCCACTGACTTGGCTCAGCCTGGCCTGCTCACCCCATCTCACCCTTTCTCCTCGTAGCAGCTGAACTTCACAGGGGCCATTGAGTGAGACACCTCTCAGCCCCTGATCCAGGGAGATCAGAGAATGGCGTTGCTGAAGCTGGAACATCCCTGCCTCTTCCAGAACACCACCAACCCCTCCACACAGAGAAGCCGAGATGAGCTGCCCGCCTCACCTGCCACCTCCTCGGCGGGCCTCCTAGTCTTTCTGAACCTGGCTGCTCTCTGCTCTCTACTCTGACTGTGAAGCAGTACAACCCTTCTTCCCAGCCTGGAACCTGCTCATCCAGATGTTGCCAGTCCCCCAAGTTCTCCGCAAGGAGGTAACACACACACCCAGCATTGAAGCCAGACCCCTTCTGTAGTGTGACTGCAGGAACTGAGGCCCAGGACTCCCCATCCTGCAGAAGTTTCCAGGTGGATTCATGGCTTCTTCTGCTTGGCCCAGGTGAGTGCTAGCTGACCTTATGTGGCTCTCTCTGCTCCAGGATGCACGGGTCTGCTTTCAAATGGGCCCGTCTCCCTGTATACTCACCTTACACTGTTCTCATTATGCATGGATCATCTGCACATTAATTAGAATACCTTTTAAAAGATTATCCAATTTCCTTTCCCAAAGACCTCTTCTGCCCCTTCCCCTCTATTTCTACCTATCAAAATCTTAACCACCAAGGGCTTTGAAAGGGACTCTCAGCTCTGCCGGGTATATACTGTGTGACCCTGAGCAAGTGATTTAACTCCTCTGAGTCTCAGCTTCCTTATCAGTAAGATGGAAAAAATAATAGCTACCTAGAAGCTTTGTTTTTAGGATGGGTAGGATCAGAGACGGACTCAATGCCTGGCACAGAGCAGGCCCTCTACTAAATGGCAGTTGTTATTACTATTGTTGCATTAATAATAACATTTCAAGGTCCATCTCTTCCATGATGCCTCTCCTCATTGCTTCATCTGGGAATTGTTTTTCCACTGCATTTTGTATTTTTCTTATAGAACTTCCCTCATGGTATTTGTCACTGTGAGAATGAAGGGAATAAGGATGGAGGGAAAATTAAAAAAACAAAAAACTAAGTAGTAAAAAATGAAGAATATTCAACAATAGCCTCATAATTGAAAGAGTAAACCTGGGTGGTAAATAGGCTTTATCTCATATGCTAACATGATTTGGAAGGGATTGTTTGAAGCACTATACTAAGAAAGATGAGAGGCTCAGAGCCCCAGGAGAATAGCACTGCAATTAATTAATGGTGTCTGCTAAGGGTAGTGGACCCTTTGCAATGTATTTACCAATAATGAAATAAGCTATAGAATTATGCGATGTTATTAAGTGGACATGGATGTCAAAGTCATTTGGTCAAAACTCCTCATTCCATAAGTGAAAAAATTGCACAGTATGCTAAGATATATACATTCCAAACCAAAACCAAACCCATTGCCATCGAGTTGATTCTGACTCATAGCAACCCTATAGGACAGAGTAGAAGTGTCCCATAGGGTTTCCAAGGCTGTAATCTCTACAGAAGCAGACTGCTACATCTTTCTTCCTCAGAACAGCTGCTGGGTTCAAATCGCCAACTTTTTAGTAACAGCCAAGCCCTTAATCACTGCGCCATATGTAATCTTTATTTACTTGTTAATTTTTCATTTGACTATTGGACTATTTCTTTAAATACCTTAGGAAATAGTGAGTTGTATAGTTCTTATCTGTATGATTCCTTTCTGCACCTAGCTATTTCTTCTTCAAATGAGACCCCAGAACACTTTAGAAACTTAGAAGCTAGTAAAAGGAAGTATGTTTCTCCAGGACACAATGAGTGCTTACCAGTGCACTCAAGAAAGACAGTTTAAGGTATAAAACCATCAAGTAAACAAAGCATTTGTATTATTCCTATGGAAGAGGGGTGAGAGGACAGCCCACAATGGAGAAGGGACTCCTGGCCAATAAAGGACCCAAGGCCACCAGCAACATTTCCTGAAGAAGTCTTCAGCAAGAAGGTACTCAATCAGCATCCATAATGATTATTGGTCAAAGGGTTGGGGGCCCAGGATACCCCTAGGGAGGTTTGCTGTCCTGAGATTTGATTCCCTTGGGAGTTCAAGAGCTTCTGGAGGAGGGATTGTCCTACAAGCAAGTCACCCACATGTGACCTGCCCAGGTTGGAGCTAACACTCAGAGCTTACCAGGCACTTTACCTGCATTGCCATTTGATCATCTCAACAACCTTCTGAGGTAAATAATAATACTTACATGTTACATGTAAGGAAACTGAGCTTTAGTTAAGTGAATTGCTCAGGACAACCCAGATGTCAGAGCCAAGACTCCCACCCAGGGCTTCTGACTCCAGATCTTCACACTACTCCACACTGTTTGATGTTCTAGGTTCCTCCAGACATGGTGCGGGGTTGTTTGAGTAAAGTCCTGTTTCAGCTCTGAGCATGGAGTAATTATCCTCTTCAAGTCTGATCCTCTTCAATCCTGCTGGGGCTTCTCTTCTCCCCCACCACCCGAAAGATGCTTTGGCCAGGGTTTCTTGAGTGGAATACTCCCCCTGTGACTGCTCCGGATTACCACACTGAGGAAGTTCCTGCTTCCTCAGGGAGATGGCCCCTGAGGAACATAAAAATCTAAACCTGGTTTTTGGCAGGCCTTCCATGGTCCTGGGCAACTGGCTGTCTGTAAATAGTGATACCTGTGGTACCTACAGCCTCCCAGCCTAGCTTGTTGAGTTTCTGTTGGTATGCACCCTCTGAGAGAGCCAACCATATTAAATTGCTTCAAGCAGCCTATAAAATAAAGACAATTGCAATGCCATAAGGAATAGCATATCCCCAACCATAAATAAATTAGGGCTCTAATTCCATCAAGGCCTGTGGGTGACATCACACACCATGAGAGCCGAGCTTGGAAGGACTACTCACAGCACCACAAATCTGAGATGGAATTACCGTCTTAATTTATTTACATCTTTTGGTGGCTAGGTTGCTGTGACAGATGATTTTTGAAAAGTCTGGCCCCTCCAGATTATGACCTCATGTACTCCTGGTCTTCCTCCCCACCCCACCCCCACTTTCCTTCCTTCTTTCTCTCTCAGACCCCTGGGCACGCATTTCCCCTCATTTTATTTTATTTTCTCTGTGGGCGTGGTAAAGAGTGGAAGGAGGGAAGCACCTAGCGCTGAGAAGAGATGGCATATTCCCAACACAGACAAGAAAGCCTCAGAGAAGCAGGGGAGGCACAGGAAGAATAAGTCTCTCCTCCACCATAATCTGTTGCATTACCCCTGGGCTGTTCATCCAGGACCTCTCTGGGGACATATAGCCTTTCCTTGCTTAAAATTTCAATTTAATTAGATCCACTAGGTGTGTTCTTGGATGTCAACCATGTCCTAGGCAATGCAGGGCAGTGAGAGCCATATGGAACCAAGGAATTTTATGGGCAGAAAGGCCTTCAGTGATATTTGAGTTAGTTCAACTCCTAATTTTACAAATGAGGACCCAAGGCTTAAGGAAATGAAGTGATTCGCCCAAGGTCATCTGGCTAATGAATGGCAGAGAGAAGTCTAGACTACAGAAAAAGTGGGAAACAGTCACCGTGTCCACCAGGGCCTTCCAGCCTAGTTGAAGAAACAAGACAGACATCTTCAAAAGAGAAAGCTAATAACATGAGACAGTATAAAATCAGAGCCAAACTGAGGGCCACAAAAACTGGATTCAGGGAAGGAAGGAAGAAAAACCAGCTGGAGAGATTGGGGAAGATTCATGGAGGAAGCAGCATTTGAGTTGAATGCTGAAGGGTAGGAGGAATCTTGCTTGGCAGAGATTAGAAGGGAGGGCACTACAGGCAGAGAAAGGGCCAGAGCAAAGGCCTGAGAGCCGGAATAAGATGGTCTGGACAGGGAGGTCAGTGAGAGCCCAGTGGGAGAGAAGTCAGTACCTAGGTATCAATATCTTGGGCAAGAGGACTCTGGACTTCACCCTGAGCATACTAGAAGTTCTTGAACAAGAAGCAATAAATGAAAGCAATGCTTTAAAGCTTCCCTACTCAAAGTGTGGTCTGGGGACCACCAGTATCAGCCTGACCTCACCTGGGAGCTTTGTAGAAAAGTAGACTCAGTCCCACTCAGGACCTACTGAACCAGAATCTGCATCTTAACGAGACCTCCAGGTGATGCACATGCACAGGAAATCTCCCCCAGCAACCAGAACTGACCACAGCATCCTCCTCTCTTAACTGTATCATTTTTTTAAAATTGAGATATAATTCACATACCATAAAATTCACCTTTTTAAAGTGTACAGGTCAATGGTTTTTACTATATTCATAAGCTTTAGAAGTCCTGCCTTAGAAACCCTACATATTGTGACTATCTCTTCTTGGATATTCCAGAGTTTTCTCTCGTGTTGCCTTAATCTTTTTTCTGACCCAGGATAACTTCTTGGCAATCATTATTATACTCAGAAATTCTTATAAAGTGAGGATAACTAGAAAATTGTTTTCAGATGGAACTTGAAGTGTTCATGAATATTAAGTTTAACAATTAATGAAGATGACATGACATTAGATTTTATGAACTCCTAATTAAACATTTATTCATGTTAGTTTCACAAGTCCCTTTTCATATTTTAGAGCCCATGGATTTTCTGCCAATGAGCAGGTATTTTCAGAGCCCTCAAAGAGCTTTTGAGCTCAAGGCATGGAATCTGTAGTATCTAATGGATAAAACAGGCCATGGTGGGTCTTGCAGGAGCAGGCAGCCCCACACAGTTCAGGGCAGCGTCCTGGGAAGGTGGCAAGACCCGAGGGGGAAGACTGAGAGAGCCCCTGCCCCAGCAAAGACCCCTGCCCCACATCATCAGATTTCAAGGAAACACTCAGGTCTGGAGTTTGATTCACCCAGAGTTAGATGGGCTTGCTCCTCTCCAGGCTGCACAGAAACTTCCCAGATTCTGATGCTGCCCAGGTGGTAGGTGGACCCACTAATAACTGAATTTTCCACCAGCCTACCAGATGAGAACTTGAAGTTGGAATTAAGTTGATATAAAGAAAACATAAATAATTTGTGTGAATCTGAGTTTGTAGACCAAGATGAATACCTGCTATATTTTCTTTAAAAAAAAAAAAATTCTTCTCCCAAGAACTCCTCCAACTCGAGGAGAGTGTGTGCATGTGCTTGAGGTAAGCCACAAGTCAAGCTGCAAAGAGTCGAGGGAGTCTTTCAACTCTTCAACTTTAGTCTGAGACTGACAAGGAGCACAGAGCCCCTTCTCCCACCAAATCACAAAATATGTGCCAAGCCTGGGTCAAAGCGTCCTCCCTCAGTGGCCATCCTGAAGTAATTGGGTGCACTTTCAAAGGCAGAAATGACTCCTGGGTCCCCTCTGAAGTAGCTGATACTGCTTTGGTCTTCCAGGGACTGTTGCTCAGGGAGAAGCACACCCAGAGCAAATTCTCCTGAGAAAGGCCATTAGCTTTTCTCTTCTTGAGTGCTCTTCAGGGAGTCTGCTCCAGAGCCCATGTCCTTGCTGGGATTCAGTTTTGCTGAAAGGACCAGGTCAACACACAGAAACACATTTTGGTTGATAGCTATGGGACCAGGCTTGTGCTTGGATACAGTTATGGATTGAATTATGTCCCCCAAAAATGTATGTCGGCTTGGCTGGGCCATGATTCCCAGTACTGTGTGATTGTCCATCATTTTATCATCTGATGTGATTATCCTATGTGT
>NW_004443941.1:17142995-17145702 GCF_000243295.1 Trichechus manatus latirostris
GAGATTGGGGAAGATTCATGGAGGAAGCAGCATTTGAGTTGAATGCTGAAGGGTAGGAGGAATCTTGCTTGGCAGAGATTAGAAGGGAGGGCACTACAGGCAGAGAAAGGGCCAGAGCAAAGGCCTGAGAGCCGGAATAAGATGGTCTGGACAGGGAGGTCAGTGAGAGCCCAGTGGGAGAGAAGTCAGTACCTAGGTATCAATATCTTGGGCAAGAGGACTCTGGACTTCACCCTGAGCATACTAGAAGTTCTTGAACAAGAAGCAATAAATGAAAGCAATGCTTTAAAGCTTCCCTACTCAAAGTGTGGTCTGGGGACCACCAGTATCAGCCTGACCTCACCTGGGAGCTTTGTAGAAAAGTAGACTCAGTCCCACTCAGGACCTACTGAACCAGAATCTGCATCTTAACGAGACCTCCAGGTGATGCACATGCACAGGAAATCTCCCCCAGCAACCAGAACTGACCACAGCATCCTCCTCTCTTAACTGTATCATTTTTTTAAAATTGAGATATAATTCACATACCATAAAATTCACCTTTTTAAAGTGTACAGGTCAATGGTTTTTACTATATTCATAAGCTTTAGAAGTCCTGCCTTAGAAACCCTACATATTGTGACTATCTCTTCTTGGATATTCCAGAGTTTTCTCTCGTGTTGCCTTAATCTTTTTTCTGACCCAGGATAACTTCTTGGCAATCATTATTATACTCAGAAATTCTTATAAAGTGAGGATAACTAGAAAATTGTTTTCAGATGGAACTTGAAGTGTTCATGAATATTAAGTTTAACAATTAATGAAGATGACATGACATTAGATTTTATGAACTCCTAATTAAACATTTATTCATGTTAGTTTCACAAGTCCCTTTTCATATTTTAGAGCCCATGGATTTTCTGCCAATGAGCAGGTATTTTCAGAGCCCTCAAAGAGCTTTTGAGCTCAAGGCATGGAATCTGTAGTATCTAATGGATAAAACAGGCCATGGTGGGTCTTGCAGGAGCAGGCAGCCCCACACAGTTCAGGGCAGCGTCCTGGGAAGGTGGCAAGACCCGAGGGGGAAGACTGAGAGAGCCCCTGCCCCAGCAAAGACCCCTGCCCCACATCATCAGATTTCAAGGAAACACTCAGGCCTGGAGTTTGATTCACCCAGAGTTAGATGGGCTTGCTCCTCTCCAGGCTGCACAGAAACTTCCCAGATTCTGATGCTGCCCAGGTGGTAGGTGGACCCACTAATAACTGAATTTTCCACCAGCCTACCAGATGAGAACTTGAAGTTGGAATTAAGTTGATATAAAGAAAACATAAATAATTTGTGTGAATCTGAGTTTGTAGACCAAGATGAATACCTGCTATATTTTCTTTAAAAAAAAAAAAATTCTTCTCCCAAGAACTCCTCCAACTCGAGGAGAGTGTGTGCATGTGCTTGAGGTAAGCCACAAGTCAAGCTGCAAAGAGTCGAGGGAGTCTTTCAACTCTTCAACTTTAGTCTGAGACTGACAAGGAGCACAGAGCCCCTTCTCCCACCAAATCACAAAATATGTGCCAAGCCTGGGTCAAAGCGTCCTCCCTCAGTGGCCATCCTGAAGTAATTGGGTGCACTTTCAAAGGCAGAAATGACTCCTGGGTCCCCTCTGAAGTAGCTGATACTGCTTTGGTCTTCCAGGGACTGTTGCTCAGGGAGAAGCACACCCAGAGCAAATTCTCCTGAGAAAGGCCATTAGCTTTTCTCTTCTTGAGTGCTCTTCAGGGAGTCTGCTCCAGAGCCCATGTCCTTGCTGGGATTCAGTTTTGCTGAAAGGACCAGGTCAACACACAGAAACACATTTTGGTTGATAGCTATGGGACCAGGCTTGTGCTTGGATACAGTTATGGATTGAATTATGTCCCCCAAAAATGTATGTCGGCTTGGCTGGGCCATGATTCCCAGTACTGTGTGATTGTCCATCATTTTATCATCTGATGTGATTATCCTATGTGTTGTAAATCCTACCTCTATGATGTCAGTCAGGCAGGGTTAGAGGCAGTTATGTTAATGAGGCAGAACTCAATCTACAAGTTTAGGTTGTGTCTTAAGTCAATCTCTTTTGAGATAAACAAGAAAAAAGAGAGAGAGAGAATTGAGCAGAGAGACAGGGGGACCTCACACCACCAAGAAGCAGTGCTGGAGCAGAGCGTGTCCTTTAGACCCAGGGTTCCTGCACCGAGAACCTCCTAGACCAGGGGAAGATTGATGACAAGCATGTTCCCCCAGAGCTGACAGAGACAGAGCCGTCCCCTAGAGTTGGCACCCTGACTTTAGACTTCTAGCCTCCTATACTGTGAGAGAATAAATTTCTCTTTGTTGAAGTCATCCACTTGTGGTGTTTCTGTTATAGAAGCACTAGATAACTAAGACAGGTACAGAGCAAGGGCCGGCTGCTGCCAGAGAAATTAGCTTTGCTCAAATCATGTCTTACCTGGCCATGACCATTTCATATCAAATATTCAAATGGCATTTCCCCACATACAAAATGCATCCTTAGTTGATCTGCACAACTGTGGGGAAAAAAAGGTATAAGACTTGACCAAAGTCAAGCAGGTAGAAAGCAATTAGGCTAGGATTTAAATCCAGGACTTCTGCCTCCAGTGCTCTCCCCAAGAGCTACTTCCATGTTAGTTAATGATCTCAGACTGTGCTTGTGACAGACTACCCCTCCAGTTC
>NW_004443941.1:17146359-17153553 GCF_000243295.1 Trichechus manatus latirostris
ATGAAATTCACTTGAAGTTGTGAATGGGAGGATTAGTATGGTGTCCTCTTTGTTGGCAAACTCCATACTAGCGTTGGAGAATCAATATTCAACCCTTTTAAATTCATTCTCACATCTAAACCTGCAGTTACTCTTGATTACATCAATTGCCATTTTATTAGATTCTTGTTTCAGCATCCTGAGGGCCTGGTTTATTTCATCCCCTGCATTGGCTGGGTATCAAATTCTCTATTTGGTCTATCTTCACTTTTTCTTTCCCTGTGATCTTCCCTGTGAAGATCTATGCTCTCACTTATAAAGTTCACAGCATTTCCTACACTAGTATAAGGATGGCTTTGTTTGCTGATTTCCTTCCAGCTTGTCCATCCTCTTAATATCTTATGTCAGGAAATGCTCTCAGTGTCTGGTGAGCATGTGTTAGGAGTGGGAGGGCAATGTTGTGAGAGAACAGAGACTTCCGACAACTAGGATATTCTCTCTCTTGACCATTCCAACATTTACTTAGGTTTCTGGTACCCAAAGCTGCAGCAGGAGACAACACTGGATGATATCCCTAAACTGGATCAACCAGCCTCAGAATGCCTGCCACCCCTCAGTGCTATTCTGAGAGAAGGTTATGGCTAACCTTTAAGTAGCCATGTTTTGGACTTAATGACCCATCCTTACCACTTCTAGAGCCTTGGAAGAGCTGACTGGACTAGGGATAGTCACATGACCATAGGGCAGCCAATCCAAAAGATAAGCTATTCCCATCAGATTCTCTTTCTGTGGCATTCTTGGTGTGTTGAATTTGTGGTGTTACCCGCAGGAGGACTTCCGGGGAAGACATCTACCAAACTATTGGAAATGTGGGTCTGGGACTTAGAGAAGGCAGACCAGCGATCTGGATGAGGAAGTCACCTACAGAGAAGGGGAACTGAGGAAGAAAATGGAATATTGTATGGCAGAAGAGAACTAACCAGGGCGAATGAGAGGAGAGAAACAGAGGTGAGGGAGCCATGGAACTGTCAGGAAGGAGGAGAACATGCAAGTGAACCAAGCCAAGTGGAGAGAAGAGGGAGCCAAAGGAAAGGAGAGCATCTTAACAAGAAGAGCATGAACAGAAGTACCAGCTGCTGCCCAGAGCTTGGCTGTTGGATTTGACAGGAAGGGAAGGAAGGGCAAAGGGGAAGGGTAGATGCTTGAGGAAAACTTGAGCAGACAGTGTGCCAAGTCAGAAACAGCTAGGAGAGGGGAAGGAGAGAAAAATGCAAGAAGGCCCAGGTATAGTGGAAATTAAACAGCAAGTAAGTAACTATTCACCCTCATCCTTCGCTATGGGGTTTGGAATGGGGCATGGGAACAATGGCTGTGAGGGTAGAGGAGAGAACATGACCCAGAGACAAAACTTCTGAACAGTGAGGAAGAGGATACCAGGAAATAGCCTGAAAGTTATTGCTTCCTACCAAGATCCATTATGTTCTCTATACCCTCTCATAGCAGCCAAAAGGTAAACTTTTATTTAAAAATTATAATAATAATTATTATTTGTGGATTTTCTGATTTTAGAAATAAAACAGGTTCATTGTTTAGAAAAAAAAAAGATTCAAATAAGCCAGAAATCTAAAGTACAAAGTGAAAGTGGTCCATAAATCCTCCCTCCCTAAAGATAAACACTACACATCCTTCCAGAATGGTCTATGGACATGAAAACACAATTTGCTCGTTCTCAAAAAAAAAAAAAAAAGATCAAAGAATACATACTGATGGGCAACTTGTTTTTTAATTTAGTAGTTTGTCGACCTTTTCCTAGATGGGTACATATAGATCCACTTTATCTTTTTTTAATAATCACACAGTGTTCCATTGTGTGGATTACCGTAGTTTATTTAACTAATTCCCTACTGATGGATAGTTAGGGGCTTTCCAACTTTATATTATTATAAAGAATGTAATGAGTGTATCTAATTCTTCCACAGCTGTATGAGCATTTCCATAGAATAAATTCCTAGGTATGGAATTTCTGGTTCAAAGTGTACAGGCATTCTAATTTTTGTAGACTATGCTAAGTTGTTCTCCAAAAGTGTTGTGCCAATTTACCCTTCCATCCCCAGACTAAAAGTGTCTTTTTTTCCCCCCACTCCTTTTCCAAACTGAGTATTATCAATATTTGTCATCTTTCCTGATAGGAAAATTTTAAAAAGCTGTCATTGATTTAATTTGCTTTATTTGTTGCTGGAGAGACTGAGCATCTTTCATAAGCTTTGACCACTTTTAATTTATCTTCAATGAATTTCTTCTGTGAATTTCTGTTAATGTACTGTTCCTATTTTTCTGTTGAGTTGATGGATTTTTTTTTTTTTCTTCTTATAGGAAGACAACATGTCAAAAGAGGTAGTCAGAGACTCATTCTAGGAAGCATTTCTTAACTCTTTTAGCATATCCAGAGAGCCATACGATCTCCACCAGTTAAGTAGTTCGTGGATTCTCATAGTGGCAAGACGGATAGCAAATGAAGTAGAAACAAACACAGTTGTTGTTAGTAGTTGTCGAGTGAGCTCTGACTCATGGAGACCTTGTGTATAACAGAACAAAACATTGCCCAGTCCTGCGCCATCTCCATGATCTTTGATATGTTTGAACCCATTGTTCAGGCTATTGTGTCAATCCATCTCATTGAGAGTTTCCTCTCATTTTCGCTGACCCTCTACTTTACCAAACATGATGTCTTTCTCTAGAGATTGGTCTTTCCTGGATACTGTGTCCAAAGTAAGCAAGACAAAGCTTCACTATCCTAGCTTCTAAAGAGCATTTCAGTTTTATTTTTTCTAAGACTGATTTGTTCATTCTTCTGGAAGTCCATGGTATATTCAGTATTCTTTGCCAACACCGTGGTTAATATTGTTTAAAAGACTGAACTTGGAACATTAGAGGCAACAACAATAAGAAAGCTTTGTAATATTATGTTACCTCAAATTCAAGGAAGGAACAGTTCAACATGGACACCATCATGGGATACAGAAGCAGATTGGAGGGAGACACAAAACCATGACAGAACTCTGCCTCAGGCACCTGGTTATACCAACGCTGAGCTTGGAGCAGTCAGTAATCAACCATCAGCACCTGTCTGCAGTCATGTATGTCCAGGATACGTAATTTACTGTTTCTATTTATGTGCTTAAGTCAGCCGTTTAATAAACTGCATATTCATTCCATTACATGGGTTTGGATCTTCTCCTCTGACGTCCTTTTAAAGTCCTAAGAATTCTTTCACATTTTATCAAGGGATGATACCTTGACTAGGGTAAAAATACACATGCTTGTGAGTTAGCGGGTACAGGAGTGGAGGGGTAAGGCAGGGGTAAAACTGAGCAACCATGTTGCCACCATGCTGATGTCCAGAGTGGACAGACCAAAGAGACCATCATCCCTCAGGGGGTTCTGGAGTAGGGTCTGTTCCCGTGTGCATGCATTACCATGTTATAATCCCCATGGTGCCCAGCACCTCACATTCTGCAGGTACGCCATAAACATGTGTTGAATTCAATGGAAAATTTAATGAAGCAAGTTCCCCCAAGGAATCAAGAAAGGACAAATTTTAAAACTTGAGTTGCCGAAGCCAGGCACAGGCAGGTTTGTTTTTACTTTGTTCTTAGGCAGTGTTTCTCTCCAGGAGACATGTTTTTCTTCTACCGATTTTCAATTTCTTCCCCTCCCAAGGCACACTTGCTTCCGTCCCTCCTACGGATTGTATGAGACCAAAGGTAATTCCCTGCTGCAGCTCAGTTTTGCTGTGGCTAATAGTTCCGTCTTACTGAAGCGCCAGCTGGTTGGGGGTCTCTCTGGCAACTGATTAGTCCATAAGCCCTGCCTTGCTGGTTCTGCAGCATTCTCCAACACAAATGACTGAAAACATGCCTCTTCCAACCAGGAAAATATGTAAGATTTAGTTCCCAAGTTATGTTTCATGTTTACAACGGTCCTCTCATCATCGTTAGTTGGATTAAATTTAGTGATTACAAAGATTTTTGTTTTTATCAATAATACCCTTGATCTTGAAAAACAAGAGCAATTTAAACAGACCCAGATGCTCTAAACTCCACCACATGTTTGTTGTATTTTTTTTAATCGCATTGTATTTGAGGCTGTCGTTTAAATCAATTAAATATGAACGCTGTTCCTATGGCCACGTTTCCCCAGCTTCTCACACTAAATCTGCACTGATTTTAGTTATTCGATTGCAGAACCTTCTAAGAAAAACGTCTAATGTTAATTGTTATGTTATCCCCCGCACTCTCATGAAATAGGTGTATCCCCCTACCAAAGCCCACGCAAGAGTCAGAATGTAATCCAGGGACAAATTATCCTGGATCTGCAAAGCCATTGGATTCTAAGTCATTGCTCTCGGTTTATACTCTTTCAGAGAAAGATTTTTTTCTCCTTTATGGTGGATTGTTTAGTTTCATTATTATCCCTACAATTATCAACAACTCCTTCTGTCAATGTAATTCCACCAATACTTTCTGAGTGTCCATTGACTTTGTGTAAGCATTTCTTCCATCTGTAAATCATGGCAACTTCAGCTACTTTGGTCCTGCCACAGTGAATTCTTGGGGAAGAGAGGAAAGGAGAGGGGAGTAGGGAAGGAAGACATGAAACAATACAATATCGTCTGTGTCTATAAAGAGAAGATGGCTGGCATCAGGGGACATGAATTGACTTTAGCATCAATCAGTGACCTTGGGTATGTCATTTAACCTCTTTATGATTTTTCATTTTCTCACCTGTGAAGAAAGCATGTGTCTCAAACCTTCGTGAGAAAACCTCCCTTCAACATGTTGGCGGATAACACTGTATAGATGCTACCTCATCTTTGAACCTCCCCAGCACCAGAGCTGCCTCCTGTTTGTGGGAGAAGGGGCCTTCTCTGAAGAGCTGAGGTTCTTCCTGGGGTCCCTCAGATCTCACAGATGAAGGGAGAGCCTGAGGCATTCTGTTCAGAACCAAGGAGGGCTAGACACGTGGGAGGGCACTCCTGGATCGGGTTGGTGACCTGGTGCCCACCACCTGGAGAATAACCAGAAGCTACAAAAGAAAGCCAGCAAGGGGCCTGCAGAGGTATTCCAACTCTTTAGGGCGAGAGTAGAGAAACAAATCTCTTCTTGCCAACCTCCTGGAAATGAGAAAGACAGAAGATCCCTGTCCTATTGAAGCCAGCATGGTTTTTACTTTTCTTTACTTTCTGAGTTTATTTCCCTTTTGCCACCCCTTAAGATTTACAGAAGACTTTTGAGAAATCCCAGCTGCCATAGCTGACCTAAGGGGAGTTAAGAAGAAGGATTTATGTCCAGTTCATCTGGAGCATTAAAAAGCAGCCCCTGGTCCTGGGGTCAGCAAGGTAGGAGCACTGGGAACCAAGGTGGGAGAGCCCTTGGAATGGCTCAAGCTGACAGATAAGGGCCACTTGGCCTCAATTGTCCCTCCCACGAGAATTTCTTTCTAGAACTAAACCTAATGTGCAGTTTAATATTATTACAGAAGGCAGAATTCTCTTACACACTTTCCAAGTCTGATGGCCCAGATACTCAGTACTTGATATTCTGGCCTGCTAACAACCCCTGCATCACACTCAGCTGGGGTCAAACACTCTGAATCATTTCCAGCAGTAGTGATGGGTTATGTGGAATAGTGTACACTCTCTCCTGGGCCACTGGATGACCAGCTGGCTGGCTGGAGTAAGGGTGCAGCCTGTGACCTGGAAAAGTATTTCTCCTATTCATATGGAGAATGAGCCCCCAACCTTGACCTCATCATCTCAAGCTTGGCTCCAACCAATGGTGCTAACCAGCCCACATGACCTCCCTTTGTGATATAAAGAGCTGGATAATTGTGAACGGACACCAAGCCCAGGACCTTGTTCTATAAGTTAACCTGCTGTCAGCGGTCAAGTGCCTTCTTCAAAGATCAGTATAGCCCCTTTGCCATCTGTGTTCGTTATCTGCGTGCTACGCAAAGCATAGTAAACAGGAACTCATAGTACTGGGCAGACCTGCTTCTAACTCTTTAAGCTCAGATTTGTAATAATAATAGTGACGGCAGCTATTTTCTTTCGGTGCATAACATATACCAGGCATAGATAATCTCATAAAATCCTCACAATAAATCTATACATTTGGACTTATTCTCCTCATCTTGGTGAGGAGACTGAGGTTCATAGAAAGTGACCGGCCCAAGGTCACAGAGCCAATGTGTGGTGAAGGTTAAGATTCAAATGCAAACTTGGACTCTTCACCACCCCTAAGCCACGCGTAACAAGGTATTTGTTAAAGTTCTTGTGGTCATTAGTACAAGATACCAACAATGGCTGGCTATAAACACACACATACTTAAGTAAGAGGTACGGAGGGAGGTTAGTTATTTACTGGAAGATTTCTAAACAAGATCTCAGAATCTAATGGAGAGCTATACCCCCAGGCAGGCTGGAAGCAGAGCAGCTGGGGGCCTGAGCAGCAGGTTCGGTCGGCCTTCTCTCCAGGACACTTGGCACCAACTCCCATCTCCTGTGGTTCAAAGTTGCAGAACTCTTAACCAAAAACTAAATTAATTAACTTGTTACCATTGAGTCCGACTCATGGTGACCACATGTGTTACAGAATAGAACTCCTCCACATGGTTTTCTTGGCTGCAACCTTCACAGAAGCAGATCCCCAGGCCTTTTTCCCACATACTGCTGGGTGGGTTCCAACTGCCAACCTTTACCTTAGTAGTTGAGTGCAAACAATTTGTGCCACCCAAGGACTACAAAACTATTAGGAAAAAAAAAATCAGATTGACTCAGCTTGGTCAGGTGTAGAACCTAAACCAATCAACTCTGGCCAGGGGGCAGGGGCAGGACCAGACACAAGGATACTGGGGACAGGGAAGCTAAGATGTTCCTAGAGAAGGAGGGTCATTGTGAGCCAGGCAGCTCTTTCCCTGCTGCCAAGAAGGTTAACAAAGATTTCAGAAGGGAGGACCAAGAGAAGCCATGAAATCTTCCTCCTCAGAGGGATTCAGAAAACACATAAAAACCTTACTGACTCCTAGCTGGCATTCAGGCCTCGTGAGCAAGGCCTAGCTGACCCTGTCCAATCATACCAAGCAGGTTCCCTCTGCCTCCAGTCCTTTCCTGTCTACCTTGTCTTCACAAGACTACTTTCTCTGCACCTTTGCACA
>NW_004443941.1:17154343-17155195 GCF_000243295.1 Trichechus manatus latirostris
AGGAGTGGTGGGTGGATACAAACTGCCGACCTTTTATTTAGCAACCAAACTCTTAACCACTGCGCCACCAGGTGGTAGTGAAATAATCTGGAAAAGGATCATGGTAATCGTTGCACAACATGATGAACATAATCAATGTCACTAAATTATACATGTAAAAACTGTTGAATTGTCAAATGTTCTGTTATATATATTTTCACCACAATTAAAAAAAAATTTGAAAAGTGAATGTCCCAGAAGATCCAGGCAAAAGCTATGTGGCCCTTTCTGGTCTAGTCTTGGAAGTGGTCCAGTGTCTCTGCTACACTCTACTGGTTACAAGTGAGTCACTAAGGTGGCCCAGGTTCAAGGGTAAGGGCCACAGACCCCACTTCTCAATGGCAGGGGTGTCAAAGAATTTGCCCAACCTGTTTTAAAATTGCCACAATTCCCCGTTTGACAGCTAGAAAACTGAGGCTTAAAGAGGTTAAGTGGACTTGCCCAAGGCCATACAGCTGACTAGAAAATAGCAGAGTCAGAAGTCTGCTCCCCCCACCTCCCCGCCCACCCCGTTCTCTGTGCAGGGCTCATTCTCCTACCTGGTACCTGCTGGGTAATGCATTGATGGATTATCTGGGAGGGAAGGTGGCAGCAGGGCCAAGAAGAAGGGGGGAGAGAAGGAGAATGGTCCAGTGACCTCTCTGGAGGCTTCCTGGTCAATGTCTTATCTGTTCCAGTGGGTTCCTTGGACCCCTTTGACTATTTTGGACTTTAACCACAGTTTGAGAGGCGCTCACTTTCTCAGAGCTGAGAAATAACTCTGTTTGATAGCTAGGAAATAAATGAGGATATCAGTGCCAGATGTGTGTGTTA
>NW_004443941.1:17156753-17157670 GCF_000243295.1 Trichechus manatus latirostris
ACCACTTGCCAGCTGTGTAAACTTGGGTGCGTCCCTTCCCCTCTCTGGTCCTTTGACCTCATCTGTGGATGAGGCTACCTGGACCCTCTCCTCCCCAGTGGACCTCCCTGACACTCTGCCCTACAGAGAAGAGGTAAGCTACCAGCTACTTGATCCTTCATTCACCTCACATGTGCTGGGAACACACCTTCTCCCCCACAGTCCCCCCCAGGACTCTCACCCACTAAATAAGGGCTAGAGTCTCCTAAAAGACAAGGATCCCAAGTCTGCCCAAGGTCATGGCAAAAGAGTAAGAAAATTCCAGGATTCCCCTCCCTCCCCCAGAAACCTTTACCATAATCCCTAAAGATTCACTGTTTTGTAGATCCCAGGCCCCTCAGGGGATGCTAACCAGTTCCCATTGAGTCAACTTCAATTCAAGGCAACCCCATGTGTGTCAGAGTAGAACTGTGCTCCATAGGGTTTTCAGTGGCTGATTTTTCAGAAGTAGATTGTTAGACCTGTCTTCCAAGGCATCTCTGGGTAGACTAGAACCACCAACCTTTCAGTTAGCAGCTGAGCATGTTAACCATTTGCACCACCCAGGGACTCCCAGAGGCTGCTGAACTCCCCAAAACAATAGACTCAAAAAGCTCATGACTACTTGAGACCCATTTTCATATTCACCCAACAACACTAACTTCTATTTGTGTGTAGGTGGCAACATGGGGGGAAAGGAACGTTAGGCGTAGCTCAGGTCCACCCCTCCCACCACCTCTGCGCAGTTCAAACCAGGTTCATTCTGGTTCAAACCTCTGCTGAGAATTTGCATTTCCAACAAGTTCCCAGGCAATGCTAATGCTGCTGGTTAGGGACTAATTCTGAGAACCACGAGTAGAGCAGTGGTTCTCAAAATTTATTATACATAAGAATCACTT
>NW_004443941.1:17159828-17161056 GCF_000243295.1 Trichechus manatus latirostris
GTGACTTTTTTAAATGAAAAGAAAAAACAAGCCTCAAGGCTAGAAATTAAAAAAAAAAAAAACCCAGAAACGAGAACAGCAAAATATCTGAAAACTCCTGGCAGGTATTAGAAATGGCCTTTTAATGGTATGAAGTAGAAGCAAAGCCATCATCTGCCTCTCCAGAGCCCTTGCCCAGCACATGCTGTGAGCAGCTGGGACTTCTCAGCTGGCAGCAGGCACTTGTTTTCCTCCCCGGGGTGAAATCAGTAGCCAAGGCAGTCTGCTCTCAATTATCTGCCTTGTGGCTTATCTGAGGTGGGATAGCTTCAGGGTGAGGGAGAAGAAGACCAGGGACAAAGGAAAGGGTAAAGGGGCCCTGACTACAGGCAGGGCAGAGTGGACGAAACCATGGCGTGTGCCTGTCCCAGTTACCTGCTGCTGTGTAACGAACACCCCAAAACATAGTGGCTTAAAACAAAAATTTATGTTTATTTCTCATGGTCCTGTGGGTTGATTGGGCTCAGCTGGGCTGTTCTCACTTTGGGTCGCTCATGCCTTTGCCCTCAGATGGCAGCAGAAGCTTAAGTCATCTGGAAACTTGACTAGGCTGGGCATCCAAAATGGCGTCTTCACACACTTTAGGGCCACACACAGGCTGGGATGGTTGGAACACCTGGGGGATGGCTGGCCATCTCTCCCGCCACACTTTCTCTCTACATGGCTGGCTTGGGCTCCTTCACAATATAAACGTCTCACAGGAGTGGTACTTCTTACAAGCTGGCTGACTTTCCCCAGATTGTATGTTTCAAGAGTCCAAAGCAGAAGCTGCAAGGCTTTTTGTGACCTAGACTCAGAAGTCACACAGTGTCACGTCCACTGCCTTCTAGTGATTAAAAGGCTCAGTCCAGATTCAATGCAGGGGGACTACATAGGGGTGTGAATTCTGGAAGGCACGGTTCATGAGGGGACCGTTTTGGAGACCAGGTACCACAATGTTCTTGCTGTATGGCTGGGGCTGGGGTGAGACACCATCAGCTGTGGAGGAAGATGCCCATCAGCCCAGCTTCCAGGCAGAGCAGAAGTCGAACCAACAAGGACAGCCACTTCACTCACTGGTACAAATGATGCCCTATAAATCTTGGTGAATAGACGAAGTGATAGAAAGAACCAGAAAACCTGGGTCCTGGTACTGGCTCTGGCTTTCTCTGCCTGTGTGTCTTTGGGCAAGTCCCTGGACCTCTCTGGG
>NW_004443941.1:17172439-17174038 GCF_000243295.1 Trichechus manatus latirostris
CATGTGTGAGAGAGAGAGAAATAGGCAAAGACCCATGATCTCTGAGAATACTTTGAGGGTATCACGCTCAGGGGTTGAATATTGACTTTGGCCAATGTGCATTAACCCTGGATTAAACTTAACTCATGGAGTCTGAAATAATGACACTCGTGTAATAAGAAGTTCAGAAGAGCACCTTCAAGAACCCAAATCACGCCAACTCTAAGAAGTGCTCTACCATTTATTTGTAAAGTTTCCAATATCTATCCCTTAACTGGGACAGGGTGAGGGGTGCTTCCCCTTATAAATCATCCAAAGGCTGTGTCCCACCAGATGATGTATTAATTTCTGGTGGCTGCTGTAACAAATTACCACCAACTTGGCAGCTTAAAACAACAGAAATTTATTCTCTCACAGTTCTGAAGGCCAGAAAAATCAGTTTTTCTGGATCAAAATCAAGGGGTCAACAGGGCTGTGCACTCCCTCTGGAGGCCCTAAGGAAGATTCTTTGCCTCTTCCAGCTTCTGGTGACTGCTGGCATTCCTTGGCTTGTGACTGCATCAATCCAGTCTCCGCCTCTGTCTTCGCATTGCCTTCTCCTCTGCGTGTGATAAAATATCCCTCTGTCCTCTTATAAGGATACATGTGATTGCATTCTAGGTCTACCTGGATAATCCAGGATAATCGCCTCATCTCAAAAATTATTAACTTAATCATATCTCAAATACTTGGCCATATAAAGTCACATTTATAGGTTCCAGCGATTAGGATCTTATATCTTTGGGGGGCATTATTCAGCCTACTATAGGTGACATGCCGTTTTTGGAAAATATGAAATAAAATATCAAAACAATTTTATTGCACTTTAATTAGTAGGATTATAGAGTGCTGCACAAAGAACTCTGCCAACAGTGCAGCAGGTAGCTGTAATTAAGTACCCACCTCAGTCCCCTGCCCCAGGTCAGTGTGAGAGTTTCAAGGGTCCCAGAAACCCTCCCTAACGGATACTTGCTCAGCACATACTGAGTCTTGATGAAACATGCCCAAAACACCTGTGGCCCACGCAGTCTTCACTTTCCTCCAAAGTTCTAAGGTTGTATTTTTATTTTTCAATGCAATCCAGGCCCCTAAATCTACTGAGCTTCTACTATGTACGCAGCTAAGTGCTAAGTGCTGGGCAGGGAAGCACAGTGCCCTCTGTGGGGATGGGAAGACACAGGAGACAGCACAGATTGGTCCTTCAAGAGGGCAGAGGACCTACAGAAGCAATCACTCAGACCATGGTACAGGCCTCATGTTAAATGAAGTTGTGAAGATGTTATATCCTGTGACTGTCCAAGCAGGGGAGAGAAAACATCCTGGGGGAAGTCTTCATGGAGCAGTTAACTTCCACCTGGGCTTTCCGGGCAAGGAAACAGCAGGAGCAAAGGCCCGGGGTGGGGATGAAGGGACAACACAACAGACCCAAAGAGGAAGGAGGAAATCATCTGACTAGAGTGGACAGTCCCATGGGCAGTAGCAGGGACTAAGCCTGTGGAAGTGAGTTGACCAGCCTGGGGAGCCTGGGATACTAACTAGGATATGAGAACTCATTTCTGTGTGGTGGACATCAGCAGCCAT
>NW_004443941.1:17175554-17177361 GCF_000243295.1 Trichechus manatus latirostris
GAGAGGAAGAAATCTACATGGCCGAGACCCTAACTTGGGCTTTCAGCCTCCACAGCAGTGTGAAAATAAATTTCTGTTCTTTAAAGTCACCCACTTATGGTATTTCTGTTATGGAGGCACTAGGAAACTAAGATAATGAGTTACATGTCTAATCTCTGCAGCAAAAGTTTGTCCAGCCACACTCATGGTGTTCTCTCCAGGGCATGCTTTCTCAACCTGCTTTCTCAAAATTTCCTAATTTTAGCAATCTGGAGAGGCCAAGAACCTCCCAAATCATCAAGTGCTGGTTTGTGTTTGCTTAACAGTTCCTTCCTTAACTTATCTCTTCCCTCTCACATTTTACTATAAGCAGCAAAGAGAAACTAGGACGTACCTTCAACGCTTTGCTTGGAAATCTCCTCAGATAAATATCCAAGTTCATCACTTACAAGTTCTGCTTTCTACCCAACAGTAGAATTCAATCCATCCAAGTTTTCTGCCACTTCAGAACAAGGAACATCTTTCCTCCAGTTTACAATAATATGTTTCTCATTTCCTTCTCAGGCCTCACCAGAAGCACCTTTAATGTTCATATTTACAGCAATATTCTACTCATGACGATGTATGTATTCTCTAAGGCAATAAAAGCTTTCTCTACAGTGCTCTCACGTCTTTCTGAGCCCTCACCAGAATCACATTTAAAGTTCATATTTGCATGAACCATCTCTTTAAGGCAATGTAGGCTTTTTCTATCATGCACCTCAAAATTCTCCCAGCCTCTACCCATTACTCATTTTCAAAGCTATTTCCACATTTTTAAGTATTTGTTACAGCAGCACTCCACTTCGTGGAACCAAATTCTGTATCTGTTTCCTATGACTGCTATAACAAATTACTGTAAACTGGGTGGCTTAAAACAAAAGAAATTTATTCTCTCATGGTCCTAGAGGCTATAAGTCTGAAATCTAGGGTTCAGCAGGGCCATGCTCTTTCTGAATGCTCTCAGGAAGAATCCTTCCTTGCCTCTTCCTAGCTTCTGGTGGCTCCCAGCAATTCTTGGCATTCCTTGGCTTGTGGATGCATCTCTCCAGTCTCTGCCTCCATGTTCACATGGCCTACAAGGTACAGAGACTGAACAAAATGAAAGAAGGTTGTTGGATTCCCAATTCTACAGGCTAATGCAGGTACTCTGCTGCAAACATGTGCAACCAACCAAGAAAAATGAAGAATGACTTGAGGGACCAGGAGGCAGACTACGGTTACAGCCCAAAGGCCCAGTGGATGGAGCATTAAGCCTTAAAAGATTATTTTCAGGCCTTGAAAACTAATGGAATTTTACCCTGTTTGGTTTCAGAGTTGCTTGGGATCAGTGACCCCTTTATTACTTTCACTTTCTCCCTATTGGGAATGGGAATATCTATCCTATGCCTGCCCTATCATTGTATTTTGGAAGCAGATGATTTGTTTTCTAGTTTCACAGGTCCACAGAAGGAGAGGAATTTTTCCCCAGGATGGACCATACCCAGAGTCTCACCCATACTTAATTTAGATGATGATATTTGGAACTTTCTGAGTCAATGATATTTACATGAGATTTTGGACTTAAAGTTGATGCTGGAATGGATTAAGACTTCTGGGGATGTTGGTATAGATGGATAATGTCTTTTGACATGTGAAAAGGATATGAATTTACAGTCTTTCAGAGGGCAGACTGCAGTGGGTTGAATAGTGTCCCCCACAACCTATAACCTCAGAATGTGACCTTCTTTGGAAGTAAGGTCTTTGCAAATGTAATCAATTAAGTTAAGATGAGGTCATACTGGATTAG
>NW_004443941.1:17178845-17180465 GCF_000243295.1 Trichechus manatus latirostris
GAGTCAATTCCGACTCATAGTGACCCTATAGGACAAAGCAGAATTGCCCCATAAGGCTTCCAAGGGTAGCTTGGTGGATTCCAACTGCTGACCTTTCGGTTAGCAGCCTGAGCTCTTAACCACTGTACCACCAGGGCTCCAATGAACTGTAAATCACTCAGGATGGCTGAAGCCTTGAGCAAGAAGCCGACAGTGTGGAGAGATAAGCTGGACAAGTGTGCAGAGTCTGATGATGAAGGATCTCGTAAGTCATATTAAGGAGTCTAAATTTTATCCTGAGGTCAGTGGACACCATTAGAGCAACTTAAACAGAAGAGTGCATATCTGTGCTCTAAACTGGTGGCTCTGGCTGCTTTGTAATGGGTGAATTGGAAAAGTCACCAACATTGGGAGTTGAGGAGGAAGGGGAAGGGAAGAAAGCTAATATTTGTTTAATGCCTCTTATGAAGCAGGTATTGTGGTCGATTTTTACCTTCGGTAGCAGTCTAGAACAGTAGCCCTACAAATCACCCCCATTCTTCCCTGTCTGGGCTCACAGTCCCTGCTGATTGGGCGATAGGCCATCTAGTCCCTCCCACCCTAAACATCACTGACTGGAGTAGGAATCACCCAGCCCATGAGCCAATAAGATTCTCTCAGAGAGGCAGAGATTTTAGAGTGGCTCCTGAAGGCCTGAATAGAAGGACATGTTACAGACTAGGGCAGTCTTGAAAGAAGCAGAAACAGAGACAGCTGCTCTTTAGGGAAAGAAGAACAAAGCTCTTCAGAGGGAGGCAGAGAAAGGAGACCATTCGCCACCCAGAGAGTGAGAAAGTGGCTGCCTTGATTTCTAACTATTTTCCAGTCTCTGATTCCACCCATCTTAAGGACAGTGGTGTTCGCTGCCTTTGAATCTATGAGCCACCCCTGAATCCTTATAATAAACGCATTATTTTATTTCTTCTGTTAGTCCAAGTGGATTTCTGTGACTTGAGCCTCAAAGTACCTTGACTAAGATATTTTAATTCTCTGATCCCTCAGATTCACCCCAGGCTTAATGGACACCAAGTCAGTGGTGCCATGATTCCATCCAGACATCACCAGCTGTAGGGTTGAGGCTGCTACTATACAGCTAGCCCCGGTCACATGGCTCCTGCCCTGAGGGAGAACCAGGGAAGGCAAGGGCCGCCAGGGACTAAAGGCCACAAACTCAGGACTTGGGGGCTGAGACTTGAGGAGGGCAGGGATGGCTTTTCCTAGAACCCAGACCCATCTTCTTCCTAACACCTGTAGGGAACTATCAACCACTAAAAGCTGAAAGCACCTGGGAAGCAGAGCTCAGAGAGAGAGAGAGGCCTGGGGGTGGGGAGCAGAGCTTGGTAGAGGGGTCAATCCTGGTGAAACAGGTCAAAATATGGATCTGCAGCCAAACAGCCTGGGTTCAAGACCCAGGATTCTCTGCCACAGCTGCTGGACCTTGGACAAGTTACTTCAATTTATCCTCTCTGAGCCTCAGCTTCATCATCTGTAAGACAGAGCTGTTGATTACATTCACCTCACAGAGTGGTGCTGAGATTACTTGAGATGGCACAATGCCTGCACATAATAGGCATTCAGTAAATACTTGCTATTATTCCTTTT
>NW_004443941.1:17181073-17183445 GCF_000243295.1 Trichechus manatus latirostris
CTAGCATACTGCCTTGTGCATAGAAGATGCTGTATTAATGGAAGCTATTTTTATTATAACTGATACACCTGGCTTTATTTCCAGGTGCAGGGGGTTAATGAAGAAGGAGTTAGGAAGGGAAGTGGGAGCTGCATGTCTACAGACTTTCAATATGATTCCTGCTGTGTGCTCAGACCTGGGAGCAAGCACAGCAGAAGGAAAAGACTTGGTCTTAACACCATAGGAACATGCAATTTCATGCTTGTATGCAGCTGTCTTTTGCTTTCTGAGAATTGTCCTAATGAGACCAAAGTCCTGGAAAAACCATCAGATAACACAAAACATTGTGGCAGCTGAAATTCTCCCATTGGTCCCCAAACTGGAATCCAGCCTTCTCATGCCCTTTAGCTCATTTCCTCTTCTCAAAACCCTTGGAGTAAGGTGTTTGTTATGCCTGCTTTTTTCTTCCCAGACTGGGAAAATTACTCGATAAGAATAAGTCACGTGTTTTGGTCACACTGTCACTAAGTAGCAGAGGCAGGAATTATCCTAGATATTCTAACCCCAGGGCCCACACTCCTTCCAATGCTGCTGGGGATAGTGAACGGCATAGACCAAGGCGGTCTCAAGTTCTACGGGTTCCTGTCTTTCCAACTGCTCCCAAGAACCTTGAGGCACATTTCTGAGCACTTCCCATAGTGCCAAGCCCAGGCCTGGGCATATAATAGGGGCTTGATAATATATGTCACCTGGAAACTAAAGCTGCCTTTTGACACTTAAGCCAGGTGTGTTCTGAAATAACACTAATCGTATGCAACTATCTGAACAATCATATCACAGCCCTATAATAGGTAGTGACAATAATAGTCTCAATTATTGAGCGCCTATCATGAACCAGATACTTTATACACTTTATTTGTAATCCCCCAAAGCAACTGTCTTCAGTTCAACAACCAATTGTTGAATGCGTACTATGTGCCAAGCATTAGGCTATTAACCTCGTTTTACAAATGAGCAAAATAAGGCTTCAAGATTGAGTGACTTGGGCCCTAATACATGGCATAAATAGTATACAAACCATAACTAACAATGCACGAACAGCAGAAGGGAAACTAGATAACTGGGAGCTCCTAAAAATTAAACACTTAGGCTCATCAAAAGACTTCACCAAAAGAGTAAAAAGAGAACCTACAGACCGGGAAAAAATTTTCCGGCTACGACGTATTCGACAAGGGTCTAATCTCTAAAATCTACAAAATACTTCAACATCTCAATAACAAAAAGACAAATAATCTAATTGAAAAATGGGCAAAGGATATGAACAGATATTTCACCAAAGAAGACATTCAGGTAGCCAACAGTCGCAGGAAATGCTCATGATCATTAGCCATTAAAGAAATGCAAATAAAAACTTCAATGAGAGACCAACAATACTAGCACTAATCCAAAAAACACAAAATAAATGTTGGAGAGGTTGCAGGGAGATTGGAACTCTAATGTACTACTGGTGGGAGTGTAAAATGGTACAACCACTTTGGAAAACAGTACAGCACTTCCTTAAAAAGCTAGAAATAGAAATACCATACGATCCAGCAATCCCACTCCAGGAATATATCCTAGAGAAATAAAAGCTGTCACACCAATAGACATATGCACACCCATGTTCATTACAGCACTATTCACAACAGCAAAAAGATGGAAACAACCTAAATGCCCATCAAGAGACAGATAGACAGACGAATTATGGTAAGTACACACAATGGAATACTAAGCAAGGATAAAGAACAATGATTAATCCAAGAAACATCTCACAACATGGATGAATCTGGAGAGCATTATGTTGAGGGAAATAAGTCAGTCACAAAAGGACAAATATTGTAGGCGACCGCTATTGTAAGAACTCAAGAAAAGGTTTACACACAGAAAAAAAATTCTTTGATGGTTACAAAGGTGGGGAGGAAGGGAGAGGGGAAGTCACTAACTAGATAGCAGACAAGTGTCAACTTTGGTGAAGGGAAGGACAACACACAATATAGGGGAAGTCCGCACAACTGGACCAAAGCAAAAGCACAGAAGCTCCCAGACACATCCAAACACTTTCATGGACCGAGTTGATCGGGCTAGGAGCTGGGGACCATAGTCTCAGGGGACATCTAGGTCAACTGGCATAACACAGTTCATAAAGAAAATGTTCTACATCCCACTTCGATAAGTAGCATCTGAGGTCTTAAAAGCTTGTGAGCATCCATCTAAGATACATCTATTGGTCCCATCCCTTCTGGAGCAAAGGAGAATGAAGAAAACCAAAGACACAACAACTAAAGGACCACACGAACCAGAGGGTCCACCATCCTGAGCCCCAAAGAACTAGATGGTGCCCATCTACCACCATC
>NW_004443941.1:17184373-17190119 GCF_000243295.1 Trichechus manatus latirostris
ATTTTAGCCTTAATTCACAGAGACAACTAAGGATTGGATTTCTGAGTTAAGAACAATGCTAGCTTTTTCCAGGTTCCTTTAAAAATGTAGAACTTGGTTGAAACCCCTGTGTGGCTGCCTCCAATGGCTGGGTGGGAGTGCCCTCTGCCCAGGAGCTCCCCAAATCAGGGGAGCCAAGAGCAGTCACCAGCCAGGGGGAAAGGTATCAGTGATGACTGGGGCTGATGTATTGTAATTAATGGTAATAAAAACAGATGCTGCTTGAGAGAGAAGTGACATGCCAGGAATCCCTACTCCCAGATAGAGTTTCTCACAGGTAATGGAAAGAAGAAAAAAAAGTCACTTCTTACAGGTAACCTAATCTACCCATTGCCCACTGAGGATTTTTTATTTTAAAGTAACTAAGGAAATGCAACTAAAGACAGCAGCCCCAGCAAAATTAAAAGAACTCTACTTAGAAAACTTTCTTTCCTGCATCCCATGGGGATCTGGTAATGCTATAGGCAGTGAGACCTGGGGTTTCTAGGAACACAGTATAGCTTCTTGGGCCCCTAGCAGACCCCAGTCCCCAGTACTTCTGGTTGGAGAAATCCATCACGGGGCTTCTGAAACTTCCCCTACAGCAAACCGGGGAGGGCAGGCAGGGGGTTGGGAGAAAAGATGAGGAGAAAAGAGCAGAAAGAAGGTCATTCTCCTATCAGCCTGGCGACTACCCAGTTGTTGCTGTAAAGCAAAACCCATTGGTCATTTAGGTACTCAACACATTCCCTGGGTGCCAACTATGTGCAAGGCCGAACCAGACGCTGCAGGGGGGACAAGTGATGGAGAAAAGTAGGAATCTGTCCCCAAGGAAGGAGCACTGGTGGCACAGTGGTGAAGTGCTCAGCTGCTAAAGGTCAGCTGGTTGCACCCACCAACCGCTCAGCAGAAGAGAGATGTGGCAATTTGCGTCCGTAAAGATTTACAGCCTTGGAAACACTATAGGGCAGTTCTACCCTGTCCTATACGGTCGCTGTGAGTAGGAATGGACTCCACGGCAGTGGGTTTGGGTTTGGGTTGGTCCTCAAGGATGGTGTGGTCGGACCTTGCCTGGCAACCTATTGCGACTCCGGGCTTGTGCCAGTGTCTGCCTCTGATGGAACGCGCTTCACAGAAGCGCCCCATTTCTCGTGCCCTCTCTGCCAGGACATAGGGCCGGTTAGCGCCTGGGTGATTCCTACCGCGTCTTCTCACTCCTCCGCTGGGGTCACAAGGGGAACAGTGCGCACCAGCCCACCGACCTCAATTCTGGGACCTGCCGCGTGGGGGCGCTCGCGTGCAGGCCTGGCAGGAGGCAGGACCGGGACTCACAGCCGCTCTACGCCCCCTCGGGGGGGAAAAAACCCGGTGGGGATTTCTTCGGCTTCCTAAACCAAAAGCCACGAGCCTAGCCCCCTTACCCAAATGCTGAACCCGCCACGCCCGTGGTCCCCCCAGTGAAGGGGCCCAGCAGCATCTCCTGCAGGCCCCGGACGGAGCGCGGCGTGGTAGGAAGGACTCCAGGAGACGCGTTGCCGCGGGTGGGGACCGTGCGTCGCAGGCAAGAGGGCCTCACCCCGGGCCTGTGAACCCACCAATATCGCCCTCGGCTCCTGGGCAGCCTCTGGCCAATTTGTCGATTCTCCCAGCCTCCAGGCGGGCCCCAAGAACCAGTTCTCTCTCTTTTCGTTTGAACAAGATCCCCCGTCAGCCCGCGGCCTCCAAATCGTTTTCTCGTGCTGACCCTCCAGGCCGCCACGTGGGTCAGAAGGCAACAGCCTGGAGGGCGGAGGGGCGTGGCGGCCTCTGGCCCACGGTGGCCCCAGGGGACCTTGCTGCCCCCCCCCCAACTCAGCTGCTCGGCCCCTGGGGCCTGTGACCACGCCAGCCACGTGCGGCGCGGGCGACGCCCCAGTTCTGGCCGTTTCACAAGTGCAGCCATCCCGAGCCCAGCGCCTGGCAACCCGAGCCGGGCTCCGGGCGTCGCGGGGCCCATTTTCTGAAACGGAGAATTCGTGTGAGCGGAATTCCCTCACCGTAACGTATCCGAAACTCTAAGCAAAACCGAAAAGCCGTGGGAGCCGAGCTTGCGAACACTCCGCTGCGCCCTCCTGGACGCGACATAACACGGGCTGCGAGTGCGCCAGGCTGCTGGGCAGTTGGAGAGGCGCCATACGAGGCCCAAGGCGGGCGGCCGGTCCCGGCGAGCGTACGGCGGGAAGCGACGGCTCGGGGCTGGCCGGGAACCGCGCCCGGCCCACCCCGGGGTCTGGCACCCGCAGCTGCGGGAGGGCGGACGGGGGCCTCCGGGTCGCGTCATCCCAGAACTCTGAGCCCCGGGTGCTGAACTGCGCGGAGGGTCTGAGGCTGCCTCAGGGAGTTCCGCCGCCTTTTTAGGCTGGAAAAATCAAAATTAAAAAAAGAAAGAAGTGCTTCTGGTCCGCTGGTTTGGCACCAGGCCCCGGTCCCTTCTCTTCCTCCCTCAGTCCTAAATGAGAGCCCAGAGGAGTGTTTGCCTGGAACGCAGGCCTTCCCGTCGGCTGCCCTTGGAAACAGCCAGCGAGCAACTCCTCTCTAGATCACGCCCCTTTTTTCCCCGAAATGGTCCCAAACCAAAGTCCGGGGAGCCTTGAGGAGGCCGGTGTGGCTGCTTTCTGTCTTTCCCCCAAAGCGCAGCGGTTGGGCGGTGGACCTGTCTTGGGCTGAGCGATGGGCGCCGGTCGGCTGGGAGCCCTGGGCCCTGTCCCGGGGAACGTCCTGCCCAGCTCCAAGCACAAAGGCCCCAGACTGCCCCTAACCAAAGGCGATCTATCAGCCTAAGCTCGTCGAGGCACACTCACCCACCCCGTTGCTGCCTTCCAGAAAGTCAGATCCTAGGGCACTTACAGAACGTCCTGGAGGTGAAAGATATTTCAAGTAAGTCTGAATTTCCCACAGGTGCACAAAAGTATTCTCTTCCATAGCCGTGGAGCTTCTCCTATTCATGCATGATGGAACAGCAAGTGTAGGCCTTTGGGATGAAGGTCTTAGGAAAGAGGGCTGGGATTCCAGAGACTGGGTGGGATAGACCTGAGGCTCCTGACACCCACAAGCCTCACCAGCAGCTGCTCTGAGCGCTGGGACCCAGGGCTGAGATGGTCTTTGGTTCAGGCTAGCGTCTATCAAATCCCCACCCAAAGCCTCCCAAGTGCTCTGTCTCGTCGAAGACTGCAGATCAGGAAGGGGGCCAGTCAGGGAGGGTGCTATGGCGTGCGAAGAGACCCCAGTTCAGCTTGTAGCCTTTTTAGGGCAGGCACCCAGCTGCTGCTGCTGAGAACAAATTCTGGCCCAGACCTGCTAGAACCAATTTCCTATAAATATGGGGGAAGTGGGTAACTAGTGACATATGGACATACATATATACATTGGGCAATGGTTCTACAGGGTTCTGTGGTTGCTCTGGAATGACTTTCCATGTGGCACACACATCTGTTCTGTCTTTACTGCCGAGTGTTGCCTGGAGGCTCCTGGCAGGGCAGACTCTCGTTAGGGGCCCAGGGGCCGCAAACAGGGAAGTGCTGGGAGGGACAGCAAGTTTGATGCTCTGGAAAAGGCCCAGAAAATCCGCGTTTGCAAAACGTGGGCGAGACCAAGGCCTGAAGGAAATTCAATCAAAGCTCCAAGAGTCCGGTGTCTGTACAATAGAGTAGTGCGTTCACCAAAGGCTGTAGCCCAGGTTGCAAAGATCAGCTGCTTTTTCAAGGTTAGGACTCACCCCAGCCCAGAACTGAAAGGGACTTGAGAGATCACCTAGGCCTCTTTCTAATAGTGGGAGAGAATGAAGGGAAGAGAATGAGGCAGAGAAGACTAGCAAGTGGCCCAAAGTCTCACACCAGGAACTCACTACCCTCTCCCACTCTCCTGCCCCAGACCAAGGTGCTTTCCTCACAGCCCTGGCCAAAGCCCAGACCAGCCTGCCAACTGGGTCCTCTCAACTACCTGGCTGAAGAAGAAATCTGAGAAAGGGGAGGGTGCCCTTTCTTAGAGATGGGCAAGATGGGCTCCAAACCTCAGCGCAGCCAGGAGTAAATTCCTCCCGGCGTCTCCAGGGCCCTCTGAGCCGGGCTCTGGGGTCTTTCCAGCCCACAGCCAGAAGTCTTCTTTGGCCACCTAGATTTCCAGAGTCAGCTGTCCCGGGCGCTGGCTCGGACCCTCCTTTGACAGAAGGGAACCAGTCCTGCAGCCTCAACACCAGCTCAGGCCCCCAGAAACTAAATGCCTTGGGGGGTGGGGGGTGGGGGGGTGTCAGGGTTCCACTCCCTGTCCCTGGGACACCCCCCAGAGGACATCCAGAAGGCTAGGGCAGGGGAAACACTTCGGAAATCTTGCTGATAAGGAGACAGACACTTAAAGGGATAAATACGTTTCTTGCCAATAGACACCAAGCAAAGCCCAAGCTCGAACCCAGGGCTCTGGACTCCCATTCCAGTGCTACCAGCACAAATTCCCGAGAAAGTTTAAAGGGGTGGGAACGAAGAAATGTGGCTTTCATTCAGGTTCCGCGGCCCGAGGCTGGGGGCGGAGCCCCGGCTCTGCGCCGGCTCAGGTCCCTGCCTCGGCGCCCGCCGCAGGCGGGGAAAGTGACACTGAGAACAGCCCTGGATGAGGAGTTGGTTCCCGGCCCGGAGCAACTGGGAGCGAAGAGGGGAAACGGAAGTGGAAAGAACGAGTTCGGGAAGCCCAGGGCTTTTCAAAACCGTAGAAACGGCACCCAACCCAACTCCCCACCTCCAGCTCGTCCCAGCGCCCTTCTCCCAGAGAACTAGCACCGCGTTTTACCAGCCACGGGCCCTGACAAAGCAGCCAAAATCAGGACTTCTTTTTTAAATCCCTTATTCTGGAGCTCAGCGATCGGGCTCTCAGATTGAAGTGGCCAGGAGCCTGAGCCGAGATCGAGCGGGGAGGCCGCAAGGTGGGGGTCTGCTCTGCCTCCACTCTCTCCTCCCGGACCACCCACGGGGGAAGCGCCACAGCCGTCCTAAACCCGCCGACCTCGCCTCCCCGTAGGCAGACTCCCAGTCTGCGCTGTTCCCTGGTTCTGCGTCGCCGCTGCCGGCAGGAATCAACTTCTGTAGAGGCCGCACCGAACTGCCGGGGGAATCTCGGGCCGTGGGACCCGCGGGGTTAATTCTGAGTCCCCGCCCGGCGAGGAGCTGTGAACACGGAGCTGGGGCGGTACTGGCCGCGGGGCAGATGGCCAGGCTGGGAGAGGGAGGAAATGCGGAAGATCTCCGGGAAGTAGATTCTCAGGCGTCCGCCTGCGGCCACGGCCAAACCTTCCCCACTTCTCTCTCCTCCTCCCTTCCACTGTCCCTTAAGGACCGCTCAGGTCCCGGGTAGCTAAGATGGGGGTGGGGCTCTGTCAGCTGGAAAAGCTAAGTCTTTGAGGGGCACCCGCGCACCTCCAAACTCTCGCATCCCACTAGCCACCTCTTGGGTAGAATCTAGCCTGAGAGGGGCGCGGTGACACGGGGTGGGGGTGGGGTAGACCCAGAGGGACCAAGACAAGGCTGCAGCACCTCCCCTTGCGAAAAGCTACGCAAAGTTTCTTCTTCCCCTTGGAAGCTCCCTCCACGCCTCCCTTCCTCCACTTCCGCCCAAGCACCCCTTAAACAGCCCTCCGCCCTCTCTTCTCCCCTCTTCCCTCCCCACCTCAACCCTCCCCTTTTCTTCTCCGCGCTACTCACTT
>NW_004443941.1:17190787-17195463 GCF_000243295.1 Trichechus manatus latirostris
TGCGGGGCCGCGCAGCGCGGTGAGGGCGCGCGCGGGCGGGCGGGGGCGCAGCCGGCACCATGTCCATGCTGCCCACCTTCGGCTTCACGCAGGAGCAAGTGGCCTGCGTGTGCGAGGTACTGCAGCAGGGCGGCAACATCGAGCGGCTGGGCCGCTTCCTGTGGTCGCTGCCCGCCTGCGAGCACCTCCACAAGAATGAAAGCGTACTCAAGGCCAAGGCCGTGGTGGCCTTCCACCGCGGCAACTTCCGCGAGCTCTACAAGATCCTGGAGAGCCACCAGTTTTCGCCGCACAACCACGCCAAGCTGCAGCAGCTGTGGCTCAAGGCGCACTACATCGAGGCGGAGAAGCTGCGCGGCCGGCCCCTGGGCGCTGTGGGCAAATACCGCGTGCGCCGCAAGTTCCCGCTGCCTCGCTCCATCTGGGACGGCGAGGAGACCAGCTACTGCTTCAAGGAAAAGAGTCGCAGTGTTCTGCGCGAGTGGTACGCGCACAACCCCTACCCTTCACCCCGCGAGAAGCGCGAGCTGGCCGAGGCCACGGGCCTCACCACCACGCAGGTCAGCAACTGGTTTAAGAACCGGCGGCAGCGCGACCGGGCGGCCGAGGCCAAAGAAAGGTACGAGTAAGTAGAACTTTGGCGCCGGCTCCACTGGGCCCGAGGGAGGGGGTCCCGGGGCGTTTGCCCAACCCCGGAAGAGGCCTAAACCGGCCTTACCCTGATGGCGCTGAGGTTATGCCGGAGACTGGGCGAGCAGGAATTTGTCCAAAGCGGGCAAGGTAATCAAGAAGTTGTCAGCTACTCCCTGGTTGCTTGTGGACAAACAACGAGTTTTAGGGCCAAGACAGGACAGTGGACCTGGATCCCCTGCGAGGGGGACACGGTGGGCAGGGCCTGGTCCACCACCAAAGGACGGAGGAGTTTTTATCTAGGACGTAGCGGTCTTGCAGATTTCAGGCTGGCAGTGCGAATTCACCAGCGCTTCCCCCTCATCCTTTCTCAGCTCCAGACCAAAGGGAGATTAAGGGTCAGGACTGGGACTGGAACTTCTTTGATATGACCTGGTTGGGAAGAGACCTGAACAAGAATTTTCCTTGCCCAGATACGGGAGTTAAGAGAGCGAGTTCTTGATCCCGCATAGAAGGAATCAGGAGGCAAAACACTCTAGGGGAGGAAGTGTCAGCCCTGAGAAACAGAGAGAGAAGTAGATGCCCCCATTTTCTGCCTTGCTGGACCCAGCAGCCCTTCTTCCCTGGCTAGCCGGGCCTTAACCCCTCTACTCAGTTAGTTCTGTGGGACTCCCGCTTTCTGGGATGCGCCAAGAGCAGCAGAAGGGCTGGCAGTTGGATGTCCTCAGGGAAACCAAGACTTCCGGAAATGGCATAAGGGTTGACCAGTAGGCCCTACCGGGTGCCTGCCCTGTGACCCCTCAGAACCCCAAATCTAGAGGGAAGAATGGGAGAAAAACTGACTGTGGAAACAGAATCGAGCCTGAAGGGAACAGCAAAACAGGACAGCTGGGGTCGGTGGTGTGGGGCGTGTGCAGACCAGTGTCTGGATGGTAGGGGTCAGAGATGGGGGGCGGTGAACAACGGGAGCAGATCTCTCCAGCCAGCAAGAGGGGGGACCCGAATCTCTGAGACCATAAGGATGGGGTATCCGCAGTGGGAAGGGCCCCGGCAACTAGCCGTGCAGAAACTCTCCTGGAGGGAAAGTAGGAAGAAAACGCCTCTCGAAAAGTCGGTGTAAGAAAAAATTAACGCAGGATTTCAAATCGCCAACTCCGGCCAGGCTCTGTCAGTCCAAGGCAGGGCAGGAACTCAGCTCTCTCGGCTGGTGCCCCCACTCCACCCAGACTGGCATGCTTCCAGACTCCTGAAAACTGGGTTCTGAGGCCAGGCCCCAGGTGAGGGTTGCAGCACTCCTGAGTTTCTGGTTATGGCAGAAAAGTTTAGGCCAGGATTAGCAATCCCTTCCCTTCTCCGGGGGCCTGCCCTCCCAGCCTCCAACTCCTGGCCCCCAGCTGAAGTTTCCACCTCCATCCTTGGGATCTTGTCCCTAGGCCCAGCAAGGAGAGCTCTCAAACAGCCTGTCAGGCGCCGGCTGGAGCAAAAGAGCTCTTAGTCCCAGGAACCTGCCACGGGTTTCCCTTCCGCAGTACAGAACAAAGATTCCCAATCCTGGGTCCCTCGGCCCGGGACCAAAGTCCTTCACCTTCCTGGCACCACTTCCACACAGCGAACCCAGCCTGAGGATCTGACAGGGGTCTGAAAATTCAGGCATCGTCTCTCCCTCTTTGCTACCCCTAACTCCACTGGAACTGGGCCCCGCTCCCCTGCCCTCCGCTCCCGGAGTTGAGTTAGAAAGAAATTAGAAGCACACGCGCACACGCGCACACGCACACACACCCAGAGAAGACATAGAGAGAGTGGGAAAGACATTCATGACAGCATGAGAAGTGGAGAGATACAGATAGAGGGGGAGGGACAAGAAGGAGCAATCAAGTGTTGAGAGAACTGGCAGAAAGAGCCGGAGGCCAGGCGGTAGCCGGCGGAGGAAATCGTAGAAACCGAAAACACCCGCAGGCAGCACGGGGAGACTGTCAGAGGCAGGCGGCAGGCTCTGGCCCCGGGTGATGCAGCGCTGAGCGTCCTCGATTTCCCCTCACCCGGCTGCTTTGCCCCCGCACTTGCAGGGAGAACAGCGAGAACTCCAACTCCAACAGCCACAATCCACTGGCTTCGTCCCTGAACGGCAGCGGCAAGTCGGTGCTAGGCAGCTCGGAGGACGAGAAGACGCCGTCGGGAACCCCAGATCACTCGTCGTCCAGCCCCGCGCTGCTGCTCAGCCCGCCGCCGCCACCTGGGCTGCCGTCCCTGCACAGCCTAGGCCACCCTCCGGGCCCCAGCGCCGTGCCGGTGCCCGTGCCGGGCGGAGGCGGCGCGGATCCACTGCAGCACCACCACGGCCTGCAGGACTCCATCCTCAACCCGATGTCGGCCAACCTCGTGGACCTGGGCTCCTAGAGCCCCGCCCGCCTCAAAGCGCTTGCCCTCGGGGCTTGAGTCTGCAAAACTGAGAGAGGCCGTGTCCGAAGGGCGCCGGCGCCGGCAGCCCCACCAGGTACTGAAGAACCCGCACGCCGAATGGGCAAGCCGCCGGCCCGGGCCGGGGCAGATGGCAGGCTGGTTTGGTCCTTGTTCGGGAGTTACATTCAACAAGTTGGTTTTTGAGATCCTTTGGCGGATGAGGCTAGGTGTTGAACCAGGGAGAGAATAAATTATACACCATTGTCATTCTCTCTCTCTCTCTCTACCTTCTCTTGTCCTGCCTCCTCCTCTCTTCTCCCCTTCTCTCTCCTCCCCTCCCCTTCCCTTCTCTTTCCTTCTCTCTCTCCCCTTCTTGCTTTCTTTCCCCTTTTTCTCTGTTTCGCTCTAGATTTCTGACTGCCCACCTCTTACTAGATTTGTATTTCTGTTTCTTTCTCCTCTCCGCCAGCCTCTGCACTCTGTATCCGACCCCCTCGGTCTGTACCCTTCCGTTTTTCTCTCGGTGTCTGGCGGTCTGTTTGCTCCCTACGCCCTCCCTCGCTCTCCCGGGTCGGGGTGGGAGCGGGAAGAGCTGAACAAGGCAGAGCCTTTGAACCCAAACCGTCTCCAGCGGTCCTCCTTCGGGGTCAGCGGAGGCCGCAGGTGTCAGCTTTGCGCCTAGTAACTTAAGTGAAAGAGAAAAGGCGGCGCCGCGGAAGCCCGGGAGCGCCTCCTCGCCCCTCGCCCCTCTCTCTCGGCGAGGCCCCGCCATGCTGCTCGCTCCTCTTCCTCCCGGGACTGAGGCCACAGCGCGCCCCGCGCAGCGCGCCCCGGAGCCGCGGACTTGCCGTCTCCTTGTTATGCTCTCACGTGAATGTTCTTCGGAAAATATTTCTGCTTTTATTTTATAATAAAATTAGAAATCATAAATATATATATGGATATATGCCACAAGGCTCGCGGGCCAGGAATGCAGCAGGGTCTGATTTCCCTACAGGGACTTGACACCCCAGGTGGGCTATTCTGGGTATCCATGTCCCCGTGAGTCCCCCAGATTGGGAGACACCCTCTCATACACACAGTACGGATTAGTCGCAGGGAAGGGATTGCAAACTCTGAAACTTTCTCCCCCAAAGCCCTCTGTCCCTTTCTCCTTGTCTATGAAGCTCCCTGCAGAAGCAGGGATAGGTGATCTGCTCTTCTTGGGGACTTCTCCCCCCACCAGCTACTGCGCAGCGCCTTCGGCCCGCTCCTTCTTCACCTGGAGGTGGGGTGCGGGGCGGTTTGGGATAAGAGGCTGTGTGCGGGGCGCGGGTACGTGTGTTTGAACTTGTCGAGGCTGGGGAAAAATCGAGTCTTGGAAATTTCCTGACGGGCCAACTCTTCGGCTAGGGCCGAAGACCCCCTGGAGCCGGGTGAGACGCCCTGGGCAGATCCGCTTGCCCCAGGGATGAGGTGCAGAGGTGTGCAACCCCGGAAGTGCGTGGGCTGTGGAGCATAGGTCTGTAAGCTCGGAAATCTGCACCCGGTGTTTCTGTAGATTTGGAAGAGAGCTGAAGGGGTGGGGTGGGGAGTCAGAGGAGAGTCCAGGAGGCCCGGGCGAGCGTGCGCGTGCGTGTTCTAGATGGGAACAAGCGGGCGCCGCC
>NW_004443941.1:17197720-17198522 GCF_000243295.1 Trichechus manatus latirostris
GGGACTCGCAGTGCGTCCGGGTCTGTCTCCCCGCCTGGACTCGGGTCTGGCGGTAGGGAGCCTTGGACTCCTGAGTCCCTACCGCAGCCGCACCTGGTCATGGCGGCCAGCACAAGGAAAGGCTAAACAGATCTGGAGAGATCTGGGGAGAGAACACAGGGCTATGTAGTCCTTGGTTACCCCCGAGTGCTTGTAGAAAATACCATTCTGGCCTCCGAGAAAAGAAGGACCAGCCGGCTGGGGGCGCTGGAGTCAGAGTACAGGGGATTTAGCCTCAGTTACCCCGCCAGACGCCACGGGGGCTCAGGAGGGAAGAGATGGGAATGTGTTTTGTGTTGAGAACAGGTGGGAAAGGGCCGGGGAGGGGTTGGGTTCGAAACTGAGCCCCTTGCTTTGGTGTTCCCCACCCCAGCGCGGCGGCTTCGGTCCCCCGGGCACCGCTCAAGGCTGCTTAGGGAGGAGGGGGCCAGGCCGCCAGTGCGTGAGGATGTCCTGGGAGGTGATGGAAGGAAGGCATGAGTCATCGGCTTAGCTGAGGCCCGCCTACGCCTCTGGAGTATGGCTATCTTCGAGTAGATAGGTGTGACGGTGGCTCACGCGCGCCCAAGGCACTCGGAGGAGCCAGGAGAATCAGGCTACGTCTGAGCGCTCCGGCTCTTAAGTGGATGTGCCTGGGGCTGGAGGAGGGCTAGCCTCTCGCTCGCGCCGCCGGGACCTAACCAGGCGCGGGGAGGTGGCGATTCCGCGAGACGCTGCAGGCGGCGCCCGAGGAGGGGAAGGAGTAGAGTATCTCAGATCTCCG
>NW_004443941.1:17199428-17226294 GCF_000243295.1 Trichechus manatus latirostris
CCCCCCACCCCAGCCACCCCTCCGGCTTCCGCGGTCCCGCCGCGGAGCTCTGTCTTGGCTGCCGGGCCCAGGAGTCGGACTTAAGCCGCCTGAGGTCCCATATAAAGAGTGACCGGTCAGAAAGGCAAAAGCAGCAGCCAGGGCGGGCCCGCAGAGCTGCCCGCCCTAGAGTCCCTTCCTTCAGGGCTGTTCCAAGGGCATAAGCGCTCTCCCTCGCTCAAAAGCTCACTATTGGCAGAATTAGCCAGTAACTTGCCCGAGGTCGTGGAGACGCTGCTTCTTCGTCCCTGAGTCATAACTACCATTTCTGGAACGCTTACTACTTCTCAGACACTTTCCACACCTGGTATCTATTTAATTGAGAATCTGTTTAATGCTCCAATCGGCCGTACAAGGACGCTATTGTTATCGGTTGATGAAACGGAGACGCCGGGTTCAGGAACTTGTTCAGAGGCGCACTCGTTACAGAGGCAGGGGCCGGCATTTGAACGTGGTGTCTGCGAGGCGAAGCGCACGTTCTTCCCGGGACACCCGCGGCGTACGAGAGCGCTGGGCACCGTGCGGGAATCGGAGAAGCCCCCGGTCCCGGGGTTCCTGGGGTCCCGGGGGACTCTGGTGGGGTGGCGGGAGGCTCTCCGCAGCGCCAGGCGGAAGCGACATGGAGAAGGACGGTTGGTTCAAGGCGGAGCGGCTGCAGCCGAGCTATCTGCCTGTAGGACCGGCTTACATCCAGTGCCAGAGTTCATCTCCGCAAAAAACTGGATAATTACTGTTTCCTCACTCGCCCTCTAGGATGTAGATTTGACACACAGTCCAGTACCACTCATCAGTACCGGTTATTCAAGAGTAAAGATGGAGAACCTTGGGGCCCCAGGGTCTGCCTGCTGCGGCCTCCCTCTGCGCCCTCCTTCCTGAGACTCCCGCCCCGGGTCTCCGCCCCTGTGCTGGGGAAGATGAGGCTGACTGGGCCCTGAGCGCAGAGACGTGAGTCGTTGGGGAAGGGGGCGCTCCATATAAATCCGGCACTAGCCACCAGTTGGGGCCAGGGCTCTCTGTCTAGGAGTCAGTCTGCCCCCTGGGGGTGGAGCGTATTAAGGCGTCATTCCATTAACACCGGTTTATCACTGGAGTGCGGGGAGGCGGGTGCGGGTAGCCCAGACGCTGTTCTCCAAAGAACAGAACAGGCCGGGCTCCCGTATTTAGGCCCCGCTGGAAAGCCTCATCCTCTTCTCTGGAGGCGGAATCGGTGGTGGCACAGGGGCTCGGATTCCACCCGAGCTAAGTGATTCTGTCAGTTTCAAGACAGAATGTATGAAAAACTCTATTGTTCTGAGGCAGAGCGATCGGGACCCTGGAAAGCCATCCTGAGACACCTGAACTGCTGAGGGAGGTCACTTCCAAGGCCAAGGCTAAGGAAGTGAGCTAGTGGGGAAGAGGGGCGGACTTACGGAATCCATCCAGGGAAGTGTGAGTCACTCCCTTCTGCTTCGGAGAGACTCAGGAACAGCCCAGACGGAGGGCGCGTAGAGAGCAGAGAAGGTGGAACCAACCGAGGGGAATTAGAAAGGCAGAGAAAGTGAAGCTAAATAGTTTCCAAAAGCAAAGTAATAGAAAAAGCTCCTTGCATTTATATGGTACTTTGCAGAGTGTCAATGTTTCACAGACTTCTGATTGTTTAATAGTCATAATTATATAGGGTAGGCAGGAAAGTAATTCTTACCCCATTTGACAGCTAAGGAAATGAGACTCGGGACATTGTTTTGTGTGAGTTCCCTGAGGTCTAGAATTCGTGGAGGTTCTTTACACCCTGTTGTTGAGGTGACTTGTTCAGTTTTGGGAAACAGCAGATACTAAACTGGCTCAAACAGTAAAGGTAGTTTGTTCTAGTGGGTTTGGGAAAAGGATGCAGGAAGACGACAATCATAATGGAGGTCTGGATGCTACTACAGAGAGACATAAAGGAAATGTACCTCAAAATCAGAGCAACACGCCCCTGAAATAACTAAAAGAAATGCCTGAAAGAGGCCTCTTCAGGCAGGCCACTTCCATACAAGGGGGGTCCCGGAAGTCGGCAGAAGGGAAACTAGAGCTTGTTTTCTCATTCGGCTCAGGACCTGTCAGTTAAGGCTCTAGGCTAAGGAGTTGGGAGGCAGAGATTTCCTCAGAAGATGGTCCCCAAAGGGAAGAGATTCAAGACTTTTGTTTTCTCTGAAAGGCTAGACCCCATGTTAGTTTGGAGCCTTAGATAAAGAAGTCAAGATTTACTTTATCACTCACTTATTAGTCTTTAAAGGAGTAGATTCAGCACTTACCCTGAAGGCAAATATTAAATAGGAAGAAGTAGAGGGAGTGGGGGGAGGGGGGAACAAGGTAGGAGTGAAGACAAGTCTTCAGAGGAAGGGTGAAGGAGGTGGTAGTCCAGAGTGACTGGAGCCAAGGCACAGTCTCAGGGGTTAGGCAGGTCACCGGGCGGCACTTAGAGACTAGGAACCAGGATGGTCTAGGAAAGGATTAAACAGGTAGTGCCACATCACCCAGAAGCAACTGGGATGTGTTAGGCACCAAACCAGAGACCAAGAAAGACTGTATATCCCACAACACCTGGTGGTTGTGTTACCTAAAATCTGTGACTCCAAGTCCACCCAGCACAGGGCAACTTCCAACCCACATGAGGCTGAAGCAAAGAGTTGGAAACGGCTGTCTTATAAATTGCTGTAACAAATGAATTACAAAACATAAGCTTATTTCTTACCTACAGAACAGTCCAATGGGTGGGAGGGGGAAGTTCTGGTCAGTGGGTGGTTTCCCATGGGGTGATTCAAGGACCCAAGCTCCTTCTGTCAGGGGCTCTACCCTTGCCTAGGGCCTTGAAGTCCTTTGCATTCAGTTGCTAGATCGGTAAGAAGCATGGAAGGTTTGGGGGACCAGGTTTGGATCAATTCTATTGGATGGAATTTAGTCATATGGCCAACCCAACTACAAGGGAAGCTAGGAAATATAACCTATCTATGTGCCCATAAAAAAAAAAAAAAAAAAATCCCAGGAAAAAGATTTAATGAGCGTGCGTGAAGGGTTATCAGTGCCAGCCCAGTTAGTCCTTGGTGATTTTAAAGCAGAGAAATCTGTGTTCTGTAAATTTTCCTTATTCTATGCACCTATATTGATTGTTGTTATATTTACTGTTAATGGATTTTGGGGGCTTATTATGGTTTTCTGCAGTGAAAAATACATGTGGAAATACCACTCCTACATTGTAGATCACAAGTCACTTCACTTCTCTGGGCCTCAGACCCCTCATTTGTTGTATGGTGTATTAATTAGGGTAAGGTGCAGCTGCAAGTGATAACACACACACACACAAAAACAGTAGTTTAAACAAGACGGAAGATTATTTCTGTCACACATTGAAGGCGAGGTAGGTAAGGTAAGATTAGTGTAAAGTCAAGATCCTCTTATTTTGTTGCATGGCCTCAACCTCATGACCCAAGATGGTGGCAGGATGGCGGAAGGAATAAAGGTAAAAGCCAAATGCACACTGTCTCTTAGGAAAGATTCCTAGAAGCTGCCATACAACATCCCATTGGCCAGAAGGTAGTCACATGGTCACACTGCACTGCCAGGAAGGATGTAAATGTAGGTTTTGCTCAGGACAGCCATGTGCAACTAAAATCTGGCAATTCTACTGCTGAGGAAGAAGGAAAGAATGGACATTAGGGGACATTGCATCTGAACTCAGAGATAGTTGGACTGGGTGGTCTCCAGATTTCCTTACTGATGTTCTGTGTTTCTGTAAAAGCAATAAGAAGAACAACAAAAACAACAGCAAAGTGACAACAAAAAAAGCAAACATTTGGTTAAAAAAAAAAAAGACAATTTGTTAACAAAAACCCATGGCTAATCAATTTGTAAAGCTAAAAATCACACCAATAACAATATTACCCCAGATACATGTAATGTAGGTCTAGAGTTCTATTAGATTTATTTTTAGTGGGACCATCATTATTTCCCATGAATTCATATGGAGATGTTTTCTGGGTACATGTAGAAACATTGGGGGAATTTGCAACCTCTTTCACTGCTAACAGAACACTGAGGGTTGCAGAAAATGTCCCTCACCTAGCTGTGTAGCCAGGAGAGAATGACTCCATTTTTTTTTTCATTTATTTACTTAAGTATTTGTTCATTTATTCACTTACTTATTTATCTGTCCAATCATTTGGGAAATATTTACTGAATACCTCTACCTGCTCAGTACGGTTAGGTGTGGCCTTGTGATCATGTTCTCTCCAAAGTCATGTGAACAGCCATGGTGTGGGCCACTTCCAGGCCTAGCCTATACAATCTCTCATATGTGCTTCCTTCCCAGAGGCTACAATGACAATGACTAGCCTCACCTTGGAGGTCATGCATGAAGAGGGCGGAGCTACCATTAGTCTGGGTCTGTAAAATGACTACATGAAATAGAGCACTGCACCATCTTCCCTGCTCCAACCTGGAAGAGCTACTCTAGATTAAATAAGAGAAAAATAGACTTTTGTGTGTTTGAGCCGTGTTTGGGATCTATTTGTTACAGCAATTCAGTTTTACTAACTTAGTTCTGCAGCATCACACACCCCAGTAGGCCCCATTTACACTTGTTCTATGTGCTCCTAGAACACAATGGCCTAATTAATAAACTGGATAAATGTGATGCACAGACTAGGCAGAGAATCCCTGACATAGACAGATGACTGTATCTGTGTCCTCATTTGTGAAGTAAGAGGTCATCCTCTCCAGCTCTAATATGTTGTGATTCTCTGGGACAGACCTCAGTAGGCAGCAGAGAACTCCCATAGGGTGGACTCTTCTAGAACTAGTTCTTGCAGCAAGACTGCTGTCTCCCTGGAAGCCAGGAAGGGTGGCAGACTGTTCAAGAACCCTAAGAATTCTTTTCTACATGATGTGTGGAAGTGGGTGGGAGGGCAGACATGGAGGGAGGAGTAGAAGGACATCAACTGAGGCCAGCACTTGAAAATAATGGAGAAGAAGAGATGCTGGACACCAACCTGCACGCATCTCCCCAGCATCATCCCATGGGAAGTCAGGAGATGTGGGTGATAATCTTACCTCTATCCCTACCTTCCTGTGTGACCCTGAGCAAGTCGGCAAGACTCTCTAAACTTCAGTTCCCCTGACAATGAAGGGAGAGAGGACTCTTCATAACCTCTTTTCCCATATTGATGACAGAGGAAAGCTGATCAGTGTGGAAAACAGCCTGAAATCTTTGGAAAAAAAGACCTTGAGAAGAATATTATGGATATGAGCATGGTTATCATTGCTTTTTTAGAAGGCAAATGAATTTTGGTAACGCTCATTCTATTCCACTAGACACAGGGTTGGAGGACAAGTATTTGAACCTACCATCGTTGAGCTGCTGTACTAGGATTTTAAAGTCAAGAAACCTCCAGTGAAAATGGTGGAGCTACAAAAGCCTGCCACTCCATAAAAGCAAAGAAAAAAACTGATCAAGAAAAAGAAAAAGTCACAATCATCTTTTTCAGAATTAACTAAAAGCTTGCAGCCACCCAGAGAGAGTTTATTCAAGGAAATGGTTTATTCAAGAGTTTATTCAAGAAAATCTTGCTAAGAACAGTCAGCTTTGTGACATTTTAACTTACCCTAGTACTTCACTCTGCAACTCAGCAGTAACCTTGAAAATAACAGCCTGCATTTCTGGTATCAGTATAGGAGAAAGAATAATATACCTCATTCTTAGTTGATGTTAGTTGATCTGTCTGGTGGCTCCCTGGAAGACCTCTTCTAAAGGTTTATCTTTATCTCACCTGCCTGACTGGAACTCACCTTGCACTAAAGCCATTACCCAGGGGGTGAGGTTGCATTTGTCAAAAACATTTACAGGCAAATATTTTAGTCTCTGCTGACTGAGGCAATGGATAACAGTTGGGGAAACAAGAGACTAACCAAAAAATTAGGAAGGAAACGCTGGGATGTGAGATGCTTTAGGGAATAAAGACTTTGTAAAGCTCTCACATATTCCTGGAAATTCAGAAGGCTATGTGTATTCCCAGAGCTATGTGCATGCTCAGGAAAGACCTGAGAAGGCCCTAAGCTCTGGCTGACCTTGAGGCTCTGCACAAGCAGGAAGTGAAGGATAAAGCAGAGTTGTAAACTTCTTGGTCAAGCATTGAAGACATGCTCCAACACACACAGAGACCCCCTCTGCAAAGACTGAGGGTTTTTGGTTTTTTGGTTTTTTTTTTTTTGGTTCCAAGCGTTTAAGAAAATCTCTATCCAATCATTAGCTGACCACTTCACTAATGGAACAGAAACTTCAATAGCCACACATGACAATATAGGCATTACTAAATTAGTTCAGAAAAGTCACTAAACAATCAAACAGCGACTTCAACAAGCAGCAACAACAAACCCAGGGGAGGCTGTAAAATGTGATTTCCCGAGTTGTCACTTTATAATATTAAAAATGTCTAGTTTTCAATGTAAAAAATATGAGGCATATAGAGAAACAAGAAAGTATGGCTCATACACAGGAAAAAAGCAATCAGTAGAAACTGTCCTTGCAAAAGCCCAGATATTGAACTTAGTAGAGAAAGATTTTAAATCAGCTATTTTAAATATGTTCGACGAGCTAAAGGAAACCATGTCTAAAGAATTAAAAGAAAGCATGAGAACAATGTCTCACCAAATAGATAACATCAATGAAGAAAGAGAAACCATCAAAAGAAACGAAATAGAAACTCTGGAGTTGAAAATCACATTAACTGAGATGAAAAATACACTAGAGTGGCTCAACAGCAGATCTGAGCTGGCAGAAGAAAGAAATCAGCAAACCTGAAGATAGTTCAGTTGAGATTATCCAGTCTGCGGAACAGAAAGAAAAAAGAATGAAGACAAATAAGCAGAGCCTAAGAGATCTGAGGGACACTACCAAGTGTGCCAACTTGCATATATGCCTAAAAGGAGTCCCAGAAGGAGAAGACAGAGAAAGGGGCAGAAAAAATATTTGAAGAAATAATGATCAAAATCTTCCCAGGTTTGATGAAAAATATTATATATCCAAGAATCTCAACAAACTCCAAATAGGATAAACTCGAAGAGATCCACACCAAGATATATTATAATCAAATTAGTAAAATCCAAAGATGAAGAGAATCTCAAAAGAAGCAAGAGAGAAGTGACTCATCATGTACAATGGAGCCTCAATAAGATAAACAGCTCATTTCGCATCAGAAACCATGGAGGCCAAAAGGAAGTGGGAAGACATAGTCAAAGCCTAAAAGGGAAAAAGCAACAACAATAACCTTGCCAACTAAAATTCTACATCTGGCAAAACCGTTCTTCAAAAATGAAGGCGGAAAGGCAAAACTATAGAGACAGTAAAAATATCAATGCTTGCCAGGGTTCAGGGTGAGGGGGTGGAAGAATGAACAGGTAGAGCACAGGGCATTTTTAAGGCAATGAAACTAGCCTATATAATATTGTAAAGGTGCATGCATGACGTTATGCATTTGTCAAAACCCATGGAAACGTACATCACAAAGACTGAACCCTAATGTAAACTATGGACTTTAGTTAATAATAATGTATCAGTATTGGTTCACTACTTGAAGCAATATATCACATTAATACAGGATGGTAATAATAGGAGAAACTGTGTGTGGTGGGAAGGGAGTATATGGGAACTTCCTGTATTTTCTGCTCAATTTTTCTGTAAACTTAAAATGGCTGTAAAAAAAATAAGTTATATTAATAAAAAAATTAAAAATAAAAATGAAGGCAAAATTAAAACATTCCCAGATAAAGTGAGTTTTGCTTTCTGATAATATCCTCAAGAACTACCCAAATAGCCTCTGTTTTGCAGTGAATACTGTTTAACAAAACGATGACTCTCCTACCAGAGTGCGAAGAGGCCATGAGATTCAGTTTGGCCATTACCCTGAGCTATCAATCAGCACCCCCACAATTAGAGATGCCATTCCTTTCTGAAAAACTCAGGGTTATATACAGAGGGACTAGCACCCATCCCCCTTTCCCAAATATCTTAAAAGGGCTCCGAAAGGGCTCTGAAAACCACATAATCCATCTCCTCACTTTTCAGCTGAGAAACCTAAAACCCAGACAGGTGAGGTGATTTGCCTAAAATCACATGGGGTCCTAGTGGTCCTGGCATAGGTGGTCCTGGCTTTCCTGGCTTTGTAGTCTTCTCTTTCCTCTACATTCTGCAATCATTATTTTTTATCCAGCTCAAGTTGTATGGAAAGGGATAGCCCAAATAACTTATGTCTTGGTAACTCAATAACTCTGATCATTAATTCAATTTAGAGTTGCTTTCAAAAAGCCAAACAGCTGTGAAATGTTCAAAGGACGGAAGAAGAAAGAAAAAGATGGAGTGGAGAGAACATGGAGGCAGAGAAGGAAAAAAGAGAATGAGAAGAAATAAAGAGACTGAAAGAGGAGGAGAGAAGAAGGAGAAAGGGAGAGAATAGAAAATGGAAAAGAAGATGAATTGGGAGGAATAAAAGAAAAGAGAGAAAAGAGGGTACAGGAGGAGAAGGAGTGGAATGGACTGGACACCAGGAAGCCCAGGAACCCCGGATTCATTTCTAAACAACTCTCAGTTCCCCTAAATTGAGGTTACCACATTCCCAGACCTCAGCTGCAAAGGAATGTCACCTTCTTTTGCCTCATAAAATATAGAGGTGACACTTGAGGTAGTGTTGACCTTAGAGGTCTAGTCCTGGACCACAGAACCTGACTCTATCCCTCTATACCTTCTCTTGCTGTTTGAGACTATTCTGATGGCTCCAAAGCCCAATTCTGGGCTTGACACTGGTCCAGCTGGGGCAATAAATCCAACTCTTGTTCTCATAACACAGCTACAACTTTGCCAGAACTTCAAAAAAGGTTTCACTCAAAACTCCTCCCATAATTCCCTCTTCTCTTCACTTCGGTTCTGTGCCCACCTGGTTCTACCCTCTAATCTAGATCCCCACAGATGCCTCAGGTTACCACCTTGGTTCAGTTGCGCATATGGATTCCTTTCCTCCCCTTTTAACATTCCCTTGACTCTGGAAGAACCCAGAGGTAAGGTGTCCTGGTGGAGACATTTACACCAGACACCATTCATAGTCCCCCTCTCTCTTCTTAATACCACCCAAATTTTCCTTTGGGGACCCACCTCTCCCTCCTTGCATAGCAGCCATGTGATTTGGGTGGGACTGACCCCATCCTCAGCTTTAGAGGAGGGTCCTGTTTGTCTTAATACAGTCAGCATAATCTCACCCCTCTTGTCACAGTTATTGGTTAAACAATGACCAGGTAACCCAGACCTATGCCAACATGGCATTCTGCACACCATCATGATTGGTTAGGTTTGTTTAACCATAGAGACGTGCAGGACACATTCCTATGTTCAATAAAGGAAGAGAAGACTGCTTTCTGTCTCCATTTGGACAGAGTGATAAAGATTATGATCCAGAACTGCTGTGACTGTTTTGCCACTGTGAGGGAAGATAGCCTGAGAGTGAGATCAACATACAGAGGAGGGGAAATTTTTGAGAATTATAGAGAAACTAACCACACTTGAAGGTTGCCCTATTTTTGGACATTTTATTTATGTGAACAAATGAATTCCATAATTAGGATTTTCTGTTACTTGGAACCAAAATCATCCTGATATACACTTCACTAGCCTCAACCCCGTGGGACCCTACTGATCTTTATTCTACCCTTCCTTCCTCCAAGGTAAGGGGCTTAATTATCCCAGGCAGAACCTCTGCTGACTTCTAGGGGTGGCTCCCCACACACATACCAATGTAAAACAGGGAATTTTATCCCAAAACAGCACACTTGAATTCTTAGTTCTGGTCCCTGTCAGCCAGTTTCAAGCCTGGCACCCTCCTGGTCAAAGTTTCCACAGCCATCCCCATTATTTATAAATATTCTATCAACTTCTGGAATGCGTTATAGTCAGATACAATATGATGTGTAATCTTACTAAAGGAAATTGGGGCATAGCTTCCCAAAGAGGACTTGGGAAACCCCCATAAGGATATTTATCTTCTCAATAATTGACTGAAGAAGGGGCCATTATTTCCAAGTTAGGAAACTGGAAAAGGGTCTTTGATGAGATACAGAAAAGTGACAGAGATTCAGTTATCATCGTATGCATGGGAACTGTGCTCTAAGAAGCAATCAGTACTAGCAACAGATGAGTTTATTTTGTTGCTATGCCCTCTGAGACTGAGCTGGGAAGGACTGTCTTCCTTCATCCTCTATGCTGGGGTATGACTGACAGCTGGAGCCAGAGGCTAAGAGGAATAAGAGTTACAACTTTCAGGGGAAGGCCAGAGGGTAAAAAGATGAAGGGGTCCATGGTACAGGGGAGGCAAGAGAATAAAAGTCAACTCAGTGTAGACTGATTAGATGGCCCAAGAAAAAAAAAGGGAAGAATTATTTTTCATACTCCTTTGTACTTTGTGCATATCAGCACCATTTCTTTTCTGGTAATGGACTGTACCTTCACACCGGTCATAGACCACTACTGTCCTCCTTTACTCAGCTTCTGCATCTTTTTTCACAATAGAACCTGCAAATTATAACTGGGCTTGGGGCTGCCCAAAATAAAGACTGCGTTTTCCAGCTTCCCTTACAGCTTGCTGTACCATGTAACTAAGTTTTGACTAATGAATGTAATTGGAAGTGGTGTATGCAACTTTCTGGAAGTGTTCTTAAAGGAAGACGATGCACCCTTTCTTCTCTTTTCTTCCTTTCTGCTGATAGGAATACAGATGTGATGGCTGGAGCTTGCACAACCATATCGGATCAGACAGCATGGTAAAGTTGATGGAGGAGCCAGACAGAAGGAGTCTGAGTCTCATGTGACCTTGGAGTAGCTATTCTAGCCATAGACTTCCTACTCTAGACTTCATCTGTGTAAAAGAGAAATAAATCCCTCTCTTATTTAAGCTACTAATTCCTTGGGTTTCCTGGCACATGCAATTGTATCCAATTCTAACTTTAAAACTACCTTTTTAAATACAAACAGCATAATCTTCTTTCCTGGAACCCTGTGGTCCTTTTATATGTGTAATTTGGATTTATTCTCTCAACTTTTTCCTGGTGTTAAGAAAGACTATTTCTATTTTACAAAGCTTAAAAAAAGATTACATGGCTCAGTTCAAAGTATTACCTAAGGCAATGAATTGGACTTAGCTGAGAAGTCATAACTCCTAGTTCTCCCATGCATGTTGGCCCCATCAGAGGGTATATGAGAAGGTAAACTGCAGCATAACCCAAGTACCAGAATGAAGAAAGAGCCCAGCCACTCAGGTCTAGATTCAGGAGACTTCCAGAGGTGTTCTCACCTTTGGTTCAGGATTTTCTCAGGATAGCATTCTCAGGAGGAAACCAGAGGAAAAGAAGAGGAAAAAAATCCACAGTTGTTCCTTCATAGCTATGGAGGGTGATGAGCTATTGGATGACAGAGAGAGCTGACTTTATCCCCTATCCAGCCTGTAGGATCAGTACCCAAACTATTTTTACCTAAATTTTCGAAATGGTCTAGCAAATCGTGGTGAAATCTCTAGATTTATAGATGACATCGTGCTCTGGGGAGGAAGATCCAAGAGGATGAGAGCAAATTCAGGAAGATCTCATAAAGCCATAGTTGAACTAAAGGCAAGTGAATGAACCAACTGAGGATGGAAAATAACCTAAATTTGTGGGCTGGGTTGCTGAAGGTCAAGGCACAGGAGTCATTGTTAACTATTTCCAAAGACATTAACTAATGAGTTGATGGAGAATTTCAATGTGATTCAATTGCACAACATAATCAAGAGCCTATGATGTGCCAGGCATCATACCTGGTGCCAGTTTACAAATGTATGTGAGATGTGGACCCTGCCCTTACAGGGTGCATGGTCTAGTTCCAGGTGTCACAGGATGGGATTGGAAATATTCTCCTCCCCTGCTTTCCAGGCACTATGTGTGTAATCAGAGCCCTGGTGGCACAGTGGTTAAGATCTTGGCTACTAACCAAAAGGTCAGCAGTTTGAATCCACCAGCTGCTCCTCGGAAACCCTATGGGGTAGTTCTACTCTGTCGTATAGGGTGGCTATGAGTCGGAATTGACTCAACGGCAAAGGGGAGTAGTAGATGTGCATAATTGGTCACCGTGGTCAGAGGAAGCCACAACAGAGCTAGAGAAGTTCCAGAGAAGAGGTGGAGCAAGAGGGCAAGTGTCAGAGGTAAGGATGTCATTCTGACCCCAAACCTATCACCTCCTCTGTGAAGCCTTGCCTAATTGTCTCCCCCAAGTAGAACTGACCTACTCTTCCTTGAATGTCCCACAGTACTCTGTAAACAATCTGTCATGACGCTTTATCCCACCTATTTTTTTTAAAATATCTTTCCTTCCAGAATACACGAAGGCAAAGACTTTACTTATTTTCATATCTTTAGTACATAACATAATATTTGCATATAGTACATGCTCAATAAATCTTTGCTAAATTAATGGAAAGAGAGATAAATGTCTATGATACATATTCCATTGGTCTCCAAACTTTCTTGTTCCTATACTACATCAGAAGAAAATATCTGAGCATGCTCAATATGAGTATTTTAAGTACATAGTATACTATATTATGTATGTAATAAAACATACACAAAACAAAATTAAAACTGGATGAGGTATGAAATTAGGTATAACATTTTTGTAATACCTTAGTTTTTAACAGCACATCAATAACAATAGTGAATACAAATTAATATTTCAAATAGCCTTGATAATTTTGATTTTTTGTTTTTTTTTGGTCTGACCTGATTAGGATATCATTACTTTTACCTTATAACACGGCAGATGAAGTGTTTGAAGATGCAGGAGCTGAAGAAGTGCAGCTCTGCCGTTTTCCATCGTCTTGTTTGCGTTAACTGTGATTTTTCAATCTAAAGATTGTTTGCAAAAATCTGTTTAAGCTTCTTATCCATCTGGGGATGGGTAATTTCTTTAGGATAATCCCTGAACCCATAAACTCAATACTTCTGTAACAAGAGGAACTCAGATGATTGAGTAACGGTCCCATGGACAATCCTGTTAGGGAACATCCCCTCTTCCCTCGGAGGATCTTGGGTATAGCAGGTGACACATTTCCACCTGAAACATGGCCTGGATGTGGGTGCCAGTATCAATTCACGCATGAAATATTAGTGAAGCTTCATTTTAAAGTTAATAGATAAAATTAAAATGAGAATGAGAGCTCTGTTATTTTCTTGTCTCACCCCAAAGGATCATTTTGTAGATTAGATAGTAGATCTTAGGCATTTAGAGAGCTGCCTTGAAACTTGAGAGAAAGAGGATTTCGGTAGAGAAGGGGAATTAGGCTTAGTAAGTATACAGCCTGAGGCTGATACAGAAAGGTTAATTTCAATTCAGTAAGGTGTGATCAGTCCAAAACATAGTGGCGCCACAATAAATAAATAGATAACAACATGGTGGCAATTTTTTCAACAATTCTTCTATCAAGGGGTAGTGTTTGCCTCTGCTTCCCTTGAGACGGGGTGGGCCTCTGACTAATGGTGGTGTTAGGTGCTGTGGAGTCCATTTGCGATGCTATGTGATTTTCCAAGGCTAGGTCGTAAAATCACACGTGGAGCTCTGAACCACCATGTAAGGAGCCCAACCATGCTGAGGCCTCCACGCTGGAGAGGCCAGGTGCAGATGCTCTGGTTGATAGTCCCAGCCCAGCCTGCCTTCCAACCATCCCTACCAAGATGCCACACATGCAAGAGAAGCTGTCTTGGACCTTCCAGGCCAGCTCATCTGCCAACTAAATGCTACCACATGACTCTGACAATGCCACATGGATCAGAAGAATCAGCCAGGCAAGCTCTCCCTAAATTCCTGCCCCACAAAATTGTGCGATACAATAACATGGCTGTTGTTGTAAAATCACCCAGTTTGGGGATAGTTCGTTATGCAGCAGAGGGTAACCAGACAGTAAGGAAAGTTTCTCAAAATCAGAGCTCTTGAACACTGGACAGACTGCCTTGGGAGGAGGCGATTGTGGCCACCATGCGCAGTATTCAATAAGAGGTTGGACATCCGTTTGCCCAGGGTGATTGGGAGGCAGCTGTATCATCATGAAAAAGTACTGAGCTTGAAGTCAGATGACATGGGTAGATCCAGCCACTTAGTAGCTATGAACCCCTGGGCAAATCACTTCAGCCATGTGTCTCACTGAGCTGTTACCAGTAGCCGTGGAGTCGGCTCCAAATCAGGGTGACTCCATGGGTGTCAGAGTAGAACTGTGCTCCACAGGGTTTTCAATGACCGATTTTTCAGAAGTGGATTGCCAGGGCTTTCCTTGGAGCTGCCAACCTTGTGGTTAGCAGCGGAGCACATTAACTGTTTGCACCACCCAGGGACTATAGTGGCATTAAAAAAGATGAATACACCACCTGCAAACTCAAAGGGACTCCATTTACATCAGGTTGTCATATTGCAGGAGGGATTCCTGCATGGGGCAAGCAATTGAATTAGGTGGCATCCAAGCATCTTTTAACTCCGAGATGCTGTTAAAAGAGGCTCAGTCTTACTTCATGTAGTAAGGCATAAACGTGTGCACAATGATATGCTCCCAACCTTATTGGGCAGAATTTCATCTTGCCAAAGAGTGCGCAGATTTCAATCCAGCATAATGTTCTCCTTGTTGCTTCCCTACCCTCTGAGAGATGAGAGCGTCAGCCAGGCAAACTACCTCATTATTAGGTTGGAAACATAGGATCTAGATCAGGATGGCAGATCTCTAAGAGGAGGCGGAGGGTGTTTGGGGGACAGCCCCAGAATTTTACGGTGATAGGGATCATAATTATGAGTTGCCCAAACTCTTCCTAAGAAGGTCTGGAAGGATAACCAATAAGTATTTCGGACAAGTTTGCAAGGGACTGTTTGTGATGCTCAGTTAAAGATACAGACAAATTGAGGCTATTAGGAGGAGAGTGGAATGGAGGTTAGTTGAAGAAAAGATGTGGGACCCAGGAGATCTCAAAGCCCTCAACACTGAGGAGGGGAACACCAGGTTTAATAGCCAACTCACATCCCTAGCTAGTTTGCTAATGCTCAGAGATGCCCTCCCCGGCAATGGAGGGGCTAAAGGTAAAGTTACAGTGCCACCTGCTGGAGAAACATAGGAGAGAATTCTCTCCGCTTAGCAGGGATTCTCTCCATTTACACCTCTGTTCCTCCCTAAAACTTGGCCATAAAGCTCAACCCTCCAGACACCCAAGACCTGCAGGTAAGCCACGACCCAGCTGGGTGAGAAGCCACTGTCCTGCTTATCAATATGCCTGCAGCTTTTCAAAGCCTCTGCTTTGGGGTCTGAGAATTGAAATGTCATAAGCCTAGCAGTCTTTCCCAAAACAGACTACAATAGGATGAAAACCCTCCAGGTCCCTTACAAAGGTAGAGCCAGAGGAGAGATGGGATCTCTGGAGGTTCCTCTGTCTCCAGAGAAGCAGCCCTCCTTGCCAGCTTGCCCTGGTGAGGCTTCTCTCTTCAGGGCCTTCAGGGACCAACGCGGCCGCAGAGCTGGGGCAAGAGACATGGGCTGGGGAGAGCAAGGAGCAGCTTTGCCATGACTCTAGCCAACTGAGATCCAAAATCCTTCCCAACAACGAATTTGCAGGTGACCAGCTCTGTGTGGACCGGGTCTGAAAGGCTCCCTAATGACCCCAGAAAGACAGGCAGATGCCTTAAAAATGGCTCCCCCCTTTAAGGATCATTAGAAAGCTGTTAAGGGTGTCTACTTACTTCCAAGTGCTAATAAAGGTGCTAATAAGCCAGGAAAGTTTTCTTACTTTTATGGAGATAATTAGAAGGCCAATTATTTTTTATGTACATAAAGGAGTAAAATCTTCACCACTGTCCCTGCCCCTGTATTTTATTCTGCACTTGTGACAGAAGTGGCTTTGCAGCACATCATCAGGCAATAACGAGGACCTCGGGTTTCTACCTCAGCGCCACTGTTCCACCTCAGGGTGAGCCTGAAGGAAGCAGAGAGGAAAAATAGGCACTAGAGCATTCTCTAGGACTTTTGGGACAAGAGGTCATGTTGGTCATGCCTTCTACCTCAGAAACTGTGCCCCACCTACCTCTAAGACGGTGGTTCCCAAACTTGAGCGTACACCCAAATCCTCTGGAGGGCTTGGTAAAACAGATTGCTGGGTCCCACCCCAGAGCGTCTGATTCAGTACACCTGAGGTGGAGAGGTTGAGAATTTATATTTTAAACAGATTCCTTAACCAGTTGCCATCGAGTTAACTCTGACTTGTGGTTACTCCGTACGTGTCAGAGTAGAACTATGCTCCATGGGATTTTCAATTGCTGATTTTCCAGAAGTGGGTCACCAGATCTTTCTCCTGAGGTGCCTCTGGGTGGACTAGAACCTCCAGCCTTTAGTTTAGCTGTCGAGCATGTTAAACTCTTTGCACCAGCCAGGGACCTAGATGATGCTAATATTACTGGTTCGGGAACCACACTTTGAGAAACATTGCTTTAAAACAAGGGTTTTTCCAAAGACACAAGGGAAAGATTAGTTCAAAGGACTAACGGACCACAAGTACCACAGCCTCCACCAGACTGAGTCCATCACAACTAGACGGTGCTCAGCTACCACCACTGACTGCTCTGACAGGGATCACAATAGAGGGTCCCGGACGGAGCTGGAGAAAAATGTAGAACAAAATTCTAACTCACAAAAAGAGACCAGACTTACTGGCCTGACAGAGACTGGAGAAACCCCGAGAGTATGGCCCCTGGACATCCTTTTAGCTCAGTAATGAAGTCACTCCTGAGGTTCACCCTTCAGCCAAAGATGAGACAGGCCCACAAACAAAATGAGACTTAAATGGGCACACCAGCCCAGGGACAAGGACTAGACGGCAGGAGGGGACAGGAAAGCTGGTAATAGGGAACCTAAGGCCAAGAAGGGAGAGTGTTGACATGTCATGGGGTTGGTAACCAATGTCACAAAACAATATGTGTACTAATTGTTTAATGAGAAGGTAGTTTGTTCTGTAAACCTTCATCTAAACGACAATCATAAAAAATAAAATAAAACAAAAGTTTTTAACTTGGGGTCCACAGACCCCCCACACACAAGAGATTATTGGATAGAATTCAAAGGGGTTTGTGAGGTTGGTTGGGAAAAAAACTTAACATCTTTGTCTTCACTAACCTCAAACTAATGTTTACTTTTGTCTTTAATTATGAATGTAGGCAACAAACCACAGGGCTATTAGCAGTGGTAAGAGATATTTTTAAATCTCATTACACTTGTAGCAGGTATCTTGAAATATTATCTTTGCTCATCAAAGCTTCAAAACTCCAGTGGTTATTAGTCCTGCTAGGAGGTCTTATTATTTAATCTATTATTATCTTATTATTTAATGGAGAAGCACATCTGTTACTATATCAATACTTTTAAAAAATATTTTGGTAACTGTATTTCAAAGTAATTGGAGTCTTCTCAGGTCCTATGTATTGTCTCTCATGCATTTTAAAATGTTATTCTGAGAAGGGGTCCATGGGCTTCAGCGGGCTGCCCAGGGAATGGAGAACGGAGGTGGAGCCCATTGCACAAAAAAGATTGGGAACTCTACTTTAAGGGTGTGAGACTTCAGGAATTCGGAGTTTCTTTCAAGGGAAAGTTTGAAAGAAGGGATGTTGGTTGGTGGCCTAGAGGTGGTGAGGGGACAGACAAGATGGCCAGGTTGTTAGCCTTACAGTGATGAATGGAGCTGGAAAGTCAATTTGTTTTTCCCTGTGTGTTGACACCAGGGCTAGGTCAGACTTCTTGAAATACCACCAGCTCAGTTTGGAACAAGCAGTGGCAATAGCACGGATAATGCTAATGTTTAATGTATGACTAACTTCCATAAGGAACCATATGGTTTATTAAGTGAGTGATACATTCTGTTTGGGAGATGTGATGGTGGTCATAATTTTATAAAGCACAGAGAGGGGGAGGCCATCCTCACTAGTGAGGAGGTAAACCTGGTCTCTTGACTCAAGTGTTCACTTCCCAGCCAGTTGAAGGAATGGGCCTGTGTGTGTATGTGTGTGTGTGATTATAGAAGCGGGAGTTGGGAGCTATGGCCCCTGTCATGAGGCCCTTCTTCATCCCTTCTTTAGGTGAACAGATATTGTCACTGTCGTCCCCTGAACAAAACCCGAAGTTCTTTTTTTTTAATTGTACTTTAGATGAAGGTTTACAGAGCAAATTAGTTTCTCAGTAAACATTTAATACATATATTGTTTTGTGACACTTCCTGCTAAACCCACGACATGTTAACACTCTCCCCTTCTCGACCTTGTGTTCCCCACTGCCAGCTTTCCTGTCCCCTCCTGCCTTCTTGTCCTTGCCCTTGGGCTGGTGTGCCCATTTAGTCTCATTTTGTTTTATAGGCCTGTCTAAGCTTTGCCTGAAGGGTGAACTTCAGGAGTGGCTTCAGTACTGAGTTAAAAGGGTGTCCGGGGGCCACACTCTTGGGATTTCTCCAGTCTCTGTCAGACCAGCAAGTCTGGTCTTTTTTTGTGAGTTAGAATTTTGTTCTACAATTTTCTCCTGCTCTTTCTGGGACCCTCTATTGTGATCCCTGTCAGACAAATTGGTGGTGGTAGCCGGGCACCACCTACTTGTGCTGGACTCAGTCTGGTGGAGGCTGTGGCAGTTGTGGTCCATGGGTCCTTTGGACTAATCTTTCCCTTGTGTCTTTGGTTTTCTTCATTCTCCCTTGCTCCAGAAGGGGTGAGACCAGTGGAGTATCTTAGATGGCCGCTCACAAGCTTTTAAGACCCCAGACACTACTCATCCAAAGTTCTTTATGTGGCATAGAAGAAAGAACCTGGGCTCTGGAGTCAGATAGACTTGAATTTCAGTGCTGATTCTGCTACTATGACTTCGGGCAATTCATTCAACCTCCCTGAACTTCAGTCTCTCCATCTGTAAAAGGAGTATAATGTCTACCTTGCATGGTAGCTGGTACACACTGGGTGCTTAAATTAATGCCGGTTGTCATCACTGGTACACCTACCCTTGCTCCAGTGGCCCCACAGTAGCATCCTCCCTCTATTCCCCTGTCAGTCCTTGTCATTGCAGCCTGGCCACACTCCTCCTTCCTCTTCCATCGTACTTCACCTTGCTCACTCCTAATTCTCCCTCTCTGTGGATGCTCAGGAGCCCTGGTGGCATAGTGGTTAAGAGCTTGGCTGTTAACCAAAAGGTCGGCAGTTCAAATCTACCAGCCACTCCTTGGAAACCCTATGGGGCAGTTCTACTCTGTCCTACAGGGTCACTATGAGCCAGAAGAGACTTGACAGCAATGGATTTTTTTTTTTTTTAATGGATACCCAGTTCTGTGCAGCAGTGAGTGGCTCCCCCAATGTGTTCAACTAGGAGAGGCCCTGACTGTGTCTCCATTGAAGGTCATGAGGGCCAGGGTTGCTACTGATTATTGCCTGAACAGAGACGTCAGTGCCTGTCAGAGGGAAGAGATGGTTTCATATAGCTAGTCTTTTCTGGCACAATTCAAATCTTGCCAGCATACTTCTTAGTTAGAAATTATCTGGGGCTGGCTTTGATTTTTTTTTTTTCCTTCCCTTCTCCCGTGCGTGTTGAGACAAGTCCCCAAAACTGTGGCTTTGAATGCGGCCCCCAGACTGCTGCATCACCCCCACCCAATCCACCCACCCATTTTGGATGGCGCCAGAGAAACACACTGAAGCTTTGTTTAAGAACTGGGAGGAACTGGCAGTGTCAACACCTAAATGTCCTGCATTCAGATATGTTAATCCTTTCATTTGCTCAGTGTCCTTAGGCAAGTCACCTAACCTTTCTGGATCTGGGATCCACACATCCTGGTAGAGGGAAGGGATGGCTGCTCCTTGGTGCTCTAGAAGGAGTGATGGAGGATTCATTCTAATTACCCCAAAGAAGAGTCATTAAAGTTCAGAGAGAATGCTGGCTTTATTGCTAGCCCAAGATCCACAGCGCTTCTCAACATCCTCTTTCCCATCTATCTATCCATGCTTGATTCCTGCCTTACGAAGAAACAGAAGATATAATCTTTAGGCCATCAAGTCCAAGAGTGAGAGACTTGTAAAAAAAAATTACAGCATGTTGTGGTAAGTGCTGCCCTGGACTTACGGAAGAACACCACTGGCGTGGGTGAGCAAGTCATGGTTTCCACATGGACACGGACAGGCTGGGCTCAGGGGCAGAACGCTCGGGGGTGAACATGGTGGGTGGCGGGAGAGGGAGAATACCAGGGTGATTCCGCACATTCTAACCAAACTGGAGATTCAGGAGGAGAAGCAGACTCGCCACAAAGTACGAGGAAAAATAATCATCAAGGATGTTAGCAATAGGGAGAGGCAGAAGGCAGCAACACAAGAGCACACGCTCCCCAAGGCCTCCCCAAGACCCTCTGAGGGAAGTACGTGCAGAGAGGCCAGAGCAAAAAGAATAATTAGGGTCATTATAATAATAATGACAATAACTACAACAGTGAACTGCATTTATTGAGCACCTGCTAAGTGCCAGGAACTTGCTAAGTGTTTTGCTTGTTTTTACTTAATCCTCATAACAAACCTGCAAGGTAGGAATTATTGCCCTTGTTTTACAGATAGGAAAATGGAAACTAAGGGGACAGAAACAAGCCCATGATTGCACACCACTCTGCTCCCAAATGCCACTGTGCTGCCCTGGTGAGCCAAGCTCGACCCCGCGGGAGGGGGCCTTCTTTAACTCCAGCTCGGCTGCAGGGCCAAGAACTATGGGAGGCTGAACGGCCCCAGTAGCATCACAAGGGTTGATGTCACCCAGTGCAGTAACTCATGGTGTCACCACCCCATGGACCTCCTCCCGTACCAGACCATACAGAATCCTAAGTAATATTTTTTTTTACTAATCTTACTTGTAAATTGTAATTCCTGTATATCACTCCTTCTTTTCCTTTAATTACTACTTCATTCTCAAAAGTTATTGACATAGGTTCACAAATACTAATTACCACAACATTGTAGCTAAAACACCAGAAATTTTGGCAAAATCAGCCACTCTAACACCAGCAGCAAGGAAAACAACAGCGGGTGCTTGTAGCAGGTGCAGATGAAACCATGTGATTCGAAACTTCAGTGTAATTGGGTAATAATGACAGCTCTGACCAGAGTGTGTTAGAAGGTTCAAAAAGTAAATTAGCATACAGTTTTGGCCTTGTATGAATATTGATACATGTAAGCTAGACTTATGAAAAATGTTTTTATTGGTATAACTAACTATTGGAATATTTTTATAAAAATAATAAACACTGAAACACTGCACAAAATTTTTATAGTCAGTCATTTTGGTGTCACCCCCTCTGACAGTGTCCCCAGTGTGGTCTGCACCCTCTGCACCCCCTTAGCGATGCCACTGAAGGCCCCTCCCAGCTGGCTCCAAGATTTAATAGCTCAGATGGTAAGAAACTGCCCCTCTAGTAAGAAAGAGTCAAGAGCAACCTCGAGAGTCAGAATCTGAATCGCAAGCAGGCCTGGGCTACAGACCCATGCCCCCCTCACCGGCCACAGGTATGTGGCCACCAAGCAGGGAGAAGAGCAAGCAGCCAGACAGAGCAAGGTGGCTGGCCTTTCAGCCACTAAGGCCAGCCTGGTTTCTCCGACCCATCTCGGCTCCTCTTGTTACTTGACTGGGGAATGACATGTCTGCCCAGGACCCTAACTCATTTCTGAGGGGGGAGGAGGAGGAGGAGAAGGGAAGGGGAGTAAAGAGGAGCTTTGACATTCCCCTCCTTCTGCTCTCTCTCCCGTTAACTGGATAGGTTCAATAGGCAAGCCCAAAATGCTGGCCTCCAAGTCCACCTCCACCTCCACCCCCAGGAAGCAGTGTGCACTGGATGTGGGTGATGGGAGACCCCATCATAGCTTACCTCTGACTTTCTCTGAGCTTCCCTGTCCAGGTCAGAAGGGCAAACCCCAGGCAAACTGGAAACAGAGCCAAAGGCCAGGCTGCAACCTGGACAGCTGGATCCCTGTGGGACCAGACTGGGAGCTGGGAAAGGGGATGGACCAGGCCTGGGGCTGCTTAGAGCCACACCAGCCAGGGTCCTGCTCACAGCCTAGCAGCTTCCCTCTGAAATGCTGTGACTCCCCCTTCTTCCTCTCCCCTCCTCCCATCTTAGAAAGCTCTTTAGGCCACTCTGAGAATATAAGAACCACCTTCTCCCTCCCTCTTCACCTCCTAGTCTGAGAGGATAGGGGAGCAGCAGCTGCTGCTGAAAAGTGAGTTTGCAGTGGTTCTTGTTACCCAAATTTTTTGCCAGGAATTCTATAATCTTAGTCACTTAACTTCTCTTAGCCTTGGTTTCCTCATCTGTAAAGTGAGACTAAGATATTAAATGGAATAGCCTATGTAAAAAAGCCTGGCACAGAACCTGGCTCAACAACAGTTGGCACTCAGCACAGTTAGTGTCTTTCCCTTCCTTCCCCATACCCGCTCTCAGCACTGGGTGGGCTCTCGTGGACTAGGACTGAAGCTGAGCCAAGTGGTCCCAGGCAACTCGGGTCCCTGTGGCTGCTGCTGGACTGAGATCCTATGGTCGGGTCTGGGCATGGGATCTCCTGCACCAAAAGGGATTCTAAGGTGGAGAGTTCTAGAATGAAAGATTTCAAAAGCCAGGATATTCACCCTGGAAAGAGGAATGCCTCTGGGCGATGGGGTGGTGAGCTTCAGTAGTTAAAGGGCAGTTGCACTTGTAGAAAAGGGAGCTGGCTCATCCTGAGGAGACCCAAGGCGTAGGTAACAGACCCATGGAGGGTGCTGTGGTTGACTTGGGGAGGAAGAACTGTCCAGAGAAGAATCCAGAGATGGCACAGGCTGGTTTGGATGGAGGTGAGTTCTCCATCATTGGAGGTGTCAAGCAGAGGCTGGGTGAGGTCAAAAGGATTTGGGATTGGAAGAGGGAATGGAGTAAATGACTTTATACCTACCTAACCCAGAGCTTCTGAGTCTGTCAGAACAGGTGGCTGCTAAAAGGCATGATTTGAAAACTCTTCGCCCCATATCTCTCTTCAGCCCATTACTAATGCCTAAGAGTCCTCCATTACAGACTCCTTGCTTTGTGTTAAGGCACTGTCCCTGCAAAATGCCAGACTCCCTGTGTCATGGATTGAATTATGTCCCCCAAAAAATGTGTGTATCAATTTGGCTAGGCAATGATTCCCGGTATTGTGTGGTTGTCCTCCATTTCGTGATTGTAATTTTACGTTAAAGAGGATTAGGGTGGGATTGTAACACCATCCTTACCCAGGTCACATCCCTGATCCAATGTAAAGGGAGTTTCCCCGGGGTGTGGCCTGCACCACCTTTTATCTCACAAGAGATAAAAGGAAAGGGAAGCAAGCAGAGAGTGGGGGACCTCATACCACCAAGAAAGCAGTGCCGGAAGCAGAGTGCATCCTTTGGACACGGGGTCCCTGCGCAGAGAAGCTCCTAGTTCAAGGAAGACGGGTGCACTACAAGGACCTTCCTCCAGAGCTGACAGAGAGAGAAAGCCTTCCCCTGGAGGTGATGCCTTGAATTTGGACTTGTAGCCTACTAGACGGTGAGAGAATAAATTTCTCTTTGTTAAAAGCCATCCACTTGTGGTATTTCTGTTATAGAAGCACCAGAGGACTAAGACACCCTATTTAGTGTCACACAGACTCATCAGAGTCCTTGTGAAGGTTCTGATGGGGAGAGGCAGGGAGGACAAGGATGGGAGGCACCATGGGGGGAAGGTCAACCAAAGGGAAGGTGGAAAAGAAGGAAAGTCTTGTATGTTACTGGGGTGGGGGATCCAGTACCAGCTTAGGACACAGATCCCAGAGACACTCAGGACTAAGAGAATGGAATCAAGCCTTGGCACAGGAGGCTTCCAGCCTCAACTATACTTCCCAGGAGCCCGGGATGATTTGAGCTGCAGTGGACCACTTCCCAGAAGAACACAGCTGTGTTCTGGAAGACCAAGTCTAAAAATCCTGGTGTACTGGTTCCTGAGAGGCTGGGTTTAAATGCTTAGGCCTCCACTTCATCTCCCCAGGAGAGGCTAAGGCAGCTACCAACACCCCCACCACAAATACACACATATGCTAGGTCAGTAGCGTAAAAAAGGGGAATGACAATGATAATAGCAACTACCACAATTTATTGACCCTCAGCATTATCTCCAAGAATCATAACTACTTTGAAGAGTAGGTATTGGCCTCATTTTCCAAATGGCAGAGCCTGGACTTGAACCCAGGTCACTCGGCATACAAAGCCCATGTAATGTTCCCAAGCAGGCTCCCTAAGGAGCATCACTAGCAGCACTAGCTCTCACATCGCCTGACTACAGGCCCACAGGTACCAGGATGCAGAAAGCAGCAGCCTGCACTCTTCATCTATTCCACAGATATTGAGTGGACACCAAACAAGTGCCTATCACTGAGCCAGGGTAGACACAAAGAGGACTAAGATCCAGGCTCCTGCCATGACCACGCATCCACTCTCCCCCAATGGCTGAAGTGGTGGCTGGGCCTCAGCCTTGTGTTGATGGGAAGGAGGTACTAGTGGGGCTCAGGCGAAGGGTCCCAGGACAAGCATTTGCTGGAAACAGCAACAGAAATGAGAGGGTCCAAAGTGTCAGGGACTGTGGGGAAATATCCAGCAGCCCAGCTCAGGGCCGAGCAAGGGGACAGCGTGCAGGATAGGGGACAGGGAAGAGGCACAGAGCAGGACTTTGAACTGGTTAATTTCAGTTCGACCCCCTACTGAGAATTTACTTTTCCAACCCATCTATACTGAATCGGAATCTACATTTTAACAAGATCCCCAGGTGATTTCGTGTTTTTTTTTTTTAATTTTTTGTTGTGATTTAGGTGAAAGTTTACAAAGCAAATTAGTTTCCCATTCGATAGTTTGTACATAAAGTGTTCCATAACATTGGTTCCATTCCCCACAATGTGTCAGCTCTCTCCCCATTTCCGCCCTGGGTTCCTCGTTTCTTTTGTCTGGATTTTCTACCATTTTCTGCCTTCCCATCTTTGCTTTTTGGCAGATGTTGCCCTTTTGATCTCATATACTTGATTGTTCTAAGAAGCATGTTCCTTTCGGGCATTATTGTTTATTTTATGGGCTTGTCTATTATTTAGATGAAAGGTGGTCTCCTGGAACGGCTTCAGTTCCAGGTCAGAAAAGTGTCTTAGGGCCATAGTCTTGGGGGTTCCTCCAGGCTCTGTCAGACCAGTAAGTATGGTAGTTTTTGTGAATTTGATTTTTTGTTCTACATTTTTCTCCCACTCTGTCCAGGACCCTCTGTTGTGATCCCAGTCAGAGCAGTCGTTACTGGTAACTGGGCACCATCTAGTTCTCCTGGTCTCGGGGTCAGGTAGGCTGTGGTTCATGTGGTCCATTAGTCCTTTGGACTAATTGCTCCCTCGAGTCTTTGGTTTTCTTCACTCTCCTTTGCTCCAGAAGGGAAGAAACCAATAGTTGTATCTTAGATGGTCACTCACAAGCTTTTAAGATCCCAGACACTACTTACCAAAGTAGGATGTAGAACATTATCTTTATCAACTATGTTGTGCCGATTGACATAGATGTCCCCCAAGTCTATGGTCCTTTGCCTTTGAGCCTAGGAACTTTACCCCATGAGATGTTTGATTATGTCTAAAGTTTCCATGACTGTGCCCCTTGTGTGCTCTATTGTCTATTAATATATTTTCTATTAATATACATGCAGCACCTACAATTATATATTTAGAAATACCCGCAACCAAACCTACATCTGCAGGTGGGTGTGCTCCCTTACACCCTCCCACACCTCTTTAGCATACCTATCTACCTGTGTATCCACACGTAAATTATTGTCTGTTAATACTATTGTTGCAGGAGTGTCTATGTTATAGTAATTACTGTACCAAAATAAAACAAACAAAACCCATTGCCATCCAGTCAATTCTGACTCATAGTGACCCTATAAGACAGAGTAGAACTGCTCCATAGGGTTTCCGAGGAGTGGCTGGTAGATTCAAACTGCCGATATTTTGGTTAGCAGCCGAGCTCTTAGCCACTGTGCCACCAGGGCTCCAGTAATTACTGTAGTTGCCCTTTATTCTTGCGTTCCTCTCAGTATCTTCATTTGCCTTGGTCACATTGGGCTGACTTCCCCATATTGTGCATTGTCTTTTCCTTCACCAATATTAAAACATGTCTTCTATCCCCCACCCCCACCCCATCCCTGGTAACTACTGAAGAAATTTTTTTTTCTGCATGTAAACATTGTTTGGTTTTTTATAATAGTAGTCTCATACAATATTTGTCCTTTTGTGATTGACTTATTTCAGTCAGCATAATGTCCTCCAAATTCATCCATGTCGTGAGATGTTTCTCAGATTCATCATTATTGTTTATTGTTGTGTAATTGTCATGGATTGAATTGTGTCCCTCAAAAATGTGTGTATCAAAAAGGCGAGAGCCAACATGGCACTATAGACAGAGGCACCATGCCATCCCTCCACAACAAAGACCCAAAAAACTAAGTAAAGCAGAGACAAACATCAATCCTGGAACCCTAAGCATCAGATGAAGAGATGAGGAACTCAACCAAACACCAAATGGAATGAGAAACTGACAGAGCAGAGAGCGAGGAGAACGGCGGACAGCGAGTGCGAGAAGGCAGATTCACGGAGCTCGCAGGAGGAGACAGAGCACCAAGTAATGAGTGAGACACACTTTCCCACCCCCGACCCGATTCACTGCTTCTCGGTGGG
>NW_004443941.1:17232701-17250675 GCF_000243295.1 Trichechus manatus latirostris
GAAAAAATTTTGGCTTTTACAAATCCGGCAAAGGTCTAATCTCTAAAATCTACAGGAAAATCCAACACCTCTACAACAAAAAGACAAATAATCCAATTTAAAAATGGGCAAAGGAAATGAACAGATACTTCGCCAAAGAAGACATTCAAGTGGCTAATAGACATGCGAAGAAATGCTTGTGATCACTAGCCATTAGAGAAATGCAAATCAAAACCACAATGAGATGTCATCTCACCCTCGCATTACTGGCGTGAATCAGAAAATAACAAATGTTGGAGAGGCTGTGGGGAGATTGGAACTCATAGGCACTGCTGGTGGGAATGAAAAATGGTACAACCATTTTGGAAAATGATATGGCGCTTCCTTAGAAAGCTAGAAATAGAAATACCGTATGATCCAGCAACCCCACTCCTAGGAATATATCCTAGAGAAATAGGAGCCGTCACATGAATAGGCATATGCACACCCAAGTTCATTGCAGCATTGTTCACAATAGCAAAAAGATGGAAACTACCCAGATGCCCATCAACAACAGATGAATGGATAAACAAACTGTGGTACATATACACAATGGAATAGTACACAATAATAAAGAACAATGATGAATCTGCGAAGTATCTCACAGCATGGATGAATCTGGAGGGTATTATGCTGAGTGAAATAAGTTAATCACAAAAGGACAACTATTATATGAGAACTTTACTATAAAAACTCATGAAAAGGTTTACACACAAAAACAAACAATCTTTGATGGTTATGAGGGAGGGGAGGTGTGGGGTGAAAAACACTAAATAGACAATAGATAAGTGGTAACTTTGGTGAAGGGTAAGACAGTACAAAATACTGGGGAAGCCAGCGCAACTTGTTCAGGGTACAGTCATGGAGGCTCCATGGACAAATCCAAACTCCCTTAGGGATCTAATTACTGGGCTGAGGGGAGTGGGGACCCTGGTGTCAGGGAACATCTAGCTCAACTGGCATAACGTAGTTTATAAAGAAAATGTTTCACATTCTACTTTGGTGAGTAGCGTCTGGAGTCTTAAAAGCCTGTGAGCAGCCGTCTAAGATACTCCACTGGTCTCACCCCTTCAGGAACAAGGGAAAATGAAGAAAACTAAAGACACAAGGGAAAGATTAGTCCAAAGGACTAATAGACCACAACTATCACAGCCTCCACCAGAAAAAATATATATGTGTATCAATTTGGCTAGGCCATGATTCCCAGTGATTGTCCACCATTTTTGCCATCTGATATGATTTTCCTATATGTTGTAAATCCTGCCTCTATGATAGTAATGAAGGGAGATAGGCAGCAGTTATATTAATGAGGCAGGACTCAATCTACAAGATTGGAGTGTGTTTTGAGCCAATTTCTTTTGGGATATAAGAGACAGCATTGAGCAGAGAGACGGGGGACCTCATACCACAGAGAAAGCAGTACCAGAAGTAGCACATGTGCTTTGGACCCAGGGTTCCTGCATGGAGAAGCTCCTAGTCCAGGGGAAGATTGATGAGAAGGACCTTCCTCCAGAGCCAACAGAGAGAGAAAGCCTTCTCCTGGAGCTGACACCCTGAATTTGGACTTTTAGCCTACTTTACTATAAGGAAATAAATTTCTCTTTGTTAAAGCCATTTCTGTTATAGCAGCACTAGATAACTAAGACAGAAATATTCCATTGTGTGTATGTACCACAGTTTGTCCATTCATCCATTGATGGACATGTAGGTTGTTTCCATCTCTTTGCTATTGGGAATAATGCTGCAATGAACATGAGTGTGTGTATGTCTATTTGTGTCACGGCTCTTATTTCTTTAGGGTATATACCTAGGAGTGGGATTGCCAGATCATATGGTATTTCTATTTCTAGCTTTTTAAGGAAGCACCATACCATTTTCCAGAGTGGTTGTACCATTTTACATTCTCACCAGCAGTGTATAAGCATTCCAATCTCCCCACAACCTCACCAACATTTGTTATTTTATTTTTGTTTTGTTTTGTTTTTTTATTAATGCCATTATTGTCAGGCTGAGATGGTATCTCACTGAAGTTTTGATTTGCATTTCTCTAATGGCTAACGATAGTGAGCATTTCTTCATGTGTTTGTTAAGCCACCAGAATGTCTTTTTTGGTGAAATGTGTGCTCATATCCTTTGCTCATTTTTTAATTGGATTATTTGTCTTTTTGCTGTTGAGATGTTCAATTTTTCCAAAAATTTTAGAGGTTCAACCCTTGTCAAATATGTCATAGCCAAAATTTTTTTCCCAATCCATAAATTCTCTGTTTACCCTTTTGGAGAAGTCTCTTGACGAGCCTAAGTGTTTAATTTTTAGGTAGTCCCATTTATCTAGTTCATCTTCTGCTGTTTGTACATTGTCAGTTATGTTTAGTATTCTATTTATGCCATATATTAGGGCCCCTAGTGTTGTCCCTATTTTTTCTTCCACGATCTTTATAGTTTTAGGTCTTATATTTAGGTCTTTGATCCATTTCGAGTTAGTTTTTGTGTATGGTGTGAGATATGGGTCCTGTTTCATTTTTCTACAGATAGATATTCAGTTTTGCCAGCACCATTTGTTAAAGAGACTTTCTCTTCCCCATTTAATGGACCTTGGCCCTTTGTCAAAGATCAGCTGTCCATAAACTGGAAAAACCAAACCCGCTGCTGTCGTGCCGACTTCAACTCATAGTGACCCTATAGGACAGAGTAGAACTGCCCCACAGGGTTTCCAAGGAACAGCTGGTAGAGTCGAACTGCCAACCTTTTTGTTAGCAGCCAAACACTTAACCACTATGCCACCAGGGCTCCAATTGTGTTCCATTGGTCTACGTGCCTGTCACTGTCCCATTACCAGGCTGTTTTAACTATCTTGGCTGTATCAGGTAGTGTGAGGCCTCCTACTTTGTTCTTCTTCTTCAGTAATGCTTTGCCCCAGGTGATTCTTACATATATACCTAACATAAGAATCACCTGGGGATCTTGTTAAAATGTAGATTCTGATTCAGTGTGTCTGGGGTGGAAATGCAAATTCTCAGCAGGGGGTTGAACCGAACCGAACCAGTTGGAAGCCCTGGCACAGAGCTGTATAACCCTGGCGAGATGACGGCTGAATGGAGAATGGAGCAGCAGAAGGAGGAGGAGGAGGAGGAGTGGGAAACTCACTGATGGCAAGGCTCCAGAAAGTACCTTCTTATTAGGGAAGAGACTTCGGTGTTTGAAGGGGAGTCCTGTGGGCAGTGGCAGCTCCAGAATTCCTATGAGGAGAGACTCAGAGCACACACTTTTTGTACATGAAAAAAAAACAAACCTGTTGCTGTCGAGTCTAGGTCTAGATTCTGACTCATAGCGACCCTATAGGACGGAGTAGAACTGCCCCACAGGGTTTCCAAGGAACAGCTGGTGGATCCATACTGCCAATCGTTTGGTTAACAGTTGTGCTCTTAACCACTGCACCACCAGAGCTCCACTTTTCGTACATAGACAGATTTATTTGGTGCCATCACTCTGCCCCTCGAAGGAGCAGCAAACTTGGGTGGCCCACCATGCCCAAGGAGAAAACAGCAGGAGACTGCTTCTGAGTCACTACAAGGAAGAACTTTCTAGAAAAACCAGAGGTGGATTGGGCTATGTTGAGAGACGGTGAGTTCCCCATCACCAGCGGTGTTCCAAGACAAGCTGTCTTCTGAGGGTTCAGAGCTCCTTGCTTGGTTAGGAGACGGGATAGAAGTCCCTAGAAGAAGAGGTTTCATCTGAAGGAGTGGCTGCGACTTTTTCAGAGAAAGCCACTAATCCTCGCAAGGAGCCTATCTAGCCCAGGGCACTAGATAATCCCAAACTGCCATTCTGGGGTTTCCTTTCATCCTGGTCCCTGGTGCGGGGGTGGGCAGGACAGCAAAGCTGTTTCCAGACGCTCCCTGGCAACAGTGCTGGGCGGGGCAGACAGACTGGCTCCCTGTGCCTTTGCCCTAAATGCTGGGCTGGGTAGGAGGCAGGAGGATGGGTGCAGAGAGAGGGGAAATGTCACCTCACCCTCTCAAAAGACTGCTTAAGAATCTAAGAGATGGTGGCCCTGGTTGGACTGTAGGTGGACAGCAGGTACAGGGGTGCATTCCATGACACAGGGCGAATCCTGGGCCAAATGAGGTGAGCTGTTTTTGTCCTCAGCAGGTGGCATGGACTCTCCAGAGAGCTGCATTTTTAAGAGGTTCTGGAGAAGACAAAATGTAGCCCAAAGGCTTGGATGATGCTCCATGGTGGGATTTAAGGTGGGATTGGCAGGTTAGGCAAGGCAGTATTTTGGGAAATTTTCTGGAACATCCCCCACCCTTCTGCCTGTCCCATCTGGGAGCCCATTTGGCCTACAGCACAAACACTGAACTTGCCAGGCAGCACTTCCGAGGGCAGGAAGGTCTGTGCATACTTGAGGGTCCCAAACCCAGTTGCATGTCAGAATCACCTCCAAGGCTTATTAGAGACACAGATTCTCACCTGTCAAGGTCCCTTGACTCTGAGAGTCACTTTTTAGTAAAGACACAAGATTCCATAGTAAATGGACAGACTCCAGAGCAAACACTGGGAAGGAAAGTCACTGTCTCTGCTGGATTGTTTGCTCTGCAGGGTTAAGGGTGAGGTGGCAGTGAGAGGGCCTGGGCCCACCTGGGCTCATGAACATCCCACACTGAACATTTACTTAGCACTGTGCTCGCTATGTAAGGAGCCCCTGTGGTGTAGTGGTTAAGCACTTGGCTGCTACCTGAAAGGTCCTTGGTTGGAACCCACCAGCTTCTCTGTAGGAGAGTTATGGCACCCTGCTTCCATAAAGATTACAGCCCTGGAAACCCTATAGGGCAGTTCTACTCTGTCCTATAGGGTCACTATGAGTCCGAATCAACTCGACAGCAACGTTTTTTTTTTGTTGTTGTTGTGTTGGTTGGTTGGTTTTTGGTTTGGTGCTAGCTACTGAGGACGTGTGGGTGGGAGAGATACAGTCTCATGGCAAAGCTAGTAAACTATATGACCATTTATTCACTTGCCTGAGTCCCAAAAACGGCCCCGTGAGTCACCACTCCTCGGCCCAGCTTAAATCACGCACCAGCCAAGCTCCAGGGGCTGCCTCAGTGGGGGAATCAGTGACTCTCCAGGGACCCTTTCCCATCACCCCATCAGAGCCTTGGCCCTGCCTTGTCTCAGCTGCTCTGCTATGTCTACACTGGTCCGGGTAGCTAATGAGTGTTCAGAGAACACAACAGGGACTATGTTCTCCCAGTGAAAGGCAGAGACAAGAGGAGAACCCAAGTGAGCTGTCACCTCAGAGGATGTGCAGGTCTGTCTCTGTGGATAGGCTTGCCAGAAGACCACATTGGCAGGCCAGAGGTGAAGGACCAAGGATGTCTAAGGAGTCATTTTGAGAGCTCAAGCTGGGGCACAACCCCAAGCATGAACAGGATTGTGCTCTGGCTGCAGGTCCCCCAGCAATGGGGGGAAGGGAGGTGATAGGAGGTGGAGAGAAACAGAAGGATCCCCTATTCTTGAACCTGGGGGCCCTTTTCTCATGACACCTGAGGGCTGACAGAAAGGGCAGAATTGCTTTACTCTGGTAGTTGCTAAACAAGGATGCCCCTCCTTAGATTCTGATTGATAGTTGGTCCTTATTAACGATGATGTGATTAACAAATGATGATTTTCTTTCTTTACCTGGCTTTCCACCTTCCTTCTCTCCCCAGTGATCACAGAATACTAAAGCCACCAAACCAAACCAGTTGCCATTTTAAGTCGATTCTGACTCATGGCAACCCAATGTGTTTCAGAGTAGAACTGTGCTCCATAGGGTTTTCATGGCTGTGATCTTTCAGAAGCAAATCACCGGGCCTTTCTTCTGAGGTGCCTTTGGGTGGATTTGAACTACCAACCTGTCAGTTAGTAGCCAAGCAGGTAACCTTTTGTACCACCTAGGGATTCCTCACAGAATACTACTCATACAATAATCCAAATATCTATCATTGCTGAGTTCTTATTATGTGCCAAGCTCTGTTAAACTCTGCACATGTGTTACTTTATGTTCATCGCAATAGCTGTCTTCCTTGATAATCTTCTTTGACTTCCAGGACACCCTTCTCTTGGTTTTCCTCCTATCTCCCTGGTCATTCCCTCTCAGCCTCTTTTGCTGGTTTCTCCTCTTCTCTCCGATCTATAAAAGTTGGAATGTCCAAGGCTCCAACCTTGTTCCTTTCCTCTTCTGTACACTCTCTCCCTTTCTGAGGCCACCCGGCTGCATGGCCTTAAATGCCATCTATTTATACTATGCCCGCAGCTCCAACCCAGCCCAGATCTTTCTCTGGAAGTCTTGCTTGTATATCCAACTGCCCACTCAACCTCTCTACCTGGATGTCTTGTAGATGCTCAGATTCAACACAGCCAAACTGACTCTTTATTGCCCCACCCCCAACCCCGGACGTGCTCCACCCTCAGCCTTCCTGGTTTCTGAATGGCATCTCTAGCCTTCCAGTTGCTCAAAACCCTTTTAGGGCTCCCATTTTCCCCACGTGCAATTCAGTTCTTTACAATGGCCTGCACCCTTCCCGTACATCACTTCTGAGACTACCTCTGCAATTCCTCCCCCTCAAGTCACACTGGCTTCCTTGTGGTCCCCCAAACACACCAGGCAAGCCTTTGGTCCCCTCCCTAGCTATTCTCTCTTCTTGGAATGCTTTTCTTCCAGATGTTCACTTGACTCACCTCCTTCAAGTCAGTTCACGTCTCACCTGCTCACAGAGGCCTATGCTAACTACCTTATTTCTGGCCACAGCTTGCCCTCACACCAACCCTTCTGCTCTCCTCTTTTTGCCCTACTTTCCTTTTTTCCTATAGCCCTTATTATCTTCTAACACACTAAGTGTTTTACTTATCACCCTTTTTATTGTCCATGTCCCCCAATATGAGGACAAAGATCTTTGACTTTTTTTGCCCAGTGACGTAGCCCAAGTTCCTAGAATACAGTCTGGCACACAGTAGGTGCTCAACAAGTACTGTTGAATAGACTGACAAAAGTCAAGTCTTCTTCAGACCACTTTGCAGAGCTTCATAGGCTCCACATCAAACATACTAAAATGTTCCTACGTCCAAATTAAATTTCCTGATTAAAATTCCCTGTCTAAATGATCTTTAACATTTAATTTATGGTGGGCTATATTGGGCATATTTGGGGAATCCTGGGAAAGGTGAGACCCTAGCTTGCAATTTGGTTTCAAGTATTTTATAAATATTATATCAGCCAACTTTGAATATATTAATAAAATATTATTAATTGTGATTTTTGCAGTTCTCTTTTCATACTTTGGAGCCAGAGAGTATTGTCAGGATCTGAAACGTTATCACAGATCCTAGTCCCTGTGACTCTAGTGCCTACAGAAAACATGATCTGATGATGTTAGTGGTGGAGCTGGGGAATGAACACCAACCAACCTCACCTGCTAAGGGGGCAGCCACACAGGCTTGAGCCTAGAGAAGCATTCAATCCTGAACCACCTTCTGGTTTCTGAACAACTCTCTCCAGTCTCCACAAGGCCTGGTGGGGCAGCGGGTTCTCAGGAGGACCAGCCTCAGTACTGAGACTCTTGTTCATTTCTGCATGCATCTGTACTGTGCACCATGGTTTCTGAGGTAACTGTGTGATTCTCTATTCCGAGAAGTCAAAAGAGCCCCACCAACCCTCTCTCCAAACTCCACTTCCTGTTTTCTCTGTCATTTCTACAGACAGGTTGCTGGTTGGACCCTGGTCTCCCTTCCAACCTGGGATCCCTTTGTCACAGGATATGCACACAGCAGGCAGACACAGAAGAGGTTCTGCTACAGTGGGTGTGAGACTCTGCAGGGAGTCACTGTTTAAAGCATCTTTGCCTTTGTTTGGTCTCCTGCACTGTAAATAGCTTAGCATCCTAACAGTATTCATCTGTCTGTGAAATAAGGAACTGACTTTCCCCCCTCCCCACGTGTTCTCATTCCCCATCAGTGCTGTCTACACTCATGCTCAGCCCCAGGAACGCTGGCAACACAGCAGTCCCACATCTGGGCTCTCTATGTTGGTCTGTTTTGGTTTGGGCTCTGAGCTTGCACCTCTAATTTCAGGACCACCTGTACTGTCTCTGCAGCTGTCTTCACCCTCTTGGGGATTTCTCTGGTTTCTGACCCCTGGTGAAGAAGAGGCCACTTATTCTGCACTTCCAGATTCACCAGGCTGTAGGCCAGCCACATCTCAGTAACCTTGCAGGTACAAATTTCCTGCACCATAATGCCGCCCTCCTGTCCTCCAGGAAGTTCTGTCCTTCACCCTGTCTACTTCCCTCAGCTCCCGCCTCCTGCCCAGCCCTTGACATTGGAGCCGCATGCAACATGTGGTATAAAAGGAGCATGAGCTATGGAGGTGTACCCGTTCAGGTCCCAGTTCCACATGTGCCTTTTACTGTCTCAGCAGCATTGAGCATATCATTTGCCATGTCACTTAACCTTCTGACCCTCAGTTTTCTGATTAGTCAAATGGGGTTAATAACATTTCTATCTTGGAGCCTCTGTGAGAAATAATGTATGTAAAGTACCTTGGACAGCGCCCAGCGCAGCATAAAGGCTCTCTAAACTTTGGCTTTTGTCTTAATTTATGCAATCTTCTAACTCTGGCTCACAGATGTTGACCACAGCAAACTCGCTGTCTCTCTATGCCTTCTATCCTGCACCAGCCCTTCTTTAGAGTTCTGCCTAGTTTCTTAGTGGGACAATGGGTACGGGTATGGCAGCGGGGGGACCCCTCTTAGACCAGGGCTCACTGTGACCTTGTCTGAACTTGCTTCATAAGTGTTCCAAAATACCTCCTATACCTCCGCCTTACCTAACCCAACCTTCTATGGTCAAAAGAGGGGAGGGGAGAGGCTGAGTTTTTCCCTACATTTTGACATTAATCCCGAGTCTTACAGAGACAGTGAGGTTAAAAAGTGCTCCTCTTTGATAGAAGTAAGCCCATTACATTTTTCAATTTACATAATAAATCAGCACATTAACATCAACCAGGCAGCCCCACAGATTCCTGCAGGGCCAGGCACTCCCCACCAGCCTTAACCAGGCACAGATGCTTGCAAAGAGCTTTCTTCTCTAGGCATGTCAGCAATGACCTTGACCTCTGACTCATTGGTATGGCAGATTTATTTTCAGAGATGATTATTTGTGGTGCCATTTAGCGCTTACGTATTTGGTTCAAATATTCCTATATGTTTTCCCCTCCTCTGTCCCCTGTTCTGACTACAAAGGCTGAGGAAGAAGAATTCTTCTCTGAAGACTTTGGAAGCTGGTCCTTCTCCACCTGGGTTGGGATGCGTGTGGCCTTGTTTGCAGGCAGAGGGATGGATGAAATCAGTGGGTTCTCTGGCTTTACCAGGTCGTTATCTCCTGTGACAGGCATGGGCCCTACTTTGCTGCTGCATTTGCAAAAAAGCTTCCCCAGGATATAAGTCATCAGCCTGGCTTTGAGGATTGGGACCAGGGTGAAGAATATCGTGAGGTATTCCTCAGTTGGTGCCAGAAAAAATGTATATACCCTAAACCCCAAGGTTGAGACCAGCCCACATTACCCTCCTTAGTAGGGTGATTCTGGGGCTAAAGACTCTGGGTCCACCTCTCCCCACATGCCCTTCCCCCATCCCCACCCCCTTTCTCTGTAGATGAATCAAATTAAACCGAACATCACACGTGGCTTCAAGGGGACAATAAGTTGAAGAACAAGACAGTCTGGGGGCAAATGGGAAGAAACAGTTCCCCATTTGGCTTTGGGGCTAAGAACACGGGTTAAGGTTTCCATATTCCTTGAATCCCGTGAAGCTCCAGCCTCTTGGGGCTCAGCTGCTGGACTTACCACATGGGCTGTCTTGGAGGCCCCTGAGTCATCTTAGATGACTAGTTTCAGAGCCCATGACAGCCACCCCTGTTTTCCATGCGCTAGAAACTTCTCATATCCTTTGAGACACTCAAATGTCAATATTTCTCAAAGTTCATTTTTGCCGATGAATTCTGTTCTGTTCCAGGGGAAATGAGCATATAACAGAAATGCTTTATTTGTGCGCAGTATTTACACAGTGGTTATACTTCAGGTCTGTGTGTTCCTTTTCATGTCCCACCATCCATCCTTGGGAGCCCATGTGACTGTCATGGCTGACTGTCAGCTTCCTGCAGGAAGGACCCTCTGCAGGTGTTGACCCAGCCTGTGCAGGGGGATGTGGATGATGGTCCCCTGACACCAAAGGGGACAGATCACCTTTGGCTCTGCTTTTCTTTGTCAATTGATGGGTGAGGCATATTCAACAAGAGGGGGCTCATTCTCAGATCCTTTGAAGTGACACCACCCCTGCTCAGTAAACAAGCCTCATTAATGTCAATCTCCTTAGACTTTGCCCATAAGGTATGGACACTGGGAACTGAGTGAGAAAAGAGCTGAAGGAGAAACTGAGGCAAGGGCAGAGGCCAGGCCAGTGGGTATCGCTGCTTCCAAGGCATCTGGGGAGGAAGTATTCCATTTCCTGAGTGGTGCTTTGGAACATTTCAGTATGAACAGATGGAAATATAGTTCAATGTTTCAACATCATTTGCCTTTCTCTTGCTAAAATATTGATAAGTGCTGCCCGGGCTGATGTTCCCGCGGTTCCGAGCAGTAACTGGAGCATGATGTGTACTGAAGTGAGACAAGGCAAAGCCTTTAACGAGCGTTTAAAATTCCTGGAATAATGCTCAACTGTGCCTCAGCTCATTCGGCTCCGGAAAACCTCCCCCCACCAGGCCGCCTCCTAATCGGGGAGGAGTGTGAGCACAGCCCGGACCCCCTGCTGGTGGCAATTAGTGGGGCAGCTGCTCGTCTTAAGGACGGGAAACAATGCAGGAGGTGCCTGCATCTGCCCGGGTGGGTGAGAGCCCCACTGAGCTGGGCAGGGAGGCAGACACAGGCAGGGAGGGGAGGGACAGGGGGTGCTGGCTCCCCCCAGAACCCGCGGGGCCTACCACTGGGGCCCCGAAAGAGGGAGCAGGGGGCAGGACTCTCTAGAAAGGCAAGTGAGGGAAAGGCCAGAAAAGCGGGGAGAGGAGAAGAGGCAAGTGAAAATGGTGGAGATTTGGGAAAAGATAAAGGAGAGAAGGAAGGGGAAGGAAAGAGGGGGTGGCCAGGAGCAGCAAATCCCCTGGGAAGGGCTGGCCAGACCCTGAAAGGAAAATTTGATTATGCCTCTAGAAAAGAGAAATGGACCCTCCTGAGGAAGTCGAGGCTCCCGGGCCGAAGCCAGTGGCACCCAAGTCCTAGGACACCCCTCTGCAGATTCCAGCTGTGACAAAGGCTGCCAGACCTAGGGCTAAAAGGAAACCTATAACGAGGTCCTGGGATGGCACTCCCAAGGTTTGGGACCACATAGTTGACCCAGCTCTCCGAGGACCTCAGTAACCCTGCACTGAGGTCGGGTGCTCTAATTACAGAGGTCCCTGCCTCATTCAATTACTCACGTACTTTAAGCTTATGGGTATTGGAGTCATGATTTTTGAAACCTCTTTCTAGATCTTTGTAGGAATGTTCAGAAGAATGCTTTTCCAAGAGGCCCCACTTGATTCAGCTCACAGAGAGAGGATGTCTGCCCTTTGCAGGGGTGACCCCGTTAAAGCACCCACATGGGAGGAAGCAGGGTTGAGTCCCAGAAAACTGTGGGGCATGCCCCCTGGAAAGAATTCTGGGCTGGTGGTTACATGGGGATCAAATCAGTATAACTCAGAGTCACCGACTGGAAACTTACGTAAATGACTATTGTAGATTGAATAATATTTGCAACTGGAGAGACACGATAGGAAATCAGTAATGAGTTGGAAAGCAGGTTCTGCCAAACTTTCAGTAATTATGCTTTACCTCTGCCTGCCACAAAGTAAAACTCAATGAAGTAACGTAAATATAATGATCATATTGTCTGTAACAAAAAATGGGATGTGTGGTCTGACACACAGGAGAACACATATGGGAATAAACAGACCACCCTATAGACTCTAAGACATACAGCCATCATGAGTATGGGGTGACATATGGGGTTGCCATACATCAGAATTGACTCAATGGCCATGGGTTGTTTTTGTTTTTTGGGGGGCAGACTGATGGGCTCCAGAGACACACCGGGGACAGCTCTGTGGACCAATCTTAAGAGAGGAGGAATTGGCTGGAGCCAGGAAATGCTGCAGGCTCTGGGGAGTTGGCAGGAACCCCATCTTATTCTCATCCATTACTCAGTCCAATTCATGGGGAAATACCTTGCCTGGTGGCATAACAGTACTTCTATTCACATACGCCTTCAGCTCCAGGTACTTTTCCTCACCCCTGTGATGTTCCAGTTGCTGGCCCCAGTCCAGCCACCTCTAGCCCCAAGCACCGCTCAAAAGGCCTGCCCATCACCCAAACCAATTTCCCATGAGCTGTTCCTGAGAACCAGCACAGTCACTCTGGGCTGAGGCCCTGGCAGTGGTCAGTCTCTCTGGCAATGGGGCTCTGTCTGTGACTGTTCTCCTAGTTCTCCTGCAGTGGCTGTCCACTGAGTGATGGGACATCTGGTCTCCATGGCCGGAGGTGGGGGTGGGAGGGAGGAGCTGTGGGCATGGCCTGAGGCTGACCAGCTTCTGCAGGAGATTACGTGAGGAGCCAAGGAGCCCCACCTTCAGAGAGTCAGCCTGAACACTGCAGCAGGTGGGAAGGCCAGCACCTATGAGAAGACAGACAGGACGGGGAGTCCTAGGGTGGCCAGAGTGAAAGGAATCACAGCCAAGGGCAGGGGCCAGACACTAGGAGTAGTCATTATTTCTAAACATTATGAAATGCTTTCAATTGAGCATCAGATCTGATCATCACAGCCAGTGGCTAATACTATTACCACCAATTTATAGAGGAGAAAAGTGAAAGCTCAGATTGGTGAAATGGCATGACCAAGGTTACAAGGTCTGCTTTTTCTGTTCTCCTACACAATGTCACTTTGAGAAACTGCAAAACCAGAGACACCCTTGGGCACGCCAATCACCCGGAGATCTTGTTAAAATGCCTGTGGGGTGGCACCTGAAGCTACACTTCCAGCAAGCCCCCAGGTGATGCTGATGCTGCTGGGACACCACTTTGACGACTAAGGTCCTAGGGCAAGGTTTTCCAAGCTGGGCTGTTCATAAGACTCACCTGGAGATTCTGGTTCATGAAGGATCCAGGGTTGTGGGCGTTTGACAAGAGCCTCGGGTGCCCCTAGTGGGCAGGTGAGTTTGAGAAATGCTGCCCTAGAAGTGTGGGAGATGTGGCCACAGCTGGGAAGGGCCTTCGCAGAGTACCAGGGACTGGGTCTCCTAGATTTCCTTGGCGCATTTTCCTCCAGCAGGAGAATGTCTGCCCTGGCTCTGACATTGCTTTGGTGCTAAGTCTTGGGAAAGTGTCTTCCCATCTCTCTGCCTCCTCTTTCTCATCTCTAATATGAAAGCTGATAGCTGGAGCCCAGGGCAAGCTGCAGACATGATGGAAGGAGACACCATGAGAAGAGGGATGCTGGAGAAGCCAGTGACAAGTGAGTGTCCATCCTGTGACAGGAGAGAGATGGATAAACAAGGTACGCAGCAGGAACAGGGGAAAGGAGAAGGCCAGGCTGTGCCATGGGCATGGGGTGGGCACCATACCTGCCCTCACCCCTTTGGCATTAGAAAATATAGAACCAAATGACCAAGGAAGAGACTAAAGGGGGCAAAGATGAGAGGGGATTCTGAAGTAGAGACCCAGACTGTGTCCGCTGCAAGTCTGCAAAGCTCGTCACTGTGGTCTGTGTCATAGAGTGGAGAATCAGTGCTTGGGAGGCTTGGTGTGGTGCCAGCAGCCTGAAGGGGTACCGGGTGGCATCAGGCTCTGAAACGGAAGAGAGGAGATGAAGGCAGAGCTGGCCCAGAATCAGAGGCTAGGCTGGGCCCAGCATCCACCAGGTGGCCAGGCAGGAGGAGCCTATGGGCTGGAGACAGATCCTCCCAGCTTCCCATCTGCTCACTTGACCCCCTTCTGAGCCACCGCCACTCCACCTGGGTCCTCTCTCTAAACAGTACTGAGCACCCATGGTGTGCCAGGCACTTGAAATATCCATTATTCCAGTAATCTCCCATAAAACCTGGCAAGACATTGTGCTACTCTACCCATTTTACAGATGAGGAGACCAGACTTGGGAGGCTCAAGGTTAAGGGCTATGACGTAGAAGAACTGGGATTCAAACCCAGACCTCCCTAACATCTCTCAGACCTCTGTGGATCAGCATCCCTCTGAAAAGAGTACTCACCATGAGCCACAAACCCAAATGAGGCAGGAACATACTTACCCTCTTCCAAAAATCAAACTCAACATGTAGCACATGTGTAGGACCTTTTTCCAAGAGATATTGACCTACAAAAACTATAGGTTTCAACTGTAGGTTCATTCAATGGGAACAGGTGTGCCTGTCACCAAGGTGTGTGGACGCATGGTGGTTTTGCGCTCATGTGCTCGGAGACACTGTGAATGCTTCTTTTTCTTGCTTTCCCTCATGAAATCCATCACCTCACCTGGTATTCTAGGACACACGCATTAAATTCCCATATGAAGCCAGCTCAGCCCCCACATCTACATGAAGAAAACAGGAGGTCAATGTGAGCGCATGTGTTTTTCCTATTTTTAAAATAAGATAAATGGATGTGAAGATGTGTTCAGATAGATGACTTTTAAATTCAATAACCAAGCAGGCAGAGATAGGAGGGTTGTTCTAAAGTTCATTAAAATATGATAGGTGGAGAAAGAGCCAGGGAAGGGCTTTGAGGACTAGTGTCCAAATTGACCCCAGCCCTGGTGGCGCAGTGGTTAAGCACTTGGCTACTAACCCAAAGGTTGGCAGTTCAAACTCACCAGCCACTGTGTGGGAGAAAGATGTGGCAGTCTGCTTCCATCAAGAGTTACAGCCTTGGAGACCCCATGGGGCAGTTCTACTGTGTCCTAGAGGGTCGCTATGAGTCGGAATCAACTCAACAGCGGTGGGTTTGGTTTGGGTTTTTAAGGATGTTCTAAGTCTCAATTCCAGATATTTCAGTGTGACGTCACCTCCAAGACCACTGTCCTCTCTGTCTCCCTCACCACACTCACTCGCAAAAGCCTTCTTTCAGCCAGTCTCCCAGGTGTGCCCCACCCTCTTCCTCTTGCCCTGCCTGTGTAGACTTTCCCCTGGCACGCCCCCAGGTTGCTTTTTCCCTCTGACCCCAGAGAGTCTTCCTGTTGGCTGCAGGTATCCCACCCTGCACAGGCAGTCCCAACCTCCATCCCTTACAGGAGATCTCTTTGGAGTCCCCGGGTGGTCCAAACCATTAACATGATCGGCTGCTAACCAATAGGCTGGAGGTTTGAGTCCCCCCCAGAGGCGCCTGGGAAAAAAGGCCTGGCGATCTACTTCCCAAAAAATCAGCTGTTGAAAACCCTGTGAAGCACAGCTCTACTCTTAACACAGATGGGATCACCTTGAGTCAGCGCTGACTCGAAGGCAACTGGTTCAATGGTTCCAGGCTCAGTAGGTCCTACCTGGGTCACCTGTCGACTTCTCTAAGCATATTTCCTGGTGGGCTGGCTCAGAGATGGTGCTTATTCACTCACTCACTGACTCATTCGATAAGTAGGTGCCAGGCTTTGTGTTGGGTACTGTAGGAAATCCAGACATGCATTCTAGACACACAGTCTAGTCTGGGAAATAAGGCTTGCACCCAAACAAACCAGGCAGAATGTGTTCCTGGGCTCTCTGGTGGTCAAGGTATCTCAGTGAGGGTGATGTGCTTGCCCAGCACTTTCTGCACTGCTCTGCAACTTCCCTTTTGTCTGGCCTGCAGGATTCCTCTTCAGTCTGAGGCTCTGCTTCTGTGCAGGCCAGCCACGACTCAGGTATCCCAGCACTCTCCCAGCTCAGGTTACCAGCCCCGCCCTGTCTCTAAGCTGTTCCCCCTTGACTCAAGGGCCCAGAAGTTCCAGGGAATGTGGTTCCAGCCTTCTGTCACTACAAGGCTTTAGTGTTACAAAACTTTAAATAAACACTGAACACAACACAGCCCAAGTTCTCATGGAGGGGCAGGAAGAGTTCTGCTGCAGAAGGAGGAGCTGAACAGCCATAGAAGGAGGTGAGCCCTGTTGGGGAGGGAGCAGCCTCACCTGGAGAGATGAGGGGATGTGTCATCATTCTAATGGAGCTTGGGGGAAAGTTGTCCCCCAGGGCTGTCCTCGAGCCAGGCTTTTTCAGGGCATCCACCAGAGCTCAGGATGCCCATCCCCTCCCCTGCGAAGGACCCTCACCCACCATTGGGTCCACCGTCTCTCCACCTTCCGGAGAAGGAAGAGAAGAAGGCCTGTGGGGGAACTCCTTGCCCTATTGAAAGCGGACTTCAGGGTGATAGACAGAAGTAGCAATCAACCCTATAAGCCTCTCAGCCTCTCAGTTTCCTTAGCTGTAAAATAGGGCTGAAACTCCTCATCTTGTGAGGATGAAAAGAAATAAGATGGCAGAAAGAACCAAGGACACTGCCTGACACCTAGGAAGCATTCAATAAATGGTCATTTTCTTTCTCCCTTTGGGGCTGTGTCTCTCAGGTAAAAGTTTAAAAATGTTTGGCACTTACCTGTGGCTTTATCTTAGAGATGACCTTCTCCCCCACCCCCCACCCCACCCCTCCATGACCCAGGGGTGAGATAAGCAGCCACCTGGCTGTCCCCAGCCTGCCCTGGAGGGGTGGAGCCAAGTGCTCCCCTGGGTCTGGAGAAATGGTGGCAAGTGCCTGCTGGCATCAAGGGGAGAGTCCCAGTCCTGGGAGAGAACAGCCATCACAGATGAGATCTGGCCCCAGGCAGCAGCTTAATCAGAGGTCTAATCTCTGCTGAATGACAGACTTTCTTGAAAGGGATCATCTTTGGGTTTTCAACCTTGAAGCTTCTTGAACCAAGCTCTGCCCCCAGTCTAGTCCAGGAAGCAAAGCTAGCACCCAAATCACTGTAAGGCCAGGCAGAATGTACTCGTAGGCTCTCTGGTGGTGAAGGTGAAGTCCACACCTTTCCATTGACTCAGCGGTGGAGGAAGACAGAAGCAGGAGTAGAGATTAGGGGTGGGGAAGCCCATGGGGAAGGAACCAGCCAGCCACTGCTCCCAGCTTTCTAGCATGAAGTTCTCATAACAGGGAGTGTTTGAGGAGGGACAGAGACACCTGAAACCCATAACAGCCAAGCATACCCAGCCCAAGTGACTTCTCCTTCTATAGCTAAAATCCAGTCACTGGCAGGCTCGGATAGCCCAGTGCATGGGGCCAGCAGGTCCTCCCCTTTGCCTGAACTCACCCCGGGAAGTCATCTTAACAACCCCCTTTCATCAACAGATACATGAATAAACAAAATGTGGCATATCCACATTTGGAATATTCTCCACCCATAAAAGGGAATGAAGTACTGATAAATGCTACAACATGGTTGAAGCTTGAAAACATTACACAGATTGAAAGAAGCCAGACACAAAAGGCCTTACGTTGTATGACTCCATTTATATGAAATATCCAGAAGTGGTAAATCCAGATAGACAGAAAGTAGATTCACAGTTGCCAGGGGCGGGGAGATTTGGGAAGAAATGGGGAGTGACTGCTTGATGGGTACAAGTTTCTTTTGGGGATGATGAAAATATTCTGGAATTAGATAGTGGTGGCGGTTGACAACATTGTGCATGTACCAAATTCCACTGAATTATACACTTTAAAATGGTTAAAATGGTAGATTTTATGTTATACATATTTTACCAAAAAAAAATTTTTTTTAAAAAAAACAAACTTTTCAAGTCGTAAGTTTTCCCTCCTCACTTCCATCCTTCTAATCCCTTCCTCAGTTAGGAGGAAGAGTTCTTTCATTGTTGTTGTTGGGAGGTGGTGT
>NW_004443941.1:17251215-17252193 GCF_000243295.1 Trichechus manatus latirostris
TCAACTCACCATGAAATGTCCAGTGTAAAACTGCACTGGGCTTGGATGTGTGGAGAAGAATAAAGGGTGTTTGGAGAGAGAAGCCTGCGCAAATCATCCATCTGATTGGATGGCAGGAAGACACCAGAAAGATAAATTTTCCCAGAGGGCCCTGAGGCTCCTTCTCTCACCTGCAATGCCAGGAGCTAGGATTTACCTGCCTTCTCCAGCTTGTGTAGAAACCAAGACCCTAGCCCCTGGGGCCCTCCAGGATGGCACCAGCATTGCTGAGCTGGCTCTGTGACCCTGTCCCACAGCCAACTTGACCCACCCTTCCTGTAGACTTTATCCTTTGTAGTTCATGGACTACCAGTATTTACATTCCAACTCCCCTCAACTTCTCCACCATGAGCCTCTTTATCCTCACACAATCCAACATAATCCAACACAGGTCCACAATCCTTTTCCCAAAGCTTTGGGGAGTAAGATGTGTTTTGGAGATTTCTGAGAGTTTCATATAATGGCATATATATCATAGATTACTTAATATGCTCCATCTGGGTCTGGGGCAGTGCTTGTAATCAAACACATTCATAGCTGTGCAGTGAAACAGCTGGTACCCACACCAAGTGGGGGTAAATAAAGACTAGAATCGCTTCACATCAGGTTAGGTCAGATTTTCCTGCCAAACGATTTTGGCGGCAAACTTCCCAAACAAACAACAGCACAACCCTTTCAGTTGTCAGAGCTTTTTGAATTTTGGATTTGCAGATGAGAGAATGGGGATGAGTACTTCTACTGCTTAAGAGAGAAGCAGGCGAGGAAAACCATAGCAAAGGAAAGGAAAAGAGCCTGTGATGGCTTCCCAGGCCTCCTCCTGTCACCACCAACCTCCCCTTGAAGAGAATCCATCATTGGAGCCCAGCCGCCCCTAGGCACCACTGTGGATTCTACAGGTTAGAAGTCTCCTAACAGCTGTGTACTTAAGGCCAGAGACTT
>NW_004443941.1:17252640-17256598 GCF_000243295.1 Trichechus manatus latirostris
CACTCAGCAAGCTGTTGCAGAGAGAATGAGTGGGCGCTAGGTCCGCCTGCCTCCCCTTCAAACAGACTACTATTATGGAAGCAGAGCCCCATGCTACATCTGCATGAGACCCAGAGGCATATTCAAATGAGGAAGTTAATAGTGCGGGAGAAGTGAAGCCTTAGCAGGAGACACGTATTGTAAGTCCAGGTGGGCAGCTACAGAGTCAAACCATAAAGAGACAGGAGCTAGAAAGGGGAGTCCAAACTGTACAGGCCAAGGTAGGGGTTTCCGCAGATGCAGAAGTCGGAACTTGGGTATGAGACATTCCATGCAGACCCGTTTGGGAGAAGAAGGAGGTTATCCTGGGGATAACTGGATATGCTGGGAAAGACCAAGCCAAAAAGGATGAGGCCCGCAGCGTGAAGACTCCCATGCAACAGTACAGCCAAAGGCCCCGGCGCAGAGGGCTGGGGCGCTGCACGCTACCGCCGCGAGGTGGCAGCAAAAACCAGCCAATGGTCACAGACCGCGAGCTGCCGCCCGCCTCCGACCTGTTTTTGCTTTTCACGTGCGTGCGCACCGCAAGAGCAGAGGGGCATCTGGCGGAGTCGAGGGCTCAGCCTCCGGGTCAGGCTCCGGGGGCGGCAAGGAAGTCTCTCCTGGGTCTCCAGCTCATAAAAGTTCCTCAAGTGGTGCCTGACAACTTCTCGAGGGCCTCTGGGATTCTAGATGTCCAGACCCACTCCCCTCCTCTGCTCTGTCCCCGTCCCTCCCACCCGTGGGGAACCGGGTCCTTTCTCCTGCCTCACTGCTAGCTCTGCATCTGGGGTCACACTCTGGACTTTTCTGCGCGAACAGAGCCCTGGCCTGCCTTCATCCTTACCCACAAACCTTCGTTCCTACTCACAGCTCAGGATAGCACCTGACAGCAAGTCTGAAAACTTTGGCTTCCCCGCCCTGCTCCTTAGGCTCCCCGGGTGGCGCAATCGGTTAAGCAAGCGCTCTAGCCGCTCCACTGCTAGCCAAAGGGTTGGTGGTTCCAACCCACCCCAGGCACCACGGAAGACAGGCCTGGCGGTCTGCTTCCGAAAGGTAACAGCCTTGAAAACCCTATGCAGCAGTTCCACTCTGCACATATGGCGTTGCCGTGAGTCGGATTGGAGTCGACGCAACTCACCACAGTCCTGCTCCCTGACACCTGTCACGCGCACCCAGACACACGTACTAGACGCGAGCATGGAATCACACCAAGGCTATGCACACTGACACCCCCTCGCACAAACAGCAAGGGCCACATACACCCGCCCACCCCCCGTGCTGGCTCTTGGCGCTCGCGAGGACCAGAGCAATGGAAGGAAGCCGGGAGGTGGCGGGGAGGCGGGGGGGAGTAAAGAGACCTGAGTTTGACTTCCACTTACTCCATTCTTCTGGGTCTCTAAACCCTCGCTTGTCCAATAAGGAGCTCACGACTCTGAAGCTGACGCCTCCGCCGCGACGAAGCACCGGCGCAGGCTGGAAAGACTTCCTGACTGTCCCGCGCTGGGCTGTCTTGACACCTGGAGCCCGTGGGAGGAGGACTCCCGGAAATGGTTTGCAGGAGGCTGCGCCCGTAGACGTTGCGCAGACTCTTGCGCCCCGTCGTCTTCCTCGCTCAGCCCAGTGCCCTGTCGGAGAGGACGTCACTGCGCCAGTGGAACTGAGGCAGACAAGGGTGGGCATGGAAGGAGACTGGCCGCACTCTCAGCTCAGGTTGGGAGGCGTCCACGGGTTTTAAAACAGGGGGCACCAATCTGATTGGCTCACAGGGTCCACCGACAGCACCGCGTGTGAGCCTTAGGAGAGGCTGAAGAGAATGCGGCTTCTGGGGGAACCAGGGTCAGAGGGTGGGATCTGGGGCAAAGTCACAGACCCAGGGATGGATTACCCGATAAGCAAGGTACGCACCGGCTTAATTGTGTTTACTTACGAATCTGTAGTGCACAATTTCACCTGGTTTTCACTTCATGTGGTGAAATTGTGCACTAGAGATTCGTAAATAAACACAATTATACCCGTGCGTACCATGCTTACTGGCGAATCCGCCCCTGCCTATGATAAGGGGACAGACACTGAAATCACCTCACCAGGGAGCCTGTAGGTCTCCAAATGGTAATGCGTCCTGGCTCTTCATTTTTCGCCTGCCCCGTTGGAATAGCCTCTAACAGGCCTTCCTGTCTAGAGCCTCACTTCCTCCAAGCAAAGTCTTTAAGCAGAGCTCTGGATATGACCACTCAAGCTTTTCATAAAACCTTGTTTAGCTCCCCAGGACCCATGGGATCTAGGCCACACAACTTGCCTGACCCTGTAACTGACCCCCACGCCTCCCTCTCTGAGACCCAATTACCAGCTTTCTCTCAGGTGCCAGCCACACTACACTGCTCCGTAAGGGAACGCAGCGCGCCTTTGCTACTGCGTTCCTGCCTGGAGTATCCTCCGTTCAATCTGATTCATCTTCTGGGTCAAAAGCTATGTCTTCAGAAAAGCCTTTCCTGTTCGTACTCCCCTCCCCCCAAGTTGTAACTAATCTGAAATTGTCATTCCCCACGGCATTCTGTGTGCAACTTCTTGGGGTTTTTTTTTTTTTTTTTGGTTGGTTTTTCAAGGGTTGAACTGAGTGGACTGTGAGCAATTTCAGGACAGGAGCCAGCGATTAACTGGGTTTGTTCCTCTCTGCTCTGTTCTTAGAGAGCTCAGTTGATATTTTTGGACCAAGTTGGATGCATCATACCCACAAGCACACATCGCTTTTGACAACGTCCCCCCAGCCACGTCTGCAGGTGGGCGTGGCACGGAAACAAGGTAAATACTTCTCTTGCATCTCACAGGAATCTGCACACAAAGTTCACATGTATACACACACTCACATACACACAATCGAGTCCCATTCAGCTGGGAAGCTCTGGTGGTTGAGGCAGAGCCCTGTCCACTCTGCAAGAGAGGAGCGCACTGAAATCCCCGTTAATCACCTGGGCTTCGAGGAACGCTCGCGCGTCTCTCCAGTCGCGTCCCAGTAGGCGGCGCGTAGGAGGCGCGTTCCTAGACCGGATATATCCATGCGAAGTCCAAGTGACGGAAGACGCGTCCACGAGGGCAGAGCCTGGGGCCGGCTGCTCCTCGCCCTAACCCACTCCCTTCTCTCGCCTTCGCCTTTTCGTGCGCACTCAACTAAGGGCCTCAGAAAAGTAGAGACCCGGCTGCCGGTTACGCAGGGGCGAGGAAGATTGGAGGGGGGCACCGAGTGCGCAAGTGTGGCGGGGTGAAGATAGAGGCTGGCTGTGTGACAGTGGCCAAGTCATGGCCTCTATTCAGGGTGGGATTACCCAATAAGCAAGATACGAATGGTTGATTTGTGCTTACTTACTAATCTGTAGTGAACCATGTCGTATGGGTTTCACCCCATCAAAGTAAGGTACGTTGCTTACTGGGTCATCCGTCCCTGTCAGGGACTGTAAATGTGAAAAGAGGCTTTGATTCTGTAGAAAGGTGCTGTGGGGTTGGGAGGGAGACAGATGCCAGCCATACCTAGAAGCAGAATCTTTGATGTGGTGAAAAAACGTGAAAGTGTTCACTACAGATGATCTCTCTGGTAGGCCGGGTAAACACCGTGCTTGCTTGCCTATTAGATAATCCGCCCCTGGGTCCTCTGTGAGTTTCAGTTTGCCCTTCCTGGGTAATCGGGGCCGCTTCCAGCTCGGATAAGTCGTAAGGAGGCAGTGACAGCCCTGGCCCGGATTCCGTAGGCCATGTGTACATTTGCCCGTTGTCTGTGCGTCACACCCTTCTCCCAGTCCGGCCTGGCCTGGCAGCACCAGTGCCTCCGGGAAGAGGTGAGGGCGGGCCGCAGGCGTCGGCGCCCCTCCGGAACTGCAGTGCCAGAGGCGCGCGCACACGCCGGTAATTAGCAGCGCCTTCCATCCTTAAGGAGCCCTGCTAAGAA
>NW_004443941.1:17256997-17259283 GCF_000243295.1 Trichechus manatus latirostris
TCCTCCCAGTCCCCGTTCCAAGGTCCCTGCATTGATCCTCAGGGGACAGGCGGGCTCCCCCTCACCTCTGGGCCTTGCCTCCGTCCCTCAGACCTTCCATCCGTTAGGTTCTTAGATTGCAAACACCTTCCTGCCTTCACCTCCAGAGGTCTGAGGAGACTCCATGAAACTCACCGCAAGCCCCACCTTTGGGAGGGGAGAACAGCATGTGCTTGCCTGGTCTGTAGCTACTCCAGCCCCACAGCCATTTCCATCCACCCACGGAAGGGTCTCCTCCCCGAGCTGCCTGTCATGTCTGGTAGGGCCCGGATGTCGACAGAGCCTGAGGAGACGGGCACATGCCCATACGACTAGCTGGGTGTTTTCCTTTCTTGCCAGCACGTTCTGTACGGCCCTCAGTATCTGAAGGGTTAGACTCCTACAGCTTTAGGCCCTTTTTTCCCTAAAAGAAGTGTGTGTGAAAGTCCTGGGCTGATTTGTGAAAAGTGGGGAGATATCGCTACGAGTGGAGGTGAGCTTCTGTTCCTGGGCTGCGGGGAACTCACCCCTGTGTGGGAGGGGTGTGTGCGCATGTGTGTAGGGGTGTGTCATGTGAATGGACTCATATGGGGGGGTCTCTGGTCTCTGAGGGCGCAGTGTGAGGGGAGAGGCTGCTGCCGAGAAAAGGGAGCAGTGGCTTGTGAAGGCGAGGTTTTCTTGGGTTGGCCTCTTTGAGCAGAGGAAGCTCCCTGGATTTCCCACCACACAAGAGGGATGGGCACTTTGGGGCCCAGGCTGCCTCTCACACAAGTCAGCTGCTCCCCTAAGTGCTTTCTGGGAGATTAAATTGTTCTGCTTACAGTGGCACCCCTTCCCCCACCAGCTGCTCCCCATTCTCTCTCTAGTCCTTCCTACTCCTGTCCCTTCTCCTGTGTCCTCTTTGTTGTTCTCGTTGTTTCTCCTCACTTTTCTGTTTCAGCTCCCCGCTCTTCTCTCTCCTCCTTCTTTTGTCTTTCTCCCTTCTTATTTACTCCCCTTTCCGTCCTTACTCTCTAAAACAGTACACCCTGGGCATTTGGGGTACATTTATAAAGTGGAGTCCTCCGTTCTCCACCTGACCACTTCCACAATGAGGCATGTTTCTCTGAAGGTGTTTATTTACTTCTCTGCCTTGTTTGGGGCCATAGCCTGGTGTGGGGTGCGTGTCTGTGCTGGCAGTGCTGGGTTGGGCAAACGAGTGACCTCTGAGTGCTTGCAGTCAGGCAATGTGTCCGGGGACTGGGATGCCTCTGGGTGGCATTTCTAGTCTATTTTGCGTTGGCTCCTGTGTGTCTGAAGGTTTCCTCTGTGCGTATCTTCTGTGTGTTTAGCTCGGTGACTGTGTGGTATATTTATTGCTGTATTTGTTCTGCCTGCATTTGTTGCTCATTTGCTCCCTTTCTGGTGCGTGAACCCCAGGACCAGCCCACTGTATACAACGGGCTCTGCCCTAAATGTTTGTTGGTGCTAATGCTGTTTTGTGCCAAAGTGTGTTTCTATTGAGGTGTGGATCTGGGTAGCTGTCAGAGGGTGTGATTGTGAGGTTAGGCATGCTTGTGTGTGCATCTGTGTGGATTTGGGGAGGGAGCATCCTGGAGAGTATGCCTGTGGGGGAGAAGGAGGAGGAAGGGTTCTTGTTTTGTGTGCCTGAGGGCCGGTGTGGAATCCAGAAAGGTTAAATCAGAAAGGCAGGCCCTGTGTTGTACAGGGAAGGAGGTCCCTGGGTGCTGGGGACCTGCTCTGGGGCTGGTGGGTGTGCAAGGGAAAGGGCTACACTGTGTTTCTGATAAAATGGCTTGGGGGTGAGAGAGTGTGGATGTGTGTACGACGTGTGAGAGGGGTAGATTTTTGTAGATGAATTGAGTGTGTGTGTGTGTGTATATGTGTGTGTGTGTGTGTGTATGTGTGTGTGTGTGTGTTGTCTGTCAGCCTGGCTGTGCCTGCCCGCTCCCGCCGAGCCCCACCCGGCACAGCGGAGCTCAATCAGCCGCTGCATGAATACACTCGAATGGAAAGTTGTGCTCAGCTGACCGGAGAAATCGGAGCCCGGCTAGCACTGCCCCCCTTCTCGCTGGCTCCCTCCCGCCCTCGCCCGCCCGCCCTCGGGCCAGACGGCCGCCGCGGCCCGCTCACTAGGGCGGAGGAGGCTCAGCTCAGCTGGGGCCGGAAAAGGCCCGGGCGTGGGACGCCGAGGGGGCCTGAGAGTGAGGACCTGGAGGGCGCACGTCCCGGCGGGCCGGGCTTCTCGGCCCGAGCGCTGGGGGAGAG
>NW_004443941.1:17260259-17264091 GCF_000243295.1 Trichechus manatus latirostris
GGCGCCAGGCAGAAGAGCGCTGCGCTCAGGGGGACAGGGCGCGGGAGTGCAAAGGCGAGCGGGTGCATACCCTCTGGTACACCAGGAGGAGAGGAGCCGGCCCACCGGCTGCTGTAAGCCCGGGACAGAAGTGACGGATAGTTAATACTGAGGCCCGCTTACCCGGCCTGACCAGGGCACACGAGACCCACGCGAGGGCACACTTCCGTCCACAAACGCCCCAGGCCTGAGCACAATCCCCAGCATTCCCAGGCCATGCGGGCTGTGCACAGCAGCTGAGATGGATTTTCTGTAAGCCGGGCTTCAGCCCGCCTGGCCCTCACGCTCTGCTGGAGCTGTCCGTAGGACTCTGACTGCAGCCCATTAGGATGGCTGTTGAATTTGGCAAAAGTGGCCTTGGCCGTGGCTTTGAGGCAGCCGGAAAGAGAATCAGGAGGCAGCGGTAAAAGGCCTCTTTGCCCCCAGTCCAATGTTTAAAGAGGTAGGGGCCAAATCAACTGGAAATTCCTTAGTGTGTCAGGGTAAAGGGTGGACTGGGGAAGCTGAAGACCCCAAACCTCTCCCTCTGTCCTCAGTTCAAAGAACAGCCATTATGACCCTCCTTCCCTGAAGGAACAGGAAGACCTATTCAGGGTGAGCAGCCTGTACATCATATCTGTGGGTTGACTAGAACAAGAGGACCCAAACATGTTCAAGCCAGAACTGTGACCCACAAGACATACGTGCACTGTACACAGGGCATCCTGTGGGTGTACTGGAGCCACTCTGACATGCACTCCTTGTAGAATTACATACATATAAACTGCCCGAGCCGCACACAAAGGCCTACGCTATAGGCGATATGCATGGAAACACCTACTGGGCACACACCAGTGCACGCAACCCCATTTATACCAAACATCACACGCATACCTCTTTGTATGCAGCCCTTGACCTCCTGGTGGAGGCCCAGCATTCAAAATTGCACGCACACGCACCACCCATGACAAGCACACTTGCCCCTCCTGCAGGGAATCTGTAGGTAAAGTCAGGAAGCGCAGAGAGTACAGTATTGGTATCTGTGCAAAGCTGGATAGAAATACAGATGAGTGGGACTGATAACTAGGTAGCAAGAGAGAGAAACAACAGGCTGGTGAAGCCCAACAGGGCCTGCACCCCCAAAGCTAAAGGCCGATGTAGAGTCTGCTCTCCTGCTTTCTGCACTGGGTGCCCCAGGTTGCTTTCTCTGCTGGCTGTTTTGAGAGAAAGAAGCATTATAACTCCACCAGTCTGTCCCAGACAAAAAGGCATCTGCTCCCTGGTGTCACCAGCCTAGGCCCTTCCAGGAATCACTCTCCAATGGTGCCACCCCTTTCCTTCTACCCACCAATTCGGGTTAGTTGGCTGGGTAGGGGTCCATCCAGACTCTCCACACTCCCTGACGCAGACCGTTCTTTGGGTTTGCAAGCCCAAGCTCTGGGTCACATACATGACAGGCCAGCTAGAAAGGAGGGTAGGTGACAGAGTCCTTCATCCTAGACATCCTGTGCACCAGAATAGAGGCTCACGCTGGGTAGAAGCCAGGCAGCCCCTTGCCCAAACTCCTACCACCTGGGTCAATGCTGCCTGAGTGTGGCATCACGTCTTCTGGGTGGAGACACTCACAGAGATTCTAACACTCATGCAACGAAGGCCAAAGAAGGACTTGGAAGCCTGCAAGGTCTGGTGGATGCCCTGGTTCTAAGAAAGGACGCAGAGTAGGAACATTTCTCGTCATGCAGACCCGCTCCCTGGGCATTCAAGGCCCAACTTGGTGCCCAAGGCACCTCGGTGCCTGGCCGCCTCTCAGCCCAGCCTGCCTGCCTGAACCCCATGGCGCTGCTGGTTATGGAGACAAAAGGAAATTGGAAGTCAAAATTAGTTTGGAAACGGGCGGGAAATTCCAGGCACGTTTCTTCCTAATCCTCTTCTCTTTGGAAATTGGACTTTCAAGTGAAGGCAAGTTTTCTGAAATTACCTCTTCGGCTCCTCCTCGGGCGCAGGCCGCCCTGGCCCAGAGCGGCGGAGGCGCCACAAGCCGCGCGATCCCGGGGAACCGCCTGGGCCCCCGCGGGGGCGGGGAGGCCAGGGGCCGGCGGGAACCTGGTTAGCAAGAGGCGGTGATTTTGGGGGGAGGGGGGTGTTTTAAAGTGTAAACCAACTTAAAATGTCTTAGGGGCTCACGAGACTGGCCGATCTCAGAGGTAGGAAGAAATTTTCAGGGAGAGAGGTCGAGAGGCACACGGCGAGTCGCAGTCAGTCACTCAGACGTACACCCCAGGCGCTGCGGAGGGAGGTCGATCCCCATTCCAGGCCCTAAACTCCGCCAGCTACCTCCTCACGCGCGTCCCCTGCCTCCCCGACCCGGGCTGCATCTACCTCCCGCCAAGGAGACAAAACCTGTCAGCTCCCCTCGGGATGAAAGCCTCGGTTAGGCAACTTTGAGTACTTCCCCTGTTAAAAAACAAAGCAACATCTACGGAAAGACGCTAAACGTAGCCGGAGGACCCACCACGGGGCCGCGACAGGCTGCAAAGCCCGGAGGGACGCGCGGCTGGGTGCTCCGCCCGGCGCCTCGCCGGGAAGAAACTGGCCAGTGCACTCTCGGCCTCTTTGCTCAGGAATTGGCTTTGGCTCTTTTCCGAAGGGTCCTTTACCGCCCCCCCCCTTCCCCCCACCTCGAAGAAGCTCAGAGGCAGCCTTAAAAGCCTGCCTGAGCTCAGGCGGCCGATCGGGAGGGGAAGCCAAGGCCAGGCCGCTGCATCCCGGGGCTGGGGGCGAAGAGCGGACAGAAACGCCAGTCTGGGAGTGATAAGAAAATGGAGAATACTGTATTTGCTTTAGAAAGTTTTTACATATAGATAAACACGCAGTTAGGGTAACAGTAAAAGCGCCCTATGGGGAGTGAGAGATAACCTCCAAAGCAGCTAAGAAATAACTTGAAATAGCTTTTGCATAAGAATACTACGGTCTCACTCTCCGCTTTCGCTAGCGACGGGGTCCCACTTCCAAACCCAGCCCGTCTCCCCAGCCTTGACCGCCAAGTCAACGCCAGGAACACGGAGTGGGAGGGGAACCCCCAAAAGAAAAGACAGGCGAGCGGGGAGGGGGGGAAGAAGGAGGGAGAAGAGAGAAAGAAAGAGACAGGAGAGGAGAAAAAGCAATATCATGTACAGGCAATTTCTACACATATATTACAAACTGGGAAAATGACCGATCATTAAGATATACATAATTCATATAAAATTTTGAAATAAAAATAAAAATCTGTTACAGTCATAACTATTCTTTTTCCACATTTATAACCAGTACCCACACAGGCAGTGACAGAAGTGGAGAGAAAAAGGTGCTTACGAAGAAAATGATTGTCTGCTGAACAAAAAACAGAAGATTGCATCTTGTTGGACCAATACTTGGACTTAAAAACAGCGAGAGGAGAGAAAGAAAGAGGAAAAGAGGAAAAAAGAGAGAGAGAGAGCAACAAAAGGCAAGAAACATTTGCTATTTCCCTCTCAAAGGAGTTCCTTTTTTTTTTTTTTTTTGTACAAATTCAGAACAGAGATGTCGATTTTACTTTTTTCCTTTTGTCTGTTTTGCTTTTGTTGTCTTGTCGTCGTGGTGGTGGCCGGTATTTGTACAGTCGACTCTTTTAAAATCGTTTTAAACTAGAGAGAATATTTTCCCAGATACAAATAAACCGTCATGCAGGTGGGGTGCCGGGTCCGTGGGAACCGAAAGGAGAAGCCGTGCTTGTCCTAGAAAGTATACAATTGTCACCTCTTTTATGTTTTCTGCCCGCAACATCAGCGTTTGT
>NW_004443941.1:17264825-17267042 GCF_000243295.1 Trichechus manatus latirostris
AGGGCTTGGCTCTTGGCTCCCTTCCTCAGGGCTCTCGGGAGCTTCCCAAGGCTCCCCAAGGAGAGGTAGAATCCGAGGCCGGCCGCGCAGGGGAGGCCTGGGCGCCGGCAGCGGAGGACGCCGAGCCCCTCGGAAGAGCAGACGTCGGGGAGGAACTGGGCGCTTCCTCCTTCCCTGCCCCTGGGGCTCTTCAGACTGTCAGCTGCCCCGGGAGTGGATGGGTTCCCGCAGTGCCTCCTGCCCCTGTCACCCTAAGCACACATCTGAGCTGCGGGTTGCTCACCGGCCGAATCTCCGGGGTAGACACGGCCGGCTTCGCTCTCTGGAGCCCCGCGCGGAGCGCAGGAGCCGGGAAGAAAAAAAAAAACAAAGCCGAGAGCAGAAAAGTGGGGAACAAGGAGGGAGAGAAAAACGGGAGAAGGAGAAGGAGAGGAGAGGAGGAAGGGCAGAGCAGTCTCTGGCTGCTTCTTTTCCTAGCCGGGCCGCGGCTGACTGAACCAAGTGTCTCTGAGTCCTTCCCGAAAGGAGGCCTGCACCTGACCGTCGGCGCTCCCCCCGTCCGGCGAAAAGCGGCCTCCACAGGCAGGGGCAGAGGGTCGTGGGTTCAGGCCTAGGCCACCAGGACCCAAACACACTCACTCACTCCACAACTCACACCCAGCACCCAGCCCCGGGCAGCTGTCCGCAGCTAGGGCCCAGCACCCTACTGGCCTGACCGCTGCCTCCCCTGGCTGGGCAGGGACACAGGTTCCATAACAACTCCTTCACCCAGCTTCCTCCCATCCTTCACCCTTCTCTCCCCTCTCTTTCCCCCTTCCCTATCTTTCCCTCTAGTTCTTTTTCTCCCTACTTCCCTTAGGCCCAGCTCCACTGACGGTCAAGCCAGTACAACTTCGTGACTTTGTGGCCAACTTGCCGGCAGCGGGGCTGATCCTGCCCCCCTCCACCTTAGCGAACCAAGGGGATGCTCCCCGGCTCGGGCAGTCCTTGCACGCGTACACGTACACACACACAAACACTAGGCCTCTCCTCCACTCCCAGCCCAGCTCTCCTGCTTCCGGCCGGCAACGTGCAATGCTGCGGGAAAGAGGCGAGCTGCACGGGGACAGGGACCTGGTTCAATTTCCTCTCTCTCACATCCGTGGATTTCTCCCGGGTTTGTGCAATGCGTGGAAATAAGGAATGTTCATCAGAACCCGATGGCAAGGAGCGCTTTTCTTCCCTCCTTGTCTCTAGGCTCTGGAAGAGCCGGGGCCGGGGCTGAGGAGGCAGACGTGGGTGCAGAGCAGGGCTGGAGGCTCCCGGGGGCAGGGACCAAGGGCTGTGGGCACTCGGGGCCGCGCGGGCACACACCCTTTCCACTAAGGAAAGCGCCTGTCGAGTAAAGTAATCACTAAACCCCACGGCCCGCCCCTCCTCGCCGGGGCAAGCGGAAACTTTCTCCAACTGGCCAGGAGGTCAACGCTTTTCGGGCGTTTGGCGGCCGCCCCCATCATCCCGCGCCCGCCGGGATTTCAACCCGTCTCTCCCTCCCCGGGATCCGGAGGCGGTAGCCAGGACTCGGGGCCCGCCAACTGACCTGTTCTTGGCCGCCGCGGCACGGTCGCGCTGCCGCCGGTTCTTAAACCAGTTGCCTACTTGTGTGGGAGTGAGGCCGGTGGCCTGCGCCAGTTCGCGTTTCTTGCTGGGGTTGGGGTAGGGGTCCTGTAGGTACCACTCCCGCAGCAGGCTCCGAGTCCGCTCCTTGAAGCAATGCGTCTTCTGCTCGCCGTCCCAGATGGTGCGCGGCAGCGGGAACTTCTTGCGCACGCGGTACTTGTCCACCGGGCCGAGCGGGCGGCCGCGCAGCTTCTCGGCCTCCTGGTAGTGCGCCTCCAGCCACATGGCCTGCAGCTTGCCGTGAGACTCCTTGGTGAACTTGTGGTTCTCCAGAATGTGGTAGAGGTCGCGAAAGTTGCCCGTGTGGAAGGCGACCACGGCGCGCGCGCGCAGGATCGACTCGTGCTTGTTGATGGCCTCGCACGCTCCGGGGGCCACGGGCAGTGACCAGAGGAAGCGGCCCAGCCGCTCGATGTCGCCCGTCTCCTCCAGCGTCTCGCAGACGCTGGCCACCTGCTCCGGCGAGAAGTTGAGGGTGGGCAGCTGGAACATGGACAACTCTTCCGGGGGGGCCCTGGAGCCGCCGCCGCCGCCGCCGCCTGCTCCGCCAGCACCGCC
>NW_004443941.1:17267870-17269785 GCF_000243295.1 Trichechus manatus latirostris
AAGAGATTTTTTTTCATCTTTGCAACTCTTAATCTTGCCACTTGTCTCTCTCTCTCTGAGCCCCCTTCTTCCCTCTTCTCCAAAGAAGTTGATCCAGAAATCCGAAATGCCATGGGCACAAAGTTGTTGAATGGGATGAGCAATTAGAGGGGGGATTTTGTTGGGAAGCGAGAGGCTCCAGACTCCGGCTCAGGCCAGAGGACCAGCCCGCAAGGAGAGGCCGCGAACCAGCCTAGCGGGCACGGTTTGCGCACGGTGTGCCCGTCGGGCCGCCTCTTTTTGCCTATGTGAGCCCTAATAGTGACGTGGAAGAAAGCACAGATGAGATTATGGGGCCACTGCGCATCCACCCGGATTCTGCGGGCCGCGGCGCCCGGGATCCGGGATTCCGGAGGGCATCTGGCACCCTCTGCGTTCCGGCGAGCGTGAGCCCAGGACCCAGGGTGCTGGAGGCCGCTCTGGTCGCCTGGGTCAGCACTGCGGCCACACTCACCACAGCTCCCACTGCATGGGTTCCAGCTTCTCTTTACTCTGCCCCCAGCCAAGGGGCTTCGATTCCCCCCCTCCCGCCGCGTCCCTTAGTATTTTAAAATAACAGTCGAAATAACTGTACACTTTTCTCCGTCTTAAAATGCAATCCGCGTCTTTGTTTCCTCCCAGACTTCAGCCAGCAGCCTCCCCTTGGAGCTGAGGAGGCCGAGAAGCGAGGAAGCCTCTGGACCCTGGGGAGCCCGAAATGCCCGCTGCTCCCACCCCCTCAGGAGTACTGCCCGCCAGCCCAGAAGGGCACTAAAGTTTGGAGGTCGGCCCTGAAGAAGCGGGCAAGGCCTGAAAATTGCATGTTCACATTGTAAAGAAGGGGAGGGGGGAGGGACTCGTTAATTTCTCTAGGAAAGGTACTGTCGCCAGCCCCAAACACACCCGGAAGAGGGCCCTCCTTCTGAGCACCGCCGGCCCCCAGGCCGGGCCTGGGTATTTTATTCTTAGGTACGTTGCTTCTAAGAAGATGTAATCAGCATCTTGAGCCGGCCTCGGCTTTGTGAAGCTTCTGTAGCTATGGAAGTGTGATTTACGCAGATTTGTCCGGGTCAGAGACGTCTTTCCCCCCGCGCACTGTGTATATTTAGACAGGACTCGGTTTGGTGTTAAAAAGTGTATATTTTGAATGGATTCACACACAGTAGCCAACAATGCCCACATTGTCGGCCCGTGTACAACGTGTATTGAAACTCAGCGTCCAGACTTCAACTAATCTGCCCTCAATAAAGCTGAAATAATTATCCTAAGCTGCCTTTCCAGAAGAAAAATCATTGAGAAATTCAAAACTTTAAAAAAAAAAAAAAAAGATCTTTTCTGCATTCCGATGCAGATCGGGGGCCGAGGCGCCGGGTCCACAACTCTTTGGAGATCTCAATGAGGGAGGCAAGAGAGAGAGAGAGAGAGAGAGAGAATGTAAATGGGAAACCTAACGAGGCTGGGGCTGCCAGGGAACCAGCCCCTAAAGCCGGGAGCTCAGGCTCGGCTTGGGCCCAGACTCCCGCAGCGCCAGGCCTCCTGGGCCGAGCAGAGCAAGGCCGCCACCCGGGAGGCTCCAGGGAGGCTTGGGAGTGGGCAGGGGGCCGCGGCCAGCCCATCCAGCCCGAGGCAGCCGAGGTTCGCGGGGCATACCCGGTTGACTGGGACAGGGAATTATTCCCCCAAGGAAAGACCAGCCAAGCCCCACTTCCGGGTCTTTCCCCTCCATATTTCTTTCCCGCCGCCCTGAGTCCTTTTCTGCTCAGCTTGGAAGCTCTGGGAGGCCGTTCACGGCGGGCCCAGAAAGAACCCAAAGGTTGGGGCACAAAACCAGACACTTCTTTTCTTCCGGATCCCTTTCTCTCGTAGGAGACAGATTACAGGCTGAGGGGTGGGAGGG
>NW_004443941.1:17270627-17273035 GCF_000243295.1 Trichechus manatus latirostris
CGGGGCTCGGTCTAGAGGTGCTGAGGTTGCGTGGGTGTGCGAGTTGAGGGGATTGGGGCACTAGAGTTTCCCTTCTCCAAACTCCCAGGGCCGGGCGTTGAGAGTATAGTAGCAGAGGGGCTTCGGGATCAGGGGCCCAGGTTGCCTTCCCTGCTGTTGGGGGCCGAGGCATTGCGGCCGCGCCGGGGGCGCCTGGACCCCGGGTCCTTCAGAACAGGGAGACCGGGATGGGAAGGTCAGCCGCGGGGCCTCTGAGTCGCCTCTGCCCGTTGGCTGCTCAGGCTTCGGGATCAGGGACTTGGCGAGGGTACAGGCCGAGGTCACCTGAGCGGAACAAAATTTCCGCCATCGTCCCCCTTCAGTCCCGGCCCCAGCGACAAGGAGAGCAGCGCTGAAGTGGTGCGGGGAGAAACGAAGGCTTTTAGGCTAGAGAGTGTCCTTCTGTACCCCTACCTCCTGGGCCTTTATTTACGAACTTCACTCCCCACCCTCAGCACTGGGAAAGTTCCAATACTCCCAGGAGGAGTGCCTGAGGAGACACCCTCCCTCCCTTCACTCTCCCGGTTTCGGAAGCCAAGGAGTCTGCAGGCCTCTGGGACTGGAGGACCCGGAGAGACGGGCCGCTACCCACCCAGCCTGCACCAACCTGGCCCTGTACTGGGAAGGTTTGCCTGGGGGGCAACGCCCCTTCCGGCCCGCAGGACGTCCGGACCCGGTGGTCGCAGTCTGGGCCTCCCCGCAAGCTGCAAACTGAGGCGCTTGGCGCGGGCGGCCAGGGAGGGCGCAGGGGAGCGCAACACGCCGGCGAGGAGGCTGCGAAGCCCTTCAAGGACCCGGATTACTTTCCTTTGAATGGAAAACAACAACAACAACAACTGCTCCCCCCGGTGCCCCCGCCCCCCGCCCCCCGCCTCAGCCTCCGGGGACCTGAGCTCGAAGCAATTGTCACCCGGAACAGTAAACACAGCTCAGTTGCCTCAACTTTCTCCTCGCATAAAAGTTCCCGGCGTGCCGGGAAATTTGAATATTTGATCAGCTCCTTTGAGTGACCCTCATTAGCCTGGCGCCCTGCTAAGGCACCGGCATTGCAAGAAAGCTGCCGGGCCCTGCATTTGTACGCCTTGTTAGCGCCGCTTAATGAAGCCGCCCCGTCGGCTCAAAGGCGGCCTCCGGGGTCGGCGGCGCGCACCTCAAGGCACCCCGCTCTGCCTAATGAGCCCCGTTCCTCGCTGAAGGCCCCTCCGCCCCCCACCTCAAACAAGAGATGTTTGGCTGTGTCTTGGACCACAGCACCTCCCACTGTTAGGCCCAAGAGGGTGGGCACAAACCCAACCTAGCTGGCTGTAGCGACCCAGCCCCAAGAGAGAGGGGCAGGAATCTTGGAAGATGTGAGCATATGAGGCTGGGGGTGGGGTGGGGGGTGTGGGCAGCTTTTACTGACTTGGGTTCTGTCCCCATGGAGTGCACTGCCAAGCTCTCCAGAGAAGGCCAATTAGAAATCAGTCTCCCCAGTTCCTTACAGATGCAACAGGACGAATGTTGGCTGGCAGAGGGAGGGTGCCAGGGGAGGGTCAGCTTTCCATCCTTTGCCCTCCCCAAGTTCCTTTGGTCTACACTGACCAAGAGGCCGCACACTTCTTCGTGGGGATCCTCTCTCCACAGCCAGAGGGCTTGGATTTGGGGAGGGAGCAGGCTGGGCTCCCCAAACCATCACTGCCCCCACCATCCACAGATTCCAAGAGCCGTCAAAAGTTATGACAGCTGGCGCTAGAGAAGGCAGGGTGCCACAGCCCCTCCCCTCCCCACTCGCGGAGAGAACCAGCCCTGCTCTGGTTTCTCTGCGGCCAGGCTTCCTGTCCCAATGAGGAAGAAAGCACCTAGGCAGGACCACCCTGTGCAGGAGCCACCTGGGACTACTACAGGCCTGGGGGAGGGGCTGAGAGAGGAGGGCTCTGGAAGGAGGGTCAAAACTGTCTACCTCCTCTTTTTTTTCAGTGGGCCAGCTGACATGGCTGGCCAACAAATATAAGGAACTCTATTAGAAATTGTGCTGCAGACTCGCTTCCCTCTCCGCCTCTCTCTCCTCCGCTGCCCTCTACCTGGATATCTGGAGCTCAAGGTCCTCTCTCATTCCCTCCTTGCCTACCCAGCACTTAGGCTCTTAAGGGTTAACTCTTGGGGGATGAACGCTTTGGACTTGGGAAGCAGGCTGCTCCCACATGCGTAGTCAGGGCATGGAGAGGGTCTCCCCCACATGCCCACAATCTCTCAGACACATGCAGACCTGGCCAGGTTGGTAACCCCAGGACCCCATTTCGGGCAACTACCTCTGCTAAGGAGTGGGACCCGGCCAGCCCTCACCCTCTGCCCAAAGCAGAGCCTTCTAAACCCATCTGGTCCTCTCCTTC
>NW_004443941.1:17274833-17276385 GCF_000243295.1 Trichechus manatus latirostris
AAGAGCCCCCGCGCCCGGCCACCGGCGCCCCGCGAATGACTAGGGGAGCCGGGAGGGCACCCGGGGCTGGGGCGCAGGGAGGATCTTACCTGCGAAAAGGTAAGGGAAGTCGGGAGCAGGAAGCAGCGGCGGATAAATATTCATTAGGAAGTGTAAGTGCGTCCTTTTAAACCTCGCGGCGCGCTCTCTCGCTCCTATCTCTTTCCCTCCCTCTCTCTGCCCTCTTTTGAGGCGCTCTCTCCCTCTCGCCGCCTTCCCCCCACCCTTTCCTGCGAAATGCCGGTTGGATCCCGGTCTAGCTAACCTGTTGGGAAGCCTGAGCCGCGGGCAGCGCCTCCACAGCTGTTTGCCTTGGCTCTTGGGGCCCGTGTGCCCCCATCCTCCCTTCTTCCTCTCGCCCAGCCCCTCACCCCCTTTTAAATTACTACATCATTAGCTTTATTTTCCGGATGGGGGTGGTGGGGAAGCCACAGCGCAGCCTGACGTACCTCCTACTGCAGGACGAAAAGCCGGCGCTCTCCAAGGCAGCCCCAAGTCCATCCCCACCCCACCCGCACCCATCCCCTCCCATTCTGGTTTCTTCTGCCCTCTTTCCGTCTCCACCTCCATCCAGTAGCAACCCAACTACCTCGCCATCTCCCCCTCCCCCGCCGCCGCCAATCTGGATCCCAGGCTGGGCCGGCAGGAGCTGCCAGGCCCGCAGTTCCAACGCGCCCAGGTTAGGGCTTCACCCTGCATTGGGTGTGGGGGCAGCCGTCTTGGCCCCTCTTCCCCACGCAGGTTTTCCTGCCCGACCCTGGTGTGTGACCCGGGCAGCTTGGGCCTTTGGATCAGAACGCCCGGCTGCACATGAGGGGCCTCAACCTGCCAGTCTTCAGGGCCCCCAGGCCATGGCCCTTTGGCTCGCCCTGGGAGGCTACATGGGAGGGGAAGAAGCTACCTCATTTTGTACAAATGCGCAGCGCAGACAGAACGACCGACGGATTGACATTTGCCCTTTACGAACAACTGACCCGAAGTTAGCCAAAAGTCTGCATTTTTCTCTCTCATACTCACAAAAAAACACATCTACAGGATTCCAGGAACGCACAAATCCCGGCATAACCCCTCAGGGATATACATGCGGTCGCACGCGACCACGTGCGGCCCCCGCCACCCCCCACGCCACGCGGGAGGCCAGCGCTCCTGCAAACCTCAGAGACCGGAAGGCGAGCGGGCCCGCCAGGAGGCTCCTGGAGGAGGGATACACTTCAAGAACTCCCCAGGCCTTCCCAGGCCACCCTCTTGATCCTTTTCCTCCCAGCTCCAAGACCTAGGCCGCTCCAGGGGCCCTGAAGGATGGCGCCCCCCCCGGGGTGCTTGGAGGTGGCCAGGACGTGCGCCTTGGCAACCCACTTAGTCTGGCGCGCCGAAGTGGGGCGGGAGGAGGGGCCGAGGGGGCGGGCCCAGGCCAGTTCCTAGTTATAAGGCTGCTGCGGGAGGCCCAGGAGGGTTTTGCCCCCAAAACGCGTATCTTTCGCACCGAGGCCCCTTGACTTTTATGTTTGGCCCC
>NW_004443941.1:17277360-17297452 GCF_000243295.1 Trichechus manatus latirostris
TAAATTTCCTCGTTTAAAAAGAACGGTTAGCTCAGCTCCACCCCTTTCTACCTTACCCACTGCCATCCCAATCCCTTGCCTATCAAATAAACCCCCCCAAAGAACACTTCAAACTGAATTATTTGGTTTAGTAAACTCTTTTTCTTTGTGAAAGGTTGGAAAGTTCTCGCCCCCTGCTCCCCGGCCTGGGCAAAGCTTTCTATCCCAGGCAGCTGGGGTGGGGTGTAGGGGCTTCGGAGAGGAATTTTCAGAGTGGCCAGAGGACAAGGCCCAGGGAGGACACAAGGCTTGTTTCTGGTGCCAGCTCCATTTGTCTGTCCAGTGCCGGCACGGTTCCTGAGACCGTAGCCACCCCGAGACAGGGGCCACCTCGGCTTTTCGTGCAGAAGAGGCAGGAACGCTGGAGCAATGGTGTCTCCCCTTCTGCCCTGCTTTCCTCCCCAACTTTCTTTTGAGCACGTCTCTGAGCCACCCTGTCCTCTGAAAGTAGAGAGCAAGTAAGGAAGATTCCTTCAGACAAAAAAAAAAAAAAAGAGAGAGAGAGAGAAAGACTTTCTGGGCCAGTAAGTCAGATGGCCACCCTCCAAGGGGCAAAGGAGGGGGTGTCTGGTGAAGAAGAGACCAACCACCCAGTAAACGCCGCGGGAGGACAGACATGTCAGCCCTGAAGAACGACATGGCACTTCTAGTATGTAGTTGTCCTAGAAAGGGGTGAGGTGTGGGTAGGGAAGCATTTCTTTCCCTTTTGGAGACAAACATTGTGTCCTTCCTCCCTCCACCGCCCCCAAGATTCGCTTAATTCCTGGAAATTTTAGCAAGAGTTTGTTACTGTAGATGTTTTGAACAACAACAAGTGAAAATCACTTTCGAGTCAATTAATCTTCGTTGAAAGGGCAGTTTCTTCCAAGGCCATTTTTCTTTCCCCAGGTTTGTCTTTCCTCATTTCCGAATGAGAGGTCACCTGCTAAGTCACCGCAGAAGGAGACTTAGACGGACAGAGCCACGCAAAAGGAGAACATCACTCCCAAACCCGATGTGCGACTTCCAATCCCTGTAGCTGAGATTCCGAATGCAGAGGCAAACTCATCTACCTTCTGGTGGTATTCCCTCCCTCTTGGAGTAGTTTAACTAGAACCTTTCCAGTAATAAATCAACATTTTAGAGTTGGAAGTGTTTGCTATTACTTACCAATTCTACAAGCTTCCCCAGACTTGAAATTTGCATGTCCGATTTTAAAAATGGTTTGCATGTCCATGGTTATGCTGTTGCAACATTTATCACTCAAGCAGAAAAGCAACTGGTTTTTTCATAGCCCCAAATATCCTGTGTACAGTTACTGGAGCCAATTTGTTTTTCTTTTCCAAACGCCCTTGTTACCTCTGCCCAGCCCACAGGGCACAGGGCAAGACTTCCAAGGCTTGTAACCTCTTGAATGGGGTGCCAGTGTTTTTTTTTGTTTTGTTTTGTTTTGTTTGTTTTGTTTTGCTGTGAGGATTTCTCGGTAATTGTGTGGGTTTTCTCTCTTTTGGCCCAAAATAAGCCGACTGGAGTTGCCCGAGAGTTCCTCGGCAGAAACCGGCAACTTGGCCAGAAGCTAACCATTCCCGCTGCCCTGAGCAAACACTGAAAATTGTTGTCTAGTCCTGAGCTGGGGTGAGAAAGTAGGGGTGAGAAAGTAGGGGGGGGGGAGATTCTGGTGGGGGAGGGGACATCACCTTCAACAATAAAATAAAATAACCAGATACTCTTTTAATCCCTTCCATCAACAGTGTCAACGCGCTAGAGAAGCCGTCTCACCTCCAAAGGTGTCTTCACCACCGAGGGCCCGGCTTCCAGCCGCAGCCCCACACTGGGCCCGCGCGCCCGAGAGGAGGTGCTCCGACGGCAAAAATCCCATACATTTTAAACTACAGTGATTACTAAATTAATAGCAGGCACTAAGACAGATGTCAAAACGTCTTGAAAATGTTTATCTGTGAATAATTGAGAAGGTGGTGGGACACATTATCTGATTGTGTAATGAAATATGTATGAGGAACAGCTGTTTGCAGAAGTCCCCTCCCGCCGCCTCCTCAGCCGGGGCCCTTCTCTTGGAGGCAGGAACCGCGGCGACGTTGGTCGCCCACTTCCGTCCACTTGGGAGCCCGTTTGGCCTCTGCAGGGCTGCTGGCAGCGCTGGGGCTCCTGCGAGCCCCCGGGTCCGCCCGTCTCTTGACGGAGGACGGAGGCATGGAGTTGCCCCTCAACCTCACCTCTTCGGCTGTGGTAGCCGGGTGAGGTTTAGTCGCTGGCCTAGCTGGCCCTCGCCCTTCGCGGCCCGGAGGAGATCCCGGCCCGGTGGCGGGCGAGGCCCAGAGCCCCGGAGGGCCTGAAGCGCGCCCGCCGAGGGGCGCGGCCTGCGGAGGGAAAGGCCCAGAGCCCGCGGCTCAGCCCGGCGGCCCGGGGTCACCGCGGGGTGACGGGTCCCGAGAGGCCTTTGTTCGGCGCTCTGGCCGCACTGCGCACTTGGGTCCCAGCGCCCCCGCCCTGTTTGTTTTCCAGCGCGGCACGCACGCGGCCCTCGGGCTAGCAGTGGCCAGGGCAGTGGCCAGGGCAGGCCCGCGGCCCGCCGGGGTCAGCGGCAGCTCTGGCCCCGCAGGGAACAGCCTGAGGCCGAAGGGACGCGGGCCCTGCCTGGAGCCTGGGGCGCAGGGACCGGCTCAGCGTGCTGAGGCGCTTTGCCTCGGCGGGAGGCGAAGGCCGGAGCCTGGGTTCGTGAGGGTGCGGACGGCCTGGGCGCCGCCCACCCACTCCGGGCGGCACCGAGGGGCGACGGCGAGGAGGTTAGACGAGGACGCGCCAGGGGCCCCGTCGGGCCTGGGCCTTGACTGCGGTGCTCGCAACGCGGATGAGCCTAGGTCCCCGCTGGACGTGGTAGCCCCTCGCCGCAGCCCGGGTGCTTCGCTCGGCGGCGGGACCGTGTCCCCGGAGCGGCACTGCCCGCGGCCCCAGCCCCGAGGTGGCCTGCCAGCGCCTCTGCAGCCTCCCGGCCCTCGCCTTCCCAAGCCCGGGGGCCTCGTTCCTAGTCCCCGGCGCCCAGGAAGCCTCGCCCCGCAGCTCCCGGCCGCACTGACCCTTCCGGAGCCGCTGCCCCTGACCGCTCCCGGGCCGCGCAGGGGCAGCGGGAACCAGCTCGGCGGTGCCGCGGCGCGGGGCACCCGTGTCTACGCGGTCTCCACCCTCAGACTCGCAGTGCAGATGCGCTCGGGCGGTATTTCTCGCGCGTCCCCCCTTTCACCTAATCCCTTCTGCTTTTATTCTAATCCTGTACATTACAGCTAATCTGTGATGATACTGCTTCGGAGGAACCTGTTGCATACAAGGCGCGGTAATTTGTCACCTTGGAAACAGTTTTAAATAAAGATTATAACCGTGATGTCAACTGTGTTTATTCTCCGCGCGGGGGTCGGGCGGGGAGGATGGCGTTGCTGGGCCTCGGGAGCGGGGCGCGGGGGCGGAGCGGGGGCAGAGCGGGCGGGCCGGCGGCCCCGAGGCCCGGACGCAGCTAGGCTACCCCAGCAGTCCTGGACCCGCGGCTGGTGGCTTTCGAGTTTTTCCTTTTGGGAAACAGCGTGGTCTTAAACCGCGAGGCATGGGCAAAGGGGTACGGTTTGCATAGCAGCGGAAAACTCGGTGAACTTGAGCCACTGTGCGTCCGGAATTAGTATTCAGCCGCGCCCTGCGCCCCCGAGCGCTGACCGCGCGGAGAGCAGAGACGGCGGCTGGCAGGACCTTTCGGCGGCAGGCAGGCAGAGCTGTCTCTGCCGATCACTCTGCGCTCCGAGTTTCCTCCTTTTTCAAACCCACGGGCAACAGCGGCAACAACCACCCCCAAATTGCTGGCACGTCAAAAGCAAAATTAAACATAATTGCTTTTATTTATCTATTGCTTTTATATCATTAAAATATTTTTAGTTACATTGTATAAAATAGCATCTACTCTGATTATTACCTGCCATATCTGTTGATCTGCTCCTTGTGTGTTCGGCACAGCAATATTAACAATTAAGAAGAAAGCACATCTTATATATTGTATCTGTCAAGATACGTTACAATTTCTATTAACAAAAAAACATTATTCTTGTTGAAGAAGCTATGAAGCATATCTTTCACGAGCACTTTATTAATAATCACAGTTGTCAAAAAGAATTAGATATGCATAGATGGTAGATGCAAAGGAAATATCAGATGCACAGCATCAAATATACAGTGGGATTGAAGCATAACTATTTTTCTTTTTAACATAAAATTTTACCGAGCTGGGGGGGAAAAAAACCGAGCTATTAAGCTTACTTAAAAGATGGCTTTGTTGGTTTAATTATACTGTAGTTATTTTATAAATATGTTTCAAAGGAAGCTTGCCATATTGCATGTCAATGAGGACTGTAAAGAAAAGCTCACAAAAGCTAATGCATACCAAATACCAAATTTTAGTCATTAGCATTCCTATTTATTACAAACTAAAGGAACCTATTAACAGACAAGAATTTCTATTTAGCTAGCATTACAATGTTTGGCCATTACAATAAAAAAGGGCAAAGTATATATGTATTTTTCCCCTCTTGAAACTACACGTTCTTTTTGCCTTGAAGCTCATGGAGAGATTGGGAGATATTTCTGACTGGGGAGACAGGTTCTACAGTGCGATTGGGCCAAAGGGCCCAGAACCTCTGTTTTTAGTTATGGAGCTTAATGCTATTCACTCGGAGGCAAGACAGTGCTGGGCTGGGGCTCTGCTGCCTGCAGAAGGCTGCGCAGGAACCACAGTCTGTGAGGGGCTCTTTGTCTTTAATTTGAGGCAGGAGCATATGCAAATATTAATTGTTTTTCATTAAGGGGAGGGAGAGGATGGCAATGGTAATGCTGCTTTTGTCTGGGTATTAAAATTTCCTTAAAAGCTCCCCAGACAGTGTCCTTCTCCCAATGCACATTCCCCTAGTAGCAAATCTCACCGGCTACAGTGAATACATGCGAATTAATCCTACAAACAAATACATATAGATTTGAGTCACTTCAAAAAATCTTTACCTTTGAGCAATAACGGCAATTCTGCTCGCACACCAAAAGTAAGTGAATATATAAGCATATTTTTTCTGAACGCTGACTTGAAGGGGGGAAACTTTTCAACCAGTCTTATATTTAGAAACTTTAACCATATTTTTCTTCTTCAAATTGAGAGCATTTTTTTCCCCTCTTGGGCAGGGGAACAAATACATTTTAAAGGTGACTGAAGTGAAATGTTTACAATGATTTAAAAACAAACAAACCCATTGCCCTCGAGTTTTTCCAACTCATTTTTGAATAATGCTAGGTGAGATTTATTTTTAAATACGAAACAGGAAAAAAATAGTTATATGAGCTTGTTAAACTCTGTGCACTTAGAAAAGGACTCCAAGCACAGGTTCTTTTGACCTGACATTTGACTTGGACACAATATAGTCTGTCTGCTTGGGGGACTGTTTGCATTAAAAAGATTGAAAATGTCTAAGAAAGGTGCTTCCCTGAAAGGTCCATATGAAAACAGGTATCAGGAGGAACAAAGGGAATCTATAAATCTTTGATTTGAAAAAGAAACTCTCTCCATCATAAGTTGTCATTAGCATCAGCAGCTCCCATGAACAATCTTCCTTTTCAATAGTAAAGTCAGCAGTGAGGTGTGGTGGGACGTAGGTATTCTCTCCCCCGTGACTACCTGGGCAGAGGTAAAGAAGGGAAAGTGCAATGATTTTTACACTAAAAACTTTTCCTGCCTTGAAATAGTGAAACTCACTGTATTAAGAAGCTTGGGTGTCTCGATGCAGTCAGCTCTAGGGGGGGGAAAAAAAAGAGTGAACTTTCTCCATTTATATCCCCGAAGTCTCTAAAGCATATTTAATACAGAGGTGGGGAAAGTGGCTTTAAATACCTAGGTGGATCAAAAAGAGTGATGTTTGCTACCAAAGACGAGGTCTGCATAATTATTTGAATAATTTAGCTCTTCTTAAATACCCAAAACCAAACCCTTTGCCGTAGAGCTGATTCAGACTCATTCGGACCCTACAGCTCCTCTTCCTCACCCCAAATTACTCAGTCTGATTTTACCTCCATTAATCCAGATGGGTTATCCACTTGCTTCTGCTTCATTTGCATTTCCCCATTGATTGTCTACTGAATCCAGATACTACCAATAGTCAAGGAGGACAACGCTCTTTCTCATATATTTAAACCAAGACGACTTAAATCTCAACGTGAAGGAGAGATAACCCTGTTTCCAGTTGCCTTAAATCTCATTTCAGAGGGCAGATTAGGGGAGATCATCTCAGTGATCTAGAGATGGGTAAGATGGAGACCCTTTTCTCAGGGAGCTAACACTTGCTGGAGGAGAGGGATATATAAAGGTTAGGTCAGCACAGTTGCTGCTTTCTAGGTGTCCTGGCTGGGAAGGAAGCAAGGGAGAGATCTGAGAAGGCTTCCTGGAGGAGGTGGGGTTTGAGCTGAGCCTTGGAGGATGAGTATGATTCATTGCGGGAGAAGGGGGATGGTGAAGCGTATGACATGTAAGCAAAAAATTGGTATCCAGTTAAGATATAATGATAGGTCTAACATAAGGTAGGCATTTAAAAGTACTTATTTAAATCAATGAATAAATGAATGAAGGAATAAAATTATTTGGAAGTCTGATAATATGTACCACTGAACATTTCTCCTTAGGATATCCTGCCTTGCCCTGAGTAGGCTGCGCTAACCTGAAATTCCCTTGTTTCTCTTCACCCTTGATGGGCGAGGGAGCTCAATTTGAGGCTGTGAGTGACGTCCAGAGCTTACAAAATGATGCCCACTGACACTGCACAGTGGATGAATGTTCTTACTCAGAGAAGACTTCTCCAGGAGCAAATGCTCCCTGCATTGATGTCCTGTTTACATTCTTGCAAGAATAAGCAGATTACTGCAATTCTAAGGAATTTTGTATTTTTAGCATACCTCCCTCTTACGGTACCAATTTAATGTTTTGCTTGAAACATCCCAGAATGCAAACGGTCAAAGCGAGCTTGCTATGTTTTTATACACGGAGCCAGGAAGAGTCCACTGAAACAGGTCTCTGGACTAGAAACAAGGAAACCTGGTACTGCCACTAATTAGTGGATGGATAAATTAGCTCACCCAACTTGGCCTCGCTTTTTCTCATCTGAGGGATAGAGACCATATTGGCTACCCCTGCCCATACGACAAGGCTTTTTGTTTTTGTTCTTTAAAGACAAAGCCAGAGGAAGGTAGGTCTCTACAGAGCTCTGGCCTCCAGCCTTGCAGCATGGTGATATTTACATGCAGGTGCTATTAACCAATTATGAACAGTTTTTCTTCTCCTCTGGGAACACGTGCTTATTTGTTTGAGCTTTCAGATACAAATCTTAAAGACTAGGGAAATAAATCATACTGGCAAGATAGGACATTGACAGCCATGTTGTCCTTTCTTCAGAATGCATTTTTATGTGTGAGACGGTCTTTGAGCCTGGGACACACAATCGGCATTGGGATGCAGCCAGATGTGCTCTTCAGAAAGTGCCTTAGCCCAGTATAGTGGTGCCAAGGCAGTGTTATGGATTCTGCCTGCAGCAGGACATCTCACATCTCGAGGTTCCCTGCAGGATCTCCTCACTTTGCCCTCACCTCCACTCCTGCTCCAAGGAGCAAGGCTTTGCTCGCTCTTTCTTTTTTTTCCTTCCCTAAACAAATCACTGTTTCTTCCTAAACTAAGTATGAAAGTCAACAAGTTGAGGGCAATTCAATGTCAATAATAAACAGACGTCTTTTGAGTTCCCGAGACCCAAGAAAAGGCCCTTCCACGGGAAGCACCTAATTCAAAAGAAGGAAACAGCAAGGATTATGAAAGACCGCAATGAGCGTGGCTGAAGAGAAGCCAACCTCCAGCCCCTCCTCCACGTACTGGTCCTCTGAGTTCATCTGAGGGGAGCTCGAGTCCCCAGGAGCTCATCTTTTCCTGGTTGTAAAATATGTTCAGTACCAATGTACACAGGCTAAACATATGGCAGAAGAGTGTGAAGAGGGAAGACTGTCCATTAGCACATTCAGGGACAGTGTCTAGGATGTACATTCAACAATGGGCTTCTTGTATGGGAGCACTACACCACCTCTCCAGTGAAAGCTGAACTGACCTCAATTTGTGTGGGCAATGTGCTTGTACGAGTGTGTGTGTGTGTGTATGTGTGTGCGTGCACGGTGTGTTTACAAGGCCAGGCAAATTCAGTCTACTCTGTAAGTCTCTTGGTATAAAGGAGGAAAAAAGTATTGAATGACCTTGTGCATATGTGTGGAGGAGAAGGAAGAGCCCCCAGAGATTAGAAAACGAAGAGGGGCTGGGATTTTATTTTAATTAGTCTCACATTTCGCTGGAGAGCTTGTCTGAGAACATGATCTTCTTTTCCATTTACTTCTCTGAGGCAAAGTACAGAGACCCACCAAGCTGAGGAGGAAGAGAGGACATCTTGACCCAAGCTGATTTCTGAAGAACACTTGGCCCCTTCTTCCAGAACTCCTAGATCACATAGGTAAAGCTTTGGCCAGGTCACCAAGAATGAAGCTAGGAAATCCATTACCCAAAATTCCAAAGTAACCAGGAGACATATTGAAAATCCTTATCTGGCGTGAGAGTCTAAAAACCTGGATCAAGCATGATTATGTTGGGTCTTCTCTAGATACGGCACATGAGAGCTTCCTCCTCTGGTCTTGGTACCCAGGTCACACCTTCAGCCACTCCTGGATTCCATTGCAAGAGAGTATGGGTTAGAAAGGAAGGAGTCCTCAGAATCAGCGGAAGCAGCAAGCAAGGGGACAGGAAAACTCCACAGAGTGTCCCTCAGAGACAGCCAGTCTCTCCACAGACAAAAGGAAGCCACCCACCTGGGGTTATTAGCCCTGCCCTGAGCCACAGCACTGACGTTCTCAGAACGTCTCTAGCCTTCTCTATAGTATGCATCAGTAGGGTTGAAAAAGTTCCCCCTATCGAGTTTAACAACTTTCTGGGGTAACTTCTGAGTGGGCTAATTGCTTATTCATGCAGAAGCAAAGACGCCCAATTCATTTTGCCTGTTTTTGCTACTCTTTGTTGAGGTTGGGAGGCCGTTGTGGTAGCTGCAAATGGCTTCTCAAGTGACATTTGCTGACATTCAGTGAAGTACATTTATCAGTATTCGCCAGCTCACCTCTATACACGCAAACCATTTTGTTTTGTTCTTCATAGCAACCTCCTTTCCGACACCCGTGCCCTAAAAATGAAAAATGGCAAGGTGGCATATTTCTCGAGCTGCACTCAAATGTCACTGTGAAAAATCTTTAATGGACTAAGTGTAGCTTTTCACGTTGCGACTTGTCAGGTACTGAGAAATTCTAGAGTTTCTCCTTAATCCACAAGTCTTTGGAACCACACATCTGCAAGCAGAGACTAATTATAAGCTGCACCAGTCAGACCTGGGCAAGCAGAAACCAAGGAGAAAGCATCTGATATCAGCTCATTCTTTTTTGTATTAATCTCTTTCTCATTCCATATTTTGCTACTTCCTTTTCTACTTGGAGAACATGCTAGGTATGAGCAATCTGTTACTCTAATTAAGTGGGTGACTGTCTATCCTAGCCCCCACTAGTCCCTGATGCAGGTTTGTGATCCATTTGTACACTCAGTCTTCTCCATAATAGCTTCACTTTTTCCCTCCCAGACTCAAAATCACTAGGATTTTGCCCTCTCAAATACACCTGATTCTGATTCATAAATTCCGTCCGCTACGTGTCAGCCATAGCGGAATAGCTCAGAGGCATCCGAGGTGTCAGGCTGGAAGGGCTCTTTCTCCTGTCTCTCAGGCCATCCCTTTTCAGATGCACGGTCGTTGTTCCAGATAGCTGGGAGTTTCATGCCACCACCAAAAACCCTACCATTTTCCTCCTCTGTCTGTGTGCCTGTCCACCAGGCCACTCTCAAGGGAGTGGCCAGAACATGCTTTGCTCAGTTGGGTTCTGCCCTTTTCAAGTGGTCTCTGTCCCCTGGAAAGTGCCCCAAAAGAGAACTAGCCCTCGCCCACTGTAGTCAGGAGAGAAATTTACTGATCTGCATGTGTCTGATATGTGCACCAATGAAAGCACCATAATCAATTAACATTGATTCTGCAATCAGTCTTTGTAGGTCACAGAGGTTGGGAGATGGGGTATCCTGAAGCCAAGGAGAAGAATTAATACCACTCAAAAACTATGCCAGCCAGGTTAACCTTTGGCTAGATGCTAAATACTGGGTTGTTTTGGTTTTACTCCTGGACTTTTGAGCCCCACCCAAGCTCTAATTTTGATATCTCTTTCTAGTTCCCTTGGTTTGAACACCTCCCACAGTTTAAACTTTTTTTTCTCTTTTTTCCTCTAACATTGCCTTTGGCTTTTCTCCCTTAGCTTTAGCCTCCTGTCTCTTGGGTTGAGTAACTGTCCCTTCCAACCCCCAGCCCTCTGGAACTCCTCCGACAAGTAGCAGGTCTTTGGTCACACAGGGTCTCAACAGTCTAAAATCTGTAAACTCTTTCATTTCTACATTTTTGGGTTTATTTTGTCTCAGTATTGAGTTCTTTTTGAAATCTTCCAGTTATGCCAGAAATGAACTAAGAATTTTGCCCTTTTTCCACACCTTAGGAGTTCCTGTGTGGTACAAATGGTTAGCTCAGCTGCTAACTGAAAGGTTGGAGGTTCTAATCCATCCAAACGTGCCTCAGAAGGAAGGCCTAGAGATATACTTCTGAGAAATCAGCCACTGAAAACCCTGTGGAGCACAATTCTACTCTGACACACACAGGGTCGCCATGAGTCAGAATCAACACCATGGCAACTGTTAGTTAGGATAAAGAGGAGAAATCAGTTGCGCCCCCAGCGGCCAGGCATGGTAGGACAGAAAGAGTATAGACAACTTGCTAAATGCCTGCCCAGAGGATACCAGGTTAATTACCTTGGGTGGGATGGATACTAGACTGACTCAGTCCCTGGTGTGCCTGGACCAATTGCTCTTAGTAGCCAAGACATATCACAGAAAGAAGAGAAGTTGTATCCATTGTCCATGTAACTTGGCAGGGAAGTTAACTAAACCAGGCAGCTGAGGAGGGAAAACGTGCCATATTTTTGGAACCCATTAAAAAAACAAGTACAGAGGGTGATTTTTGAAAGAAATGGTATGTTTATTTGCATGGCTGGTTTGTGCATGCCTGTAAGCTGTTTTCAGATATTCCTGTTGCTTCTGAGTCGATTCCAACTCATAACAACCCTGCAGGACAGAGTAGAACTGCCCCACAGGGTTTCCCAGGCTGTAATCTTTTACGGAAGCAGACTGCCACATCTTTCTCCTGCAGAGTGGCTGGTGGGTTTGAACTGTGGAACTTTTGGTTAGCAGTCAAGCACTTAACCACTGCACCACAGGGCTTCTGTTTTGAGATATAGAGGGCAAAAAAATCAGATAGCCACTTCCTATTTCTATTATCGGCTCTTCGATTTTCCCATTATTTTTATATAAAAAAATGCTTGAACGGTTCTTTCCAAAATTAATGGAGAGTCCATTGTCTCTCACCCGACAATTGAAACAATACCTGGGTGGGGTGTTAGACCTGAGATGAGAGCTGTGACTACTGGGTACACTGGGATAGGGTGTAGTGTACATGTGTGCTTGTGAGTGTGTGTGTGCGTGTGTGTGTGTGTGTGTGCACATGTAGGGGGTGGGGCAATATGCTACTACTCTGGAAGAGTCAGGGGTAGAGATGAGGGTGGCACCTTTCAGAACCCAAGAAACTGTAAGGCTTCCTGGCATCCAGTTTTCTCCCCTGACAAATAAAACAGCCTTCATTTTAATCCATAATTACAGTCTGCATGGAATAATTAATGCAAGGTTGCTTTTTTAGACATTCTCATAAATTCTAGATATTCTTCCTTTTATTTAACCATTTCAGGGCACAGGTAAGGAAGAGCTTCACTGAAGCCCCTTTGGCTGAGTGTGTTTTCTGTTTGGTGAAACCATAGCCACCATGAATGGAGCCAATTTGCTGCCTTTTCTCACCCTCCAAAGGCATCTCCAGGGCGAAGGCTGGGTCAACACTCTCTATGCAGGACTTCTCTATCTGTCCGCCTCTGCAGAGAGCAGCTATAACAAGGCCTTCTTTGGCCTTCTGCACACTTCCCTGCCTTTGCTTGCGCTGGTCTCTCTGCCAGAAACTTCTACTCCTTTTCCTCCTTCTGACCCCTAGTCCTTCAAACTCCCTCAGGCATCATCTCCTCCAGGAACCTCTTCCTTATCCCCAAGTCCTGCAACACCTCCTGCTATCAAGCAGTTAGACACTTTTCTGCAACATCATTGTGGTGAGAGGCCATGTCTTAGCCATGGTTGTATGGTAGGCTCACCAATGTTTATTGAGAATATCTGTGACACTTCCCTAGTGAAAGGATAGGTAACTGTGCCGAGTAATTGCTTGGGAATGACAGGGACAGAAAGAACAGGCAGAGCCCAAGTGTGTTGAGTATAGGAGATATGTACTTTAGCCTAAATCTATTTACCCTAACTCCAGTCTCTTCCTGGCCACGTTAATCTCTCCTGAGCTCTCCAGGAAAATTTTTCTTTTCTTCAGTCTCTCCCATGTCATCCTTCTTGTACCTCTGCTCAGGGGCAGGATGCCCCGAGTGAGCTCCTAGGCCTCAAACCTGAATCAGATCAAATAACATCTCACACGTGGTATCTGTATCTCTCTCCTGTGGCTTCATCATCCAGGCTCTTCTTCACTCTATGCTCTTTTGTTCATTTTTTACTCTCTAATTCCCACCACCCACCCACCCACCCCCACTCACCACCATGAGGAGCCCTGATGGCACAGTGGTTAAGTGCTGGGCTGCTAACTGAAAGGTTGACGGTTCAAACCCACCAGCCACTCAGCAGGAGAAAGATGTAGCAGTCTGCTTCTGTAAAGATTACAGCCCAGGAAACCCTATGGGGCAGTTCTACTCTGTCCTATAGTTTGACTTGATAGCATTGGGAATGGAGGTCCACCGCCATGACTTTGCCTCATAGCTGAAGTCCCATGATAATTTTATTGATGGAGCAGACCACTGTTTGCCCAGTAAGGGGTTGAATATTATTCTGGGTAAGGCAAACTATGGCTCACAGGCCAAATTTGTGTGTCACTTGTTTTTGTAAATAAAGTCTTACTGGAACACAGCCCCCCCCCCCATTGGTTTACATCTCGTCTACATCTGCTCTCCCACCACAACAGCAAAGCTGAGTAGTTGCGACAGAGACCATATGACCCACAAAGCCTAAAATATTTATTATCTGGCCCTTTACAAAAAGAGTGTGCTGATCCCTGTTCTAAATTATAAAAGATATTTGTATGCTGATGGGAACGATCCAGCAAAGACGGGGAAACTGATGTGACTTGAGCTAGAGGGAAGGATTGCTGGAGCAAAATCCTTGAGAAGGGAATAAGCAATGGGTTCTAGAACCCAAGTGAAGGACTGGGTTTTGATAAGAGTGAACACTTCATCCATTGTAATAGGCAGGAAGGCAGAGTATGAGCACAGATGGAGACAGGTGGGAAAAAGGAGCTCCCACCGATAGCTTCTATTGTTGTTGTTAGTTGCTGTCTAATGGGCTCTGACTCATGATGACCTCATGTACAAAGAACAGACTGAAACATTGCCCAGTCTTGTGCTATTTTCACAATTGTTGGTCTCTTCGAGTACACTGTTGCAGCTGCTATGTATTTTGAATGCCTTCCAAAGTAGAGGGCTCATCGTCCAGCACTGTATCAGACAATATTCTGTTGTGATCCATTGAGTTTTCATTGGCTAATTTTTGGAAGGAGATCTCCAGGCCTTTCTTCCTAGTCTGTCTTAGTCTAGAAGCTCTGTCGAAACCTGTGCACCATGAATGACCCTGCTGGTATTTGAAATACTGGTGGCATAGCTTCCAGCATTATAGCAACATGCAAGCCATCACAGTACAACAAACTGACAGATGGGCAGTGGACAGCTTCTGTTAGCTCTATCTTAACAAAGTGTAAAGCAATGTCATGAGCCAAAATTTTGGGGGTATTGGACACTTAAGGAAAAAGGAAAAATTGTAGAGAGTGGGGAAATGATCATATTAGCGCATTTTATTACAGGGCTGGACAGTGTTGTGGCCATGAATTTAAAAGGAAGGTAGTGAGCACAGGGGTGTGATGTTCTCCATCAGTGTCCATCGGCTCCAGTGGAAGCACAGAATAGGGGGGTGTCTTAGTCATCTAGTGCTGCTATAACAGAAATACCACAAGTGGATGGCTTTAACAAAGAGAAATTTATTCTCTCACAGTTTAGTAGGCTAGAAGTCTGAATTCAGGGTGTCAGCTCCAGGAGAAGGCTTTCTCTCTCTGTTGGCTCCAGGGGAAGGTCCTTGTCATCCATCTTCCCTGGCCAAAGAGCTTCTCAGCACAGGGACCATGGGTCCAAAAGACGCAACTCCTGGCTCTTCTTGTTTGGTGGTAATGAGGTCCCCTTGTCTCTCTGCTCACACTTCTCTTTTTTATATCTCGAAAGAGATTGACTTAAAACATAACCTAATCTTGTAAATTGAGTCCTGCCTCATTAAGATAACTGCCTCTAATCCTGCCTCATTAACATCGTAGAGGTGGGATTCACAACACATAGGAAAATCACCTCAGATGTCAAAATGGTGGACAATCAGACAATACTGGGAACTGTGGCCTAGTCAATTGACACATTTTGGGGGGGACACGATTCAATACATGAGAAGGGGTGATTTGGTTTAACCATGATTGGGGTTTGCCAAGCAAGTATGATAGATGGAGAGAGAGGCAATGAATTTAGGTGCAATGGGAACGGCTAATCATAATGTTAGGTCATGAATATAAATTGTCGAGAACAATGATAAGGAATGAGGAAAATGATAGTCCATGGAAAAAGTGGTGAGGTCAACCAGTGGACTGGAGGTCTCAATGACAGCAAAGCATTTTTGCAGAATGAGAGAGCTGGAAAGACAAGAAGTCAGAGAGTGGGTGCTTGATGCCCAGATTCCAGAGGTGGGGCAATCCTTGGTAATGGCGGGGTCTGGGGACAACCAGTGTGCTCCTTAGAAGCAAGGATGGCGAGATTTCTGCTCACTTACTTTGGACATATTATCAGGAAAGACCAATGGCTGGAAAAGAATATCACGTTTGGTAAAGTAGAAGGTCAACGAAAACGAAGGAACCCTCAGTGAGGTGGGTTGACACAATAGCCACAACAATGGACTGAAACATACTAATGTTCATGAAGGTAGTGCAGGACCAGGCAATGTTTCATTCTGTTATACGTAAGGTCGTTATGAGTAAGAGCCAACTCGATGGCAATGAACTACAAAACAGGGTATGGCCGTGGGAGTAGGAGACTAAGATGGTGTGAAGAAAAGGATCCTTGAAAATAAGGCAGTCAGGGAAGTCAAGACACTGACAGACCACCTACAGTCACCCAAATTGATGACATACAGTGCTGTAGAGAGGAGGTGAGTGAGTTAGGGCTAGTATCTTCAATGAATGGGTGTTGACTAAGAAGACAGCAACAAGGGGGAGAAACTTATACAGTGTGATATCCCCTGATGCAGTGTGACGACAAAGTTGTCAAAGCAGCTGGGATTTTGAAGGAGGAGAGAAGTAGCAATGGGCACAAGAAGAACTCCATCTCATCTTGATTCAGTGGCATATAGCATATAGGAGGAAAAGCAACCCACACCTAAGAGGGCTACAAGATGAGTCCTCAGAGGGAGTGGGTTTCAGTTAAGGTAAGAAGAGAAGAAAAAAGTCACATGTTGTTTGATTCATTTAAATGAAATATCTAGAATAGGTAAATCCATAGAGGCAGAAAGCAGATTGGTGATTGCCAGAGGCTGGGGAGAGAGAATCTGGGGATTGATTGTTTACTGGGTGTGGGGTCTCCTTTGGGGTGATGAAAATGTTTTGGAACTAGATAGAGGTGATGGTTGCATAACATTGTGAATGTACTAAATGCCACTAAATTGTACGCTTTAAAATGGTTAATTTTATGTTATGTGAATTTCACCTCATTTTTAAAAAAAAGAATAAGAGGAAAAGAGCATTCAGGGAAGTCATTGAAGATATAGGAGCTGTGCTGATTTCTGACATGAGGTCCAATGTGCCTAAATGCAAGGGTTTGGGAGGACAGGGAGAGGTGGGTGGAGCCTGAGTTAGATCAGGATGGTCAGAGCTGTATCAGATAAGGTCTGAGAAATGGACTGGGAGCCTTGAACTTCTGGCAATGAACAAGTTGGCAAGGATGTGTAGACATTATGGGATTAGGTTGTGAAAGTATCTCCACAGAGGGTGGCATGGAAGGGCTGGGGTCCCCCAAAAAACAAAGACCAAACCTGTTGCTGTTGAGTCGATTCCAACTCATAGCAACCCTGTAGGACAGAGTAGAACTGCCCTACAGGGTTTCCAAGGAGCACCTGGTGGATTCCAACTGCCGACCTATTGGTTAGCTGCCAAACTCTTAACCGCTACGCCACCAGGGTTTCCCTGATGTCCTCAGATGGCCCCAATGTCTACTGTAGCTCAAAGTGGTGTGCAGTCTGGAGGGTGGATGAGAGTCTCCCTAAAGGTCTGTCACCTTAGGCAGCATGCAGGGGTGAAGAGGACTGGGAAGGGCCATTATGAATAAGACCAGTAAACACTGTGAGGGCCTTTGCCAATTGCTGGAGCCTTCAACAGAGGGTGGTAGGGCCTGGGGGTGGGGTACACACACAGGAACTTGTGCTGATCTTGACCGTTAGTATCAACATGTTTCAGTAAAAACAAACAAACCAAAGCACATTCCTCTCCTGAACCTGATAATCCTTCAAGTTACCAATTACTGCCCCATTTATCTGCCTCCCTTCATCAAAAACCAATTTCAAAGAGCTAAGGATCCTGTTGTCACAGTCTCCCTTCTGCCCCCACCACTCCACTGAAATCACTCTTCTCAAGGACACCAGTGACCTCCGTGTGGCCAAACCCAAGGGTCATATCTATGTCCTCAGCTCACTCAGCCTTTCAGCAGCATTGGGGCCAGCTGATCATGCTCTCCTTCTTGAAACACTTCTGTCGTTCCTCCTCTTCGCTTCGGTTGTTCTATATGCTCCTGGCTTTCCTCTTACCTTCCTGACTGCTCCTCCTTTGATGATTTCTCCCCTGTTGGACTACTAATGTTGGGGTGCCCCAGGGCTCAGTCCTCGGGCCTCTTCCTTTCATTGTCTTCTTGAGTATTGTCAACCAGTTTCAAAGTTTTCATTAAACACCATCTATATGCTAATGAAGAGTCCCTGGGTGGTGCAAACAGTTAAGCGCCTGACCACTAACCGTTAGGCTGGTGGTTTGAACCCACCCAGAGGCACCTTGAAAGAAAGGCCTGGTGATCTGCTTCCAAAAGATCACAGCCTTAAAAATCCTATGGAGCACAGTTTTACTCTGTGACACATAGGATTGCCATGAGTCGGAACTGACTTGGTGGCAATGGGTTTGGTGTTTTTTTTTTTTTAATATGCTGATGATGCACAACTTGATCTCTTCTCTGAGCTCCAGACTAATTTATCCCACTACCTACTAAACTTATCAATCTTAATGTCTCGGGGTAGTTCAAATTTAGTGATGCAAAAAGGAACATCGGATTTCCCCCACCCCAACCTCCTCCTCTCTGTTTTCTCCATCTCAGTAATTGTCATTTATCCAGTTTCTCAGGCTGAAACCCCTGGGATCATTATTAATTTCTCTTTCCCTCATCTACCACATTCAGTCCACTAGCAGGTCCCTCTGTCTCCACCTCAGAGGATATCCTGACCCTCGCATTGATCTTCATCTCTACTGCGGCAACCTTAGGCAAATAGCCACAGTCCATTGCCTGGACAACTGCAGAAGGTGAATTGTCTCCTTGCTTCCACTTTGACTCCAGTCCAAACTCCTTAGCCTGACCTAAGACCCTGCATGATCTGACACCCCCTTGCTCCTCCAACTTCATCAAGTGTCACTCTCCCCTTTGTTCATACACACACTCTAGCCACACAGGGCTCTGTCCCTTTTCTGAACATTTCCAGTCTACTCCTGCCTTAAGGCCTTTGCACGGGCTGTTCCCTGTGCCTGGAATACTCCCCCTCACATTTCCAAAGTTGGCTCCTTCCTGTCGTGTTAGCTCAAATGTCACCTTAGAGTGGCTTTCCTTGAGGAACCCATCTAACTTGGCTCCTAAAATCACTGTATTACATCACCTTGTTTTAATGTCTTCATAGCACTTCTCACAGAAATTAGCTTCTTCATTTATTTTCCATTTCCTTGATCTAGAATATAAGTCCATGGAAACAGGGACCTTGTCTGTCTTGTATATTCTTAACATCTAGAACATTGCCTTTCCTCTTGTAAGTGCCCAATAATTATTTGTTAATAAAATTAGCATTTACAATATAGCTCTTTAACAACAGAACACACAAGATAAGAATCTGTCTGCAGCCATAACTAGGTACCTCCTCAGCCTTCCACTGGGAGGCCCTAGGGAGCATGATAAAAACCCAAGTGTGTAGGGCCCAAGTATAGAATAAATCTACAGACCAAGGGTGGGTCTTGGAATCTGCGTGGTAAACAAGCACCCCAGCTACTTCATTTGTAGCCAGCCAGGTACGGGTCAGAAGACTGGCATTTAGGAATGACTGGGCTAAGCATCATTCATTTCAGAAATGATGGTACACAGCTCTGTGAGTAATTTAAACAACGTCTTGGTCAGGTCCCTTTTGGTTACAAATAACAGAAACGCAGTCAAACTGGCATCATTAAACAGTGGGACGTTAGTTTAAGAATACAAGAGTGCCTCAGGGAGCCAAATAGTTGGAGCAGTTTCCTCAGGAAGGTGTGGAAGCAGAAGCAGGAGCGATATCAGGAGCAGAGATGCTCTTTCTCTGCCTCACTCACTTTTGCCTCTGCTTCATTCGTTCCTCTCTGTGGATTGGCATTCTCTGCTTCTTTGTATGCACAGCAGACGAAGCCCTCCTCAGGTTCTGGAACTATATTTCCTCACTTTGGATAACCAGTAGAAAACATGATCTCCTTTCTCTACAGGCCAATTCTAAACTCTCTGCGGGGAGAGTCTATTTAGCCTATTGGCTCAGAAGTTGGCCCCAGAGGGCTGATCCCTCCTTTAGGTGGGACTCATTCTCAGAAAAGAAGGTTGTAGGTTAAAAAAAAACAACAACAAAAAACAGTTGCCATTGAGTCAACTCTGACTCATGGTGACCCCATATGTGTCACAGTAGAACTGTGCTCCGTAATTCAACGGCTGATTTTTCAGATCTCCAGGCCTTTCTTCTGAGGTGCCTCTGGGTAGGATTGAACTTCCAACCTTTCAGTTAGCAGTCAAGCATGTTTATTTTTTGCAACACCCAGAGACTCCTTGTGGGTTAGATAGTCTACTAAAAATTAGGAGATAATAGCTAGCACTAGGATATGAAATCTTTAGCCTACATCTTCTATGAGGGTGGAGCTGGCAGCTCTTATTAGTTGTTACTACCTATAAGTAAATGAGTTTATCAGATTCTTTCCCTGAGGATAAGTCTCGGGAACTGTGGAAACAAGCACGCAGGCATGGAGTATCCAAGGATGGGTCGGGTGGTTGAGATAAGGGCTGAGAAGATTGCATTCTTCTTCTGTGACTTTATGAGGCATGTTAACATGCAGAGGCAAGAGAGTTGGGCAGCTTTCCAACATGGGAACCATTTGAACTTGAAGTTAGACGAGTATACGCTCACTCGAGTGACTGAATCCACAAGGCTTGGTACATAGTAGTTGCTTAGTTAGTTGATACCCACAATCAACGTCCATGGGAGCAGCAGTCAAGAAGTCAAACGACGCATTGCATTGGGCAAATCTGTAGCAAAAGATTTCTTTAAAGTGTTAGAAAGCAAAGATGTCACTTTAAGGACTAAGGGGTGTCTGACCCAAGCCATGGTGTTTTCAATTGCCTCATATGCATGTGAAAGCTGGAC
>NW_004443941.1:17298741-17302467 GCF_000243295.1 Trichechus manatus latirostris
GGGGTGAATGTGTTTCACATGTAGCAAGGACATTAATTTCGGGGGGCCAAAGGGTGGAATGTTATGGATTGAATTGTGTCCCCCCAAAATGTGTATCAATTTGGCTAGGCCATGATTCCCAGTGTAGTGATTGTCCACCACTTTGTCATCTGATGTGATTTTCCTATGTGTTGTAAATCCTACCTCTGTGATGTTAATGAGGTGGGATTAGTGAAAGTTATGTTAATGAGTCAGGACTCAATCTACAAGATTAGGCTGCGTTTGAAGCCAAACTCTTTTGAGACATAAAAGAGAGAAACGAGCAGAGAGATAACGAGGCCTCATACCACCAGGAAACAAGAGCCAGGAGACTAGCGCATCCTTTGGACCCAGGGTCCCTGCACTGAGAAGCTCCTTGACCAGAGAAGATTGATGATAAGGACCTTCCTTCAGAGCCGACAGAGAGCCTTCCCCTGGAGCTGACACCCTGAATTTGACTTCTAGCCTCCTAGACTGTGAGAGAATAAATTTCCTTGTTAAAGCCATCTACTTGTGGTATTTCTATTATAGCAGCACTAGATAACTAAGACACTTTGTTTGTCTGTTTGAAAACTCATAGGCACTGTTTGCCTTCCCCTTGTTCTCATTTTCTAGAAGGTGATAGAACCAGGCCTGGGAGACCGAGGGACCCAAGGGTACTTCATTTGTACCTGGGCAGCAGGGCTTCAGAGGCCTGCAATTGGAAGCTTTGAGGACCAGAACAGTTTTTTTTTTTTTTTTTGGCTTCACAGGACCCAGGAATTTAACCTGTAGGATCCACATTCTAAGAATCCTTTCCTTAGAAACTCTCCTTTTTCATGAATCAGATCTAAACTTTCTTTTCCTCATTCACTAGCTGAGCTGAGATTTTTGCTCAGAGAATCAAACTCCCAGACAGGGGGTCTCAGACAACATTGGGGTCTATGGAAGCAAAGGAAACAATTCCTAGTGGGATTTGGTCTGGAGATAGGTGAGCTAGGTCAACCCATGGCTTGGGAGCAAGGCTATGGGAGTAGGGCTGCCATCCCCATAAAGGATGGACCACTGGATAAAATGTTTCAAGCCCCAACTTTACCCCTGTCTCAAAGCAAGAGCCAAAAAGTAGTCCTTCTCCTATTTCTGCATCCCTCCCCAGAGCAAGAGAAAGCATATGTGGACTAAGAATTGAAAGCCTGTTTTTCTTAACAAAATTTCTGGCACATTTAGTCCATCATTCATTCATTCAGCAAACATTTACTGCATGCTTACCATAATCCAGGCATTGTGCTAAACTTGGGGGACACACAGGGAGTGAAACAAAGATAGTCCCTGTCATGACTCAAGGCATAGGCTCTTTCTGGGCTTCAGTTTCCTCATCTGTAAAATGAGATGGTTAGATTAGATCTATGTTCTCAAAGTTTAGTGTGCAGCAGAATTACTGGCAGGCTGGCTAAAACAGTTCACTGGGCCCCACCCTGAGTTTCCAAGAATTTGTCTCTCTGACAAGCTCCCAGTTGATGGTGATGGTGATACTGATGCTGCTGGTGCAGGGATACACTTTGAGAACCGGTGGACTAGATGATCTCTCAGGTCCCATCTTGTTATGACAGTCTGTGATATAGACTGGTTTGTGTTGGCTGGAGTGGCCCAAGAAGAAAGGGATTATGGAGAGCGAACCCAGAAACAGAAAAGCCTCATGAATTTCCTGAATTTAGGGGAAAATGAATCAGAGATAAACCCCAACAGAGCCATGAAAACATTTGCCTCATAATTTTTTTAAAAAAATGATTAAAAAGTAATTCCCTAACATGAAAGTTCATTCAGATGCTGGAGAAATTATTTCAACTTTCCATAGGGCAAAAAAAGGCTCCACTACAAAGCTACAAGGGTATTGATGTCTATTAAATATTTGCTTTTCTCTCTAGCCCACACCAAACAGAGTAATTTGTATTTGGCAGAAACCAGTTGCAATTACATTAGTCAATCCAAAAGCCCAACTTGCTCATACAAAATGCAAACAAATTAGTTAAAATGGCCTAATTAGTGGACTATAAAAATACAAACTGAGGCTGGCAGCCTGATGTGTATTAGTCAAGAGCGCTGTCTCCTCCACACAGGGAGGCCTAGAGCTGAGCAGACCATTGGATTCAGCTCCCACCTCTTTGAGGGCCTTCTCTTGGGGACCTCCAACAGTCAATGGCCCAGCTGAACCCCAGTGGTTCTGCCTTATGTGACCCCATCCTCTCTTGGCCCATGGCATAACCCCAGCTCTGGCCAAGTTGGCACAACTGAAAGAATCAGTTTGGATCCAGATGGACTTGAACCTGACTCTCAGCCCCACCAACTCATCAACTGTTTGTCTTTTGTCAAGTGGCTTAACTTCTCTGAGCCCCTTGCTTTGTTTTAAAAGTGGAAATAATATATCCTATCTTGAAAAGTGGTAGTGAGGGTAAACAATTATGTATGTATGTGCCTGGTACATACATAGTATTCTGCTATTAGTTAAGGTCTGGACTTCCTCTACTTTAACATACCAGAATGGTCCTATAGTCCAGAGATTCTAATTGGATTTGAGCAGTTTTGTAGAGATTGGGGGTGTCTGAGATAATGACCTTCAGAGTAATGACCAAGGTCAGCACATTGCATTCAGGGTAGATGTGGTGTGACTTAGACAACTCATCTGTGCCACATCCTAAGGATGCAGCCTTATAATGCCTGGGCCACAGGATCAGAGAACTGGAAAGAACTGCAGACATGATCCAGTCCAGGGCTTCCAGTCCTCCCTGTGCATCAGAATCCCCCAGGAGCTTATTAAAAATACTGGAGCCCGGACTGCACTCCCAGAGATTCTGATTCTACCAGCCTGCGAGGAACCCAGCAATCAGTGTGATTTAATGTCTTGCCAGGTGATTCTAAAGTGAAGCCAAGGTTAAAAATCACTCTTCTAATCCAAATTCTTCATTTCATTAAGGAAAACAAAACAAAACAAAAAACAAACAAACACGTAAACACAAACAAGCAAAACAACCACTCAGAGTCTCAGAGAGACGTGAATAACCTAAGGCCACACAAAACTAAACCTGCCCAAGTTTGCTCTTTACCTAACTTACTGGATCTGACCATCAGTTCTGACAGGAAGGAGGGTCTGCAGCGTGCCAGCAGAGAATCAGGGGTCCCTCAGGATTCCCCATGAAGGCTAGACTTTGGTGACAATCAGCATCTTGTATTTCCTAACACCTTCTCACCAAAGCACATTTCCAGTTCAGTTATAGTGACAACACCAGCCAAATTGAGTCTGGGAGGTCCAGGGAAGTGCCGAGATTTGTTTCAAGATCATACAGCCAATGAGTGTCAGGACCAGGACTGAGGCACTCAGGGGATGGGTGTTAGACAAACAGTGAGTCCCAGTCAACTCTGGCCACCAGACTTTGTGAATGATGTAAGGATGGTTTCCACCCACTAGTGAATTCCATCCAAAGGTAGACAGCAAAGCCACACATAGAGAACACCAGAGATGTAAGCTTTCCTGAGCGCAGTGGAGAGATGCTTGACTTCCTTACTGTGAGACCCTTAGCTCAAGAAGGGAATTTGACTCTTCAGGGACTGTGTCTCATTTATCTTTGTCTCTTGCATTTAGTGAGTGAGTCACCCTGCCTCTGTCATCCTGTTCTCAAGGGCCTCTGTTGGCTCCAACAGAGTAAGACATCTGGGCTCAATGAGGCTGGGCCA
>NW_004443941.1:17313153-17319296 GCF_000243295.1 Trichechus manatus latirostris
TGTCCTAGGGCCATAGTTTTGGGTGTTCCTCCAATCTCTGTCAGATCAGTAAGTATGGTCATTTTTGTGAATTTGATTTTTTTGTTCTATATTTTTCTCTCACTGTGTCCGGGATACTCTGTTGTGATCCCAGTCAGAGCACAGGACCCATTTCTTATTCATGTTTGTCTGCATACTGAGGATGCAGTAAATGTCTGTGGAATTAATATGCAAAAGACATAGTTTTATCCCCACCACAGCCCTTCTTCCCATCCCCCATCTCCATGTGGGCATTCTAGAGTATCAGATGAGGAATGTGAGGCACAGAGAGTTTGAGAGACTCACAGTCTGTACGCAGAGCCACAGACTCAACTGACTTGACCAGAAACTTGTCTAATTATTTATATCCACAGTAGCATTAGACGCAACCATCAAGTTTTCAGAAACAAATATACAAAGGTAGGCATCTCTCTCAGCTTAAAAAGTCTGAGTCAGGGATCTCAATTCCTTAAGTGGAACTGCCCAAGAAACCTTACAGACCTATGAACTCTGCAGTTCTGAGGAGAAAGAGACTGACAAGATTATTTAGCCTTGTTTGCTGGTGGCGAACAGAGAGTTACCTGGACTTGCTCAAGGTTACCCAGGTAGCTAAACATGTATTTTGAGTCCAGCTATCACGTCTCTTTACAAAAGGTCCCCAGTGGCAGAGCCTTGGGGTTGCACATCATTTGCATTTGAATTGTCTAAGATGTTAATCGGCTCTAGCCACCTGCCAAGGAAGTTGCAAGCCTAAGAATTTTTCCTTAAGGAATGAGAAAGGGAGGGATAAAATCAGTTTAGCTGTTTTATTGAGGCTGGAAAAAAATGCAGTCAGTAGATTCAGATGGAAACACAACACATTTTGACATCATTTGTTTTACCAAAACATAGATTCCTTTGAGGCTTCTAAGATAGTTCAGGTTGAACAGACACGCCAAAGGTGTGGCTACAAGAATGGGCTCAAGCATAGCAACGATTCTGAGGATGGTGCAGGACCAGGCAGTACCTCATTCTGTTGTGCATAGGATTGCTATGAGTCAGAACCGACTTGATGGTACCTAACAACAACAGTGCTTTCAGGAAAGGGGAGACAAAGAAGCACAAGAGTGAAGAGGGAAGTTGGCGTAGGGCTAGTGCCTGTGGTCCCTCCAATATACAATGTATAATTTCATGACCCTCAATTTCGTGAAAGTCAACCTAACTCAAAATACTTGGTATGAGTTAACTTTTTCCTTTGGAAAACTGAAAAGGTACCTGAGTCTCATTCCAGGCAAGTCCCTAAAGGCCAAAGTGGCCTTGAGAAGACAAGTCCCCCTCACCTAAGAATTTGCAGAGTGTCTTGGACTTCCACAGGCTGTGGAAAGGGTGTGGTTCGATGCCATTTTCACCTAGACATTGGAGCAAGGAGGCTCCCATGGGACATCTGGGTCACACTGGCATCCATCATATCACAGACCTTTTATTGGACAACTATTATATATCAGACACTGTGCCAGGATCCATGTCTGGGGGTGAAAGTAGGTGGTAGCGATGAGAGGGAAGAGAGCATAGAGTTGCCACAGAAAGGACACTGCTGGGGGTTCGCTGAGGGCAGCTAGCCTGGCACAGACAGGGTATATGGAGAAAGAAAAAAGATTAGTTTGCTTCACAGAGGGCGGGACCCTACTTTATATCGTATTGTGAATGACAAATCATCCCAGCTTGAACAGTGGCCATTGGCCAGGAACTTGGTATAATTAAATGAGCAGAAATCGCTTACAAAATGACCTCACCAGCTCCCAATCATCCCCCAGGTAGACCAGACAGGTGGCTAGAAACAGAAGAATTTTCTTTTCCTCTTTTTCAAGCGTCCACCTCATGTTGCCCTTGCCACCCCCGAGGAACCGAATCTGAAAAGTTTCCGAATGGCCTTTGGTGCCCTGATTTTTAGAGGGAGGGAAAACACCTATTAACAATGTTCGTTCCAGGTGGCTGGTAGCTTCCAGCAGCCTCCGGTGCCAGAGTAATGAATCTAGAATCCCCAGTCCTTGCCCAAATCTCAATGGCTAGTAATTAAATTTCCACTAACAGTTTGTTCTATCACCTCAGTTAGCTTGTTGACATATAATAGGTGCTGCTGAGAGGCACAGCTAGTAAATGATTTTCCTTTACATATTGATATTAGTACCTGGAGTGGGAACATCTCCTCTTTGGAATATGATTACTATTTTGAAATCTTAAGCACAGGAGGGAAATCCGTTTCTATAAATTAAACAAGAAGTTCTGAGAACTTCTATCTTCAGTTCCCATCCAGACACTAATGCATCTCATTTACTTTGTGCTTCTCCCCCGAGTTATCTGTGTCACGCAGACGACTCTTGCATGTCACGTTAACTACCTATTGAAAAAAAGCTCGAAGTGTGCTTCTAACGGTGCCCTGAGCTAGGATGCAAGGTAGGGAGCAGAAAATGAAAAATTCATCACTGTCATTTCGAGTTGCTTGGATATTTTAATTTGAAGAGGAAAGAACCCATGTCAGCTAAAGATGGAGCTATAATTAAACTGATCTGGCGTTCACAATTGCCTCCAAACCTGCTCCGGTTACCATTTGTTTCTTTCCCCATCTTTAAACGATATGAAATCAATTATCTCCACAAACCAGCGGGAAGGGTTGTACGCCAACCACTTACTCCTGAAGTGAATAAATTATTTGAAACTCTTATTGATGTGAACGACTCTTAAGATAGGAAGCCCTGGCCTATTCTCTGCGGATGGGCGGGGGAAGGCACACCTCTGCGGTCCCTGTCCCCAATGCCCAGGGCAAGGGCTCTGTACAAATGGCAGGGCAGAGGAGGAGAGCAGGACAAAGCAGCCTTCACCTCCAGAGTGGCCGCCCTTTAATGCGTGTGCTTTTACACGTAGTGACAAATGTGTTCGCAGCATACCCCAGAGTGACAGCTACAGGGTAAAGGGGGGACAGACATCCTATTCTGAAAATACCTCTTGTGTGTGGAGGGTGCCAGCCACCTGGAGCGGTGATAGGCACTGGTGTCTACAGGAGCTGAAATGAAGTTGATGTGATGTCATTTTGACTCTCCTATAACCTGGTTATCTCTCGCCAAGACTTCATGTCTGATTAGTCCCGCGTGCAGGCAACAGCGGACTTTATCAGCCTCACTCCCGACCGTCCCGTCAACTTCAGAAATGCAGCGAAGGAATTTAAGATGAGGTGTCACAGCTTCCTATCAAATTCCTTTGTGAGTCACCCCTGAGTCCAGGGCCCCCCTCTGGAAAACGTTAGTGAAGGGGGAAATGAAATTTCAACTGGCTTCAAAATGGCGATGCGTTCTGAGGTTGCATCTTCCGGGGTTCGTGTCTCCTAGCTGGCGCTGGGCTGTCTCCAGGGAGTTATCTTTGTCAGCCACGCTGGCAGGAGGCAGGGGCAGCGGTGCCATTGGGCCACAGCAAACACCACTCGTTTGCATGTGGCAGGAAGGGTGAGGCCTGCAGGAGATGGGCTAGCCTGCTCCTGTGGATATCCTTGTCTGAGCCTAAGGAAATCGTCCAATAAACTGCTGACAAAGTAAATCCGCCCTAGCTGTCGCCTCTTTAACTAGTCTGGTAATTTTGCAGCTCTAGCTCCAGGGTCCCTGGCAGAGCCGGGACCACACAGAATTTTCTCCGGGCGATCCTGCCAAAATTCCTGGTGAAGGAAGCGGACTGTCCTGTGCCAGCTTCACGCTCAAACCCACCCCTCACTCCTCCAGCTGCAGTGACTGTCCCTACAACAGATCTGTGATCTTCTTTCATCCCAAACAGAAAAGACGTGTGACAGCGGGGTTGGCCGTTAGAAAAGTTATGACATCCAAGGGATATCCAGTTGGCACTGGTCTGTTCTTCTCACAAGTGCTTTCTTAAAGTCAGTCCCCGTCCCCCACTCCGTAGGTATCAAGTGCTTCTATGATGCCACAGCCCTTTTAACAGGAACAAGGTCATCAACTCATTGGTCGTGGCATATTAGGAACTCAATATATGGTCCTTGATCTTAGAGACTTTGACTTTAAAAGGAGGGCCTGTAGAGATCAGTGCGTATCCAGAGGAGAGTCTCTAGTGGTGAAATTGCCGGCACTGACATGTCTGACACTTTGAAGCCCTGGGGAGACATTTGTCAGGGTCCCTTAGATCAGATTCTCTGAACAGTGGTGTCTTAATTGATAAAATGGGGGTTATTATATCAGGTTTACTTCTTACTTGTGTCTGAATCACAGGATTGCAATGGTCGATTGAGGAGATACAGGGGAAGTACCACACGAACCATAATGTACATAACATGATGTCATTATTTTATGTAAGAGAATACAGTCCAGACCTTCCACTAGTTAGTCCAGGAAGGAGAATCTACCGGCTGACCTCACAACACCTATTCGGTCCCACTGAATCCATGGGGGACACCTCTGAGGAATGCTTCTGCCCTTCAACACTCTGTCTTAAGCAGAAACAATGCATTCTCCATTGTTTCCTTGATTACACAGAATTGAGTTGCAGGAACCATAAGCCACTTTATGTATTTTAAGCAGCAAGGTATTTAACCCTGGATGCTTATAAAACCATTGGAAGGGCTGTGGGACAGGCTCCTAAGACAACACCACAGAAGCGACCCTCCAGGGGAGCTGCTGCTTCTGCCACCATCAGGGAGGTGGAGAATTCAAGAGGAATTACAGAGTCACATGTGACCTTGGAATCAGGGAGCCACCACCGCTGCCACTCAGCTTTCACTACTGGATGCTGGGGATCTGCTGCAGAAAAGCCTAATATTTCCATGACAGTTCTTGCCAGGAGCAACAGTCAAAGGAAGGGAAGTCCCCCTTTCCCCTTCCAGATCTCATGAGAGTGCATATAACTGGCAGAATGAAATTGACATCCACAGCCTCAAAGAAATCTATAGTTTTTGGTTTTCCAGCCTCTCCAGGTTGTGAAGAAAGAAACAGGAATGGATGCTGAAAGCAATTCACTGTGTATCTTCATGCTCTACTCCTTAGCTTGGCTGAGACAGGAAGGACCATTCCAAAGACTTCAGTAAACTTGAAGAAAGGACAAAAGAGAAATAAACAGAGAAAGTATAAGGAATTAAGACAGCCAGCATGGCTTCTTGTTCACATTCCTTTGGCTGTCATAAAGAAAATGTACTCTAGCCCTGAAGATCAGGACTGCTTCATAGACACCTTGCCTGGGCTCCCTACGCCTGGGCTCCAGGGCCGTTCCAGGTGACAGGTCACACTCCACCTCCTTCCACTCACACTGCATTCTTTTCAGTTCACGGTAACATAGAGAGGGAATCCTCTCCCCTCCAACTCGAGCCCATCCTCTTTTTCCATTTTCCCAAGGGATAGGTATGCTTCTTCCTCTGATATTGACAACCAGAAATGTCTCCCGCTTCAGATGAAACCTATAGGTAAGTGCACAGGATAACAAGTGTATTATCACTTAGGATGTAGTTGATTGCAAGTAGGAAAAAGAAAAAAAAAAAGCAAAGTAAACTAGCTTAAAAAATGACTTAGATTTCTTGGATAATATAAAGCCTAGGAGAGGTGGGCTTCAGATGCAGTGCGATTAGGGCTTCGACTCTATTTCTCTCTTTCTCATCTACTCCTTTGTGTATTGGCATGGTTTACAGGCTAGCTTCCCTCTTGGCCACAATTTGACTGCAGAAGCAGTGATATACTCTTTCATTCACTCCAGAGAAGAAGGTGTATAGCTTCCCAGAAGCACCACTCAAAGGTCCTAAGCTTCTCTGACTGAATTGCCTCTGAAACAATCATCAGGGCCTGGCCTAGGACTGCCGTTCTCTGAACTCCTTGTGCTGTGGGTAGAGTCAAGCTCACCCAATCTGTTTGTCTACTACCCCCTGGGAGTGGGTAAAATGGGGCTGGGCCTGCAACTCAGTGTTCACTTGCAGGGATGATGTCTGGCTTTAATTCTGCAGCCCTGGCAGCCAATCTGCACATTAACCACACACCAAATCCAACATATGAACAATTGGAGGCAAGTGCAGAGAAGTCAGGTCAGACTGTCCATCACTGCTCATGGTTGAGGCTAGTTTTGGAGGCTGAATCAAAAGTTGAGCTCATGGGGTTCCTGGACATCTT
>NW_004443941.1:17319402-17321681 GCF_000243295.1 Trichechus manatus latirostris
CATAACACAGGAACACAGTTTTCCACTGTCGTGTGGCATCCTAATATTAAATTTGAGATTCCTTCCTTTCCCAGCCAAGAACACCTGCAGGAAGTGGCATAGAAAAGGTCTATGTTTGGAACCAGGTAGAGCCACGTTAAATCTTGGTTGTACCACTTAAAAAAAAACCCACTGCTGTCTTAGCAGCCCTGAAAACCTAAACCAAAGCCAAACCAGTTGCCATCAAGTTATTTCAATTCATGGCAGCCCCATGTGTGTCAGAGTAGAACTATGCTCCATAGGGTTTTCATGGTTGTGATCTTTTGGAAGCAGATCACCATACTTTTCTTCTGAGACACCTCTGGGTGGCTTTGAACTGCCAACTTTTTCGTTAGTAGCCCAATGCTTAACCGTTTACGCCACCCAGGGACCACAGCAGCTCTAAAACCCGGATCAAACAGCCAGTTTTCTGAGTCTTAGTTTCCTTATCTATAAATGGAGATCATGACTAGCTCATAGGATTTTTGTGAGAAATAAATAATGTGAATAGATGACTTGGGATAGTGTCTGGCATATTGGTGTTTCTTAACCGTCTCTTCCTCCTGACTCCCAAGGGATCGAGATGGGTGCCCACCTAGCATCCACTACCTAGTAGACGTTGTTACCTGGTACCCCCTTGGCAATCCAGGACCTCTGCTGTCATTTGGAGGAATATGGACACTGAGCAACAAGTAAATATTACAAACCTATTATGTCAGTGCCTAGTACTATTGAAGGTGCTGTGGGGGTGGCAGAAGAATGAGAAAACAATGGTCTTTGCTTTTAAGGAACTCAACTTGGCTGGCACAATAAGACTTATGCAAATGTGGGTTCAGGGAATCCTGTCTTTGGATCTCCCTGGCCTCCTTGAATCTTCTGGATCGATGTCAAGGTTAGAATTATATTGTCCTTGAAACTCTGCCAAGGATATCACTTTTGTCTGGTGACAGTACGTCCTCTGAACATTTCCTTCACTCTGGACAAAGCTGCAAAGTTGACCGAGTTTAACTGCAGGGCTTCTGAGTTTCAGATCCCTACACCTCCCAGAGGCCTCTCTTTCATCTCTTTTCCTCTAGCCTTGCTCCAGTGAGCTGTTACCCAGTAAAACCCAGCCAAATCCACACAATTCAACACAACACAACTCAATGAACCCAACAATCAAAACTAGAGCAGGTGTGTGCGTGTGCCAATAAATGTTATCATGGATGCACGTTCCTTTTTTCTTGGGTGATTTTGATTATCAGAAGACTGTCATCTTCCCAACAACAGCTCTCCCTCAAGGTACTAGGAAGAAGTTGCAGCTGACAGGAGAAAGGTGAGTTCTTTCCAGTGGGCCCTGCCCCAGACTGGAGTCCGGGAGCAATTCAGCCTGGATGTCACTAGGCCTTTTATCTGCTTTTTATAAGCTAATCACTCATCTTTCTATATAGACATTTTAAAAACACTTGACTTTTTACAATAAAACACATCATTCAACCCCCTTTTTCCCATTAAGACGTTATTCTGGGAACGTCTCTTTGCTATTTTTAGGACCATTGATTTCTTTTTGAATCATTCTGCCTGCGTTATTCATGATGTCCTCAGACAATACTTCTGGTCTGATTCTTCTATCGACATCTAGCAGAGGCATCCTGCCGATCAGTTAGCAGACGCGGCAGGAGGGACGGGGCTGGGGAAGGAACCTCAGCCTTCCTGGCCCCTTCTCTTCTTCCCCTGCAGAAATAATCATGATAACAATGATGAAACCACCGCCCTGCATTTATAGAGAACACTGTACTTTTCAAAGAATGTGCACCTTTCAATGAGCAGCGCATAATATCTTTCAAAGGATGAGAACAGAGCAGTGTGCCAGAGGAACCATTTTTGATTGGGGTCGGGGTGGGGGGATAGGTAGCAGTACACATACTCTGGGCTATTTTCTTACCAGTTTCGCCTCTCCCTTGAAGGAGGGAAGTCTATTCTTTTTATCACCTCATTTACTCCCTGGCCTTGTTCCTGTGGTTATGTCTCTACTCTGTTCTTCTTGGCCCAGGTGGGACCACTATCCACTGACCTTCAACACAGCCGAGAGCCTAGAGTGTTCTAAAGAAACCTATACACCCAAAGAAAGCAATTTCTCTCCTCACTTTCTAGGTAACTTGAATCGCCATCAAAAGCAACGTTCTGCCTAAAACTATAAAGTTCATAGAAGAAAAAATAGGACCAACACTTCAGGCCTTAATACATGGCATTAACAGGATACAAACCATAACCATCAATGC
>NW_004443941.1:17323560-17335199 GCF_000243295.1 Trichechus manatus latirostris
TCATGAGAAACTATTTGTTCTGTAAGCCTTCACCTGAAGTACAATAAAATAAAAAAATTAAAAAAAAAAAAAAAAAGCAACGTTCTAAAGACTTTGGGAGAAGGTTTCCATTGGAAAGTAGTATGACATAGCGGAAAGAGAGCTGGCCTTGGTATCGGGCAACCTGGGTTCAAATCTTGGCTCTGCCACTTACCAGCTGTGTGCCACTACCCATTTCTGTTTGTAGTGAAAATCAAATGGCATAATGTATGAGCAAGCACATAAAAATAGAAGATTGTAGCATAAGGTAGAGGAGAGAGGTTGGGTTTTAGAGCCAGGCACTCCCGGTTCTGAACCCTGGCGTTGCAAATTACTTACAGTTTGATCCTGGGCAAGTTATTTAGCCTTTCTGAGACTTAGTTTCCACATGTGTATAATGGGGAAAACAGATTCGAGATAAGCCATGTGAGGTACCCAGCACAATGACCGACATTCAGATAGTTGCCTCCACTACTACTGTTACTTGCATTTTAAATCTTGGTCCAAACTTTCTCTTCTTGCTGTTAGAGAAGAATGGCACTGTGATGGTTAAGGCTGTGAGTCAACTTAGCTCAGCCATGGTTCTCAGTGGTTTGGCAGTTATGATGTAGTTCGGCAGTCATATAATAATTTGATCACCTCCATGATGAGATTTGATATCATGTGATCATATCCATGATGGGATCTGCTGTGAGTAGCCAATCAGTTGAAAGGGAGTTTCCTTGGGGGTGTGGGCTGCATCCAATGTAGGTGGACTTTCTTGCAAGGCTCATGGGCTTTTGCTCACTCTGGATCCTGCAGCTGGCTCCTGTTCATCTGACTGCCAGTTCTTAGGACTTGAGCTAGCAGCTTACCTGCCGTCTTGCCTGCCTATCTTGGGATTCATTGGTTTTCTCTGCCCGACGTGCCCATCTTACGTTCATCAGCCCCTGTGGCTACCTGAATCAAAAGAAGCCTCCAGCCTGACCCACGGACTTGGGACGTTCCAGCCTCTATAACCATGTGAGCCATTTCCTTGATATAAATCTCTCTCTCTCTCTCTATATATATATATATATGCTTTACTGGTTTTGCTTCTCTAGAGAACCCAGCCTAAGATATGCACAATGACATGTCCATAGTTAATAATTAAATATTTTCTATATCAAGTTGTGCTGGGTGCTACAGACTAGATGCTACAGGCTCATTGAGCAGCCTATAAGCTCCCTGCCCTTGGGAAGCTGTCTGTTTAGTACAGTGACCATAATGAGTTCAACTAATAATAATAAAACAGAAAAAATTAGAAAAGAATTGCAAGTGAAAACGAGAGCCCTGTTTCAAGGAGGTAGAAGGTCTACCACAGCTTTTACCTTTGCTCCCTGTATCTCCACTTGTATCAACTTAGGTTTTCTTCAAACCCTTCTTTATCTGCTCAGAATTCTGGGGGCCACATTCTAAAGTTGGTTTTACCAGGCCAGTTGGATCTTGATGTAGAAAATGACTTTTACTCTGATTTTTAAATTGCTCTGAGTGTAGTGTATCATATAGACTAAGAATTCTGAACATGACCGTGTGCGAAACTTCTTCTGAGTATATGCTGGACACAATTACCCCTGAGAAAAATCCATTGTGGTTTCTGCCATGTAGAATAGAACAGAAAGCAACATGGAAAATCTTCGAGGTGAATGGCTGCTCAGCTACTTTATTGTAAAACTAGTGGAATCCAAAGGTATTTGCCTTCAATTATGAGTATAGGCTTTGCTGGAATCAAGTGCCCACAAAGACTCATTTAGCCTTGGTGAAATTAAGATTAGATAAGTATGGCCCTGACAGAAATGAATACTTATGTTAACAAAAAGACATGTGCAGGAATATTCATAGCAACCTTATTCATAATAGTACCAAAATGGAAACAACCCAGATGTCCACTAAAAGTAGAATGGGTAAATGTTGGTGGTTCTGCACCATCCTCACAATTGTTGCTATGTTTGAGCCCATTGTTGCAGCCACTGTGTCAATCCATCTTGTTGATGGTCTTCCTCTTTTTCGATGACCCTCTACTTTCCCTTGAAGTTCTTCTCCAGGGACTGGTCTTACCTAATAACACGTCCAAAGTAAGTCAGATGAAGTCTCACCATCCTTGCTTCTGAGAAACATTCTGGCTGTACTTCTTCCAAGACAGCTTTGTTTGTTCTTCTGACAGCCCATGGTACATTCAATATTCTTCAGTCATTAGCATCTAGAATTCTACAGTATGTAACATTCATAAATAGATAGCTGTTGAATGAACATATTCATATAACTATATTGAAACAAGTTGTTTGCCAATCAACCACTATTTTCTGATTTGACTGGCAACTGAGCCAACCAAAATATTAGCAGTCCAGGTTTAATAGGTGAGAGTCAAGAGAAGACTTCTGAGAAACAGAGGGGTCTGGGAAAACTCACAGGCCCAGGCTAAGCCATATGAGCATTCAAAGGCTTGGTTCTTGACTCCAGCTGAACTTACTCTGCTCTTTGGACTTGAGGCCTTTGAACTAAAATGTGCCCTTGCAGAATTTCCCGGCTTTCTTGTTCGGACTGAAGAGGAATGAGAAACACCATTCTTATGGTATTTCAGGATCTTCCCTTCCTGTGCAGTCCCTAAAGGAGGAAGTTCAGAGAGGGGCAAAGGTTCAATCCAGTCACACCATCTACAGACCATCCGGCTGCCCTCTTTGACCTCAGCATGTCTCCCCTGAGAGTTTATTCTCTCCACCTCTGATTGTTTTTCCAATACCACAAAGAGAGACAGAGAAAGAACGTCCTCCAGAAGAATCTTATATCCTGGCTTCAAACTTTATTAACTTTTTGGGAACAAATCATTATCACAATAATAAAAACCTTGGGCATTTGAGTGAATCCTACTATTTTCAAAACCTGTCTTGTGATCCCATGAGAAAAGCATTTTTTTTTTTTTTTTTTTTTACAGTTGCCTTCAAGTTGATTCTGACTCATGGAGACCCATGTCAGAGTAGAACTGTAGTCCCTAGAATTTTCAGTGGTTGACTTTTTGGAAGTAGATTACCAGACCTTCTTTCAAGGCTTCTCTGGGTGGACTCGAACCTCCAGCCTTTCAGTGCACAGCCAAGTGCGTTAACAGTTTTCACCACCCAGGGACTCCATGAGAAAGGTTAGAGCAGGCATTATTTCCCCCATTTAAAAAAGTGCAAAACAGGGGCTTGGAGAGGGTCAGGGGTTTTCCCAAGGTCCCACAGTGGTACTATGGAGAAGCTGAGGCCAGAACCTAGGCCTTCTAACCATGAGCCTGTTTCTATCCTTCTCCTTGGCTCCTGTCTGTCTGATGGTCAGTTCACAGCCGCTGGCCCTCATCTCCCACATTGGAGATGGGGACTTGCTCTGGGAGAGAAGCCCCAAAGTCACCAGGGAGGTAGATGCTAAGAATGGGTTTCAGGACCTATCAAGGGCCCCAAGTGGCCTCTGGTGCCGTTTCTCTATCCCTAGGGCCCACACAGAGGGCTCCTCAGTAAAACAGTGCTGATGTGAACCAATCTCTGGTGCTCCAAGCTCAGTCCTCCCTAGCTTCTAGCTGGTGACAAAACCATAGAGCAAAGGGCATTGACTAGAGACTCTCAAGTCCACCCGGCATTTCTAATAACAATGGTTACTGTTATTATTTATTGAGAGCTTACTGTGTGCCAGCAACCTTTTAAATTTTACAGGGGTTATCTCAATAATACAATGATTTTGTGAGATAGGTACTTTTTAATCACGGGTTTACAGGTGAGGAACTCAAGGCTCAGATAACTAGCTTGCCAAAAGTCACTCAGACAGTATGTGGGGAGTCAAGATTCAAACACAGGCAGTTAAGTTCAGAGTCCATCCTCTTAGCCTCTAAGTAGGTCCCTCCCCAGGGAGCCTGTCCCAAGGTCACAGGGACTTTCAGTTGGCTTGAGGCTTCCAGGTTGTGTTGTTCCCTAAGTTGATAACCCCCAGCTTCATCAACATGCTTACCTGCCTTTAGCATTTTAGTAACTTCCCTCCATTCCTTTCCCTTCATCTCCTCACTTATTTAATTTTCTCATCCTTTCTATTTCTCACATTTTTAAAGCTCTTCCTGTTTTCTTCCCCTCTGCCCTCCCTCTTTGTCCCATTTTTTCTCTCACTTCTCCAGATTCTCCTTCCTCCTCCTTTTTGCATTCTCCTATGTCTTCCCCTCACCTTCTTTCTTTTTCTTTGGCAGCAATGTTGGCACATCTATGAATTGGAGCAGGAAATCATCCGAAGGAGATTGTGGGGTGCCCCTAGAAGCCATCAGTTCTTCTCTCCATGCAGAATAAGCCAACAGCACAGGAGGTCATCCATTCATTCGACACCTATTTACTGAACACCCACTAGGTGCCCGACACTAGGCATACAATAATGAGAGAAGCAGGCATTCACCAAATACACTACAAATGTAAAAATACATTTGTGTTAGTACAATCAGGAGAGAGGTTGTTTTTGTTGTTAGGTGCCGTTGAATTGGTTTCAACTCATGGCGACCTTATATACAATAGAACAAAACACTGCCTGGTCCTGCACCATCCTCACAATTTTTGTTATGCTTGAGCCCATTGTTGCAGTCACGGTGTCAATCCATCTCATTGAAGGTCTTCCTCTTTTTCTCTGATTATCTACTTTACCAAGCAAGATGTTCTTCTCCAGGGACTGGTCCCTCCTGATAACATGTCCAAAGTACATGAGTCGAAGTCTTGCCATCCTTGCTTCTAAGGAGCATTCTGGCTGTACTTCTTCCAAGACAGATGTGTTCGTTCTTCTGGCAGTTTGTGGTATATTCAATATTCTTTGCCAATGCTGTAATTTAAATGCATCAGTTCTTCTCCTTATCAATTCTTTGGTCGTCCTTATTCATAACTCTTTTAATTAAGGGTAACAAGTAATAGTGGGACCTGAACTCTCCTAGAAATAATAGCTCACTAAATTAAATCATAAGGAGGACTTAACTTTATGTCTAACACTGTTGTGATATTAATTTAGCAGCTCATTTAATATTCACAATAATCCTGTGAGGAGGGTACTATTATTGGTCCCCATTTTAAAGATGAGGAAACTCTGGTACAAAGACGTTAAATGATTTGTCCAACATCACAAAGCTAGTACGTGGTAGGGTCAGAACTCAAACCCTGTCAGTGTGGCTCCAGAGCCTGTGCTCTCAAACCGTATACTACACTGCTGAGAAGGTAGGGCAGACTTTTTGAAGAAGTGACAATTGAGGTGAGATCTAAGGACGAGTAGAGCTGGATTATCAACTATGCAAAAAAAAAAAAAGCTGCTGTTCTCTCCTGTCCGTGTCCACAGCAGACATCACTAATTGATTACAGCACCTCTTTACTCACATCGGGACTCAGCTTTAGATTCCTCAGGATGGTGCTCCAAGAAGCAACCCTCCTCGCTGATCTGAACTGGTACAAGAGTTAAAACCTATTTGCCACCCTAGGTTTTACTAATCCTAAACCAACAGGCAATCTACAACCACTTTGATGTAGCTTTCAAATGCTTTCTAGCTGTGACTGGGAGGCAGCACCATTGATTAAGCGCTTGCTTATGTATATAGCAGTTAGCCCCGGTGGCTAGTGGTTAAGAGCTCGCCTGCTAACCAAAAGGTCGGCAGTTACAATCCACCAGCCGCTCATCAACTCCACAGCAACAGGTTTGGTTTCGTTTTAGTATACAGTAGAAGAGCCCTGGCAGCACAGTGGTTAAAGCACTGGGCTGCTAACCAAAAGGTCGGCGGTTCGAACCCACCAGCAGCTACAAGGGAGAAAAACGGAGCAGTCTGCTTCCGTGAAGATTCACAGCCTTGGAAACCTATTGAGCAGCTCTACTCTGTCCCATAAGGTCGCTATGAAATCAACTCAACGGCAGTGGTGTCGGGGGGTGTATACAACAGTTTGACTCTCCCACCACGGCAGTTAGCTGTGCTTCATGGACTGGGTCTTCCTTCTGTGGGAACATCGTGACAGGAAAGCTGGAAGGTCTATGCTATTCCAGGGGGAGGGTTTGGGGCATGAAAATCGGCTGTGGACCACGCGGCACGCCGAGAACGCACATGTGACTCATAGCCTGCAGATTGCTTCATTGTTGGAACAACTCAGGTTCCGTCCTGGGCGGGGTCTCGAGTCCTCACTGACTCACAGCCAGATAGAAATTATACCGAGGACGGCAGTCATGGCTCATACTAACCATCAGCTTCCAAGCAGGGAATTCAAAACATCTGCTCAAGTGGTGACCTCCACGAAACATCCCTCCTCACATTCCCGCCCTGGCCAGCTGTTTGCAGAAGCATCCAGCTTCCTGTGAAAACCCAGAACAGAGGGCAATGTGGCTGTGATGGGGAGGGCCGAGACAGGGTACCTAGAACCACTTACACCTGAGACGTGTTCCTCATTTTACTTAAGTCCTGCCATTGTTTCAAGCACTCATATTACACATTGTCTTTTTTAAAATATATACATTTAATGTGGTTGCACTTGTATGAATGGATCAGTATGATATAAGTGATGTTTAGAAACCGATAATTACTACGTGTTAGCCATCTGCTATTCCTGAGGGTTTCACCAAACACTTTCACACAAGCAAAATAATACTCTGCAGCCAAATTATATAACATTAACAGAATATTTTATATGCGAAATGCTGTATTTCTTTACTTTTCATTCAACTGAAAATGTACACAGTCAGTAACAAGCCATTTCAACTGCATATTTACCTAAAACATTTCATAGGCAAAAAACGTCAAGTGAGAAAAATAATTTTCTAGCCCACATGAGGGCTAGAAAAAACACATTAGAAAAGGGATCCTCATTACAATAATAAACGAGTGTCCAATTAAGGCTGCCACATGGAGGGCGGGTCCATAGCTGGCAGGGACAGCAGCACTCGGGAGGTTTCGCCTCTGACTTTAAGAGCGTCCCCAGCATCCTCACCAGCGTTCTCAGACTGGGGATGCTGCAGCTGTCCCCCACAAAACATCAATCACGCCCGCCATTTTTCTACCTCATATTAGGGCAAGTGCTTCTTGCATGTAAGCAAATACTGCTTTCCAGGCACACGTCGGGCCCCAGCCCCATTAGCCTATCATTCTCCCTAACCTGAAACTAAGTGGGCAGTGGGATTTCAGTGGTAGAATTCTTGCCCACCACAGGGGAGACCCAAGTTTAATTCCCAGCCAATGCACCTCAAGCACAGCCACCACCCGCCTGTCATCGTGGTTTGCATGTTGCTATGACGCTGAACAGGTTGCAGCAGAGCGTCCAGATTAAGACAGGCTAAGAAGAAAGGCCTAGCAATCTACTTCTGAAAATCAGCCAATGAAGACCCTGTGGATCACACAGCATGACCCACAACCGATCATGAGGATGGTGCTGCTTCATTCCATCGTACCTTGGGTCACCATGAGTCAGGGGCTGACTCGTCGCCGCTAACAACAATTCTGGAACTTGCTGCAGGCAAGCACAAGAGACAGGTGTTGTTCAGAGGGCTATGGAGGCTCAGTGTTCCACAGCAAGAAGACATATCTCAATATCTGTGAACCTGGGCCAGGAGCCCTCTGGATGGGAAAGACAGAGTGTGGCTGCTGGTTACCGACATTTACCAAGTGAGTGCGCTGTACAGAGCCCTGGGTGGGCGCAAGGGAAGAAGGCAGGCTTGGATCCTGCAGACAAGGCGGGATGAAGGTGTAGCGTGTTAGTCAGAAGTTAATTAACTTCTCTAAGCCTCAGTTCTCTCATCTGTAAAATGAGACCACAATAATTTACTTTCTAGGTTGTTTGATGATCAAATGAGATTATATATGAAGGGCTAAACACAATGTTTGGCCTGTAAGACTCACTTAATAAATGTTCGTTATTATCAGGAGTCCATGGGTAGTACAAATAGTTAACTGAACCTGGGGAAAAAAAGCTTGATGATCTCCTTCCGAAGTATCAGCCATTGAAAACTCTATGAAGCGAAGTCCTACTCTGACACATATTGGGTCACCACAAGCCAGAATCAACTCAATGGAAATTGGTTTTTTATTATTGTTATTATTATTAAGCTTATGATCTAGTTGAGTAAATAAAATATAACCACATGAAGTAGGAGGGAATAGGAGAAGTAGTAACCAAGCCTGCTGCCATTGAGTCAATTCCGATTCATAGCGACCCTATAGGACACAGTAGAATTGCCTCATAGGGTTTCCAAGGAGCGGCTGGCGGATTGGAACTGCCAACCTTTTGGTTAGCAGTCGAGCTCTTAACCACTGCACCACCAGGGCTCCAGTAGTAGTAATAGCAAGTGCAAAACACTAGAGTGTGGACTAAATTCGAGGTGTTGTGAGGTTTGCAGAGGGAGGAAGTGAGCAGAGGGAGAGTGGGGCTGAGCTTCTGATGTTTCTGTGCTTCTGATCCTGGAGGAAGTCACTGGATAGATTCGCAAGGCCTTTGGAGGCAGAGTTCCACGCATACCCTGCTGGCACCAGCAATCAGGCCAGCGGTGGTGCTTAGTTATGGTAACTTGGGCTCAATAGAATAGGCTTTCTTCCGGGATGGATAATTGAGAAGGGCAGGGAATTAATACAGGCCCTTAAGGTCCATGTGTCCGCAGTTTACTTTTAATTAATTTTCTCAGAATTGCTCTATCCGGCCTTGCAAGAGCTTCCTAAGTCTGCCTCCTGGTGCCTTAAAAGGCCTGGGCCTTTTTCGTAGGAAGGTTAAAGAACCTCCCAAATAATGTCGTTGTGTGTCATCAAGTCAATTCCAACTCATAGGGACCCTATAGGACAGAGTAGAACTGTCTCATAGGGTTTCCTAGGCTGTAGTCTTTATGAGAGCAAATTGCCAGGTCTTTTCTCCTGTGGAGGGGCTGGTGGGTTGAACTGCTAACTTTTGGTTAGCAGCTGAGCACTTAAATACAGGGCCACCAGGGTTCCCTTCCCAAATAAAACAGAACATCCATTTTAAACACCGTTACATGGCTGTTTCCTCTCTCCCATAAATACTCACACAGAGAAGAGAGAGACAAAAAGAGGGAGAAAGCAGACTGAGGGAAGAGGACGTGTCATAAGAAGACACCAGGACAACCAGCGTTAAGGCAAGGACAGAAGCAACGGGTAGCATTTTCAGCGGAGCTTCTATTGAGGAGGCAATCGTATTGCTCCGCTGCCTGAGGAAGCCAGCAGCAATGCAGCAGGACAGCACTTCAGTGGGTGGGATACAATTCTGACCCAGCTGCATCCTATGTTTCCACCTGAAAATGTAGCTCCCCAGAGCTGGTGGAGCTACTTCCCCACATTGGTCTGCCGTTCATACACCCAGCCCGGGTTTGGTGATATCAGGGACAAATCTGTGGGGCTATCTGCTCCTTTGGAGATCCATTTTGTTTGTAAGACAAGTGAGGTGCCAAACCAAACCAGTTGCCTTTGAGTCAACACCGACTCATGGTGACCCCATATGTGTCAGAGTCAAACTGCTCCATAGGGTATTCCTTCTTCTTCTTCTTTCTTTTGTATATACCACATTTTATTTATCCATTTATCTACTGATGGGTGTATTTAATTTTTTTTAATATATATATTTTTTATTATACTTTAGATGAAGGTTTACAGAACAAATAGTTTCTCATTGAACAGTCAGTACATATATTGTTTTATGACATTGGTTAACAATCCCACAACATGTCAACACTCTCCCTTCTTGACCTTGGAGGACCCTTTTCTTTTCTTCTTTTTTTTTTTTTAATTGTGCTTTAGGTGAATTTACAGAGCAAATTAGATTCTCACTCAACAATTTATACACAAATTGCTTTGTGACATTGCTTGCAATCCCTGCATTGTGTCAACACTCTCCCCTTCCCCACCCAGGGTTCCCCATTTCCATCTGTCCATTTTTCCTATCCTTTCTTGCCCTCTCGTCATTGCTTTTGGACAGGTGTTGCCCACTTGCTCTCATATACATGATTAAACTAAGAAGCACGTTCCTCACGTGTGTTACTGTTTGATAGACCTGTCTAATCCTTGGCTGAAGGGTGAACTTTGAGTCCATAGGGTTTTCCATGACTGATATTTTTGGAAATAGATCGCCAGGTCTTTCTTTAAGAGGACTTTATTCTCCACAGTTTGATGTTGCTGAAAAGTTTGGTTTAAATCAAAGTATTCAGACCCAGTCTTATCACAAATACAGTACCTGCGTAAAGGAACCCTGCTTTTTAGAGAGAATAATTTAGAGTGAATAATGAATAATTTTTATGTTAATTTACCTGGTTCAGGAAGTTGGCATATCTGGTTTTCTTTTATTGATACCTGTACGTTGTATACACTGTGGTTGTTGTTGCTATGGATTCTGACTCATGGTGACCCCACGTGTAAAGAGCAGAACTGCTCCTTAGGGTTTTCAAGGCTGTGACCTTTTGGAAGCAGATTGTAAGGCCTGTCTTCAGAGGCACCTCTAGATGGGTTTGAACTGCCAACCTTTTAGCTAGTAGTTGAATGCTTAACCGTTTGTGCTGACCAGGGACCTGTGTACATTGTAAACACAGTCAACTAAAATGAGTGCTTGACACAAATTTCATAAGTAAATGATGGCGCAATGCTGAATCCAAACAGAGGGCCTCCGCGTTTATTGAGCATTTACTATGTACCCGCCCTATGCAGGGAGTCATGGGGAATGCAAAAGGAGGCACTATCCACCTCTGCAGGCTTTCCTTCCTCATCTACACAGTGAAGTGTTGGATGAAGTGATGTCTAAGACAAGTCTAGCCCTTGCAGTCTATGATTCATGGTGTGATCTATGCCCTAACGGGCCTCAGTGGCTCGCTGGGAAAACACCACACACGTTTTCCAATGAAATCACAATGTGGCAGTGACCAGAGGTCAGAGGAGGGAGATGCTGCGGGGGCTGGAAAAGTCTTTTTCCTTCAGTCTGTGGGACATGGCAGAGAGGACCAGGGACAGGGTTCGGTCAAGATGGAGGGAACAAGCTTGGCGAAGGTTGGAGCCGAGAGGGGCCTGGCTAGGACGGGCAGGGAGTGACTCGGATCCTTGGGCAGAGGGAGACCTTCTGGGGACGGGCTCTCTGAAAGCCAGGCTGAGGAGTGGGGTATTGAAGTGATAGGGAAGGAATCACTGTGGGTTTCTACACTTGTGCAGGACAAGATGGAAAATGCTGTTTGGGGAAGCCCAGCCTGGCAGCATCTTGGAGAAGGGGCTGCTGCTGGGGAGGCATTTCTTCCCCCCTGACAGGTGGCCCCACTAAGGGTTCTCAAAATGTTACCAGGGCTTTCTTTGCTGTAAACTTCTCAAGTCCTGGGTGGCCTGAGGAGAGTTTTCCTTGAAAATAAATAAAAATAATGCAAGCCTTTACTTCCTTTGAGTAGTCTTCCGATAAAAATAATCCTGAAAGTACACAATGTTTTCTCTTTGACTAGGTTTTTGTTTGTTTACTTTGACTTGTTTGAATACGCTTGCTTTTCACCCCTCACATATAGGCTCTGTCTTTGCTGCAATAAACTGGCTTTGAACCTGCTTGTCAGTTTGACTCCATCAATGACCAGCCCCACAGCCTTGGGCAAATTAGTTAACATTCTTTTTTTTTTTTTTTTTA
>NW_004443941.1:17338817-17344881 GCF_000243295.1 Trichechus manatus latirostris
GATGTTCTAGGGTTTCAGGATTGTTGATTCTCTGTTTGGCTTAGTTTTTCGGATCTTTGTTGTGGAGGGACGGCGTGGTGCTTCTGCCTAGACTGCCATCTTGCCGGACCCTAGTTAACATTCTTGAGCTTCAGTTTTTTTATCTGTAAAATGGGGATAATAAAACGAGGATAACATATTTTATCTCATTTACTCTTCCAACCACCCTGCTGAGCTAAATGAGATAATAATATGTAGAGTCTAGCATAGTGCCTGGCACAGAATAAGCACTTATTACATGTCCAAAAGCAAGGATGGTGAGAATTCATCTCACATACTTAGGACATGTTATCAGGAGGGACTAGTCCCTGGAGAAGGACATCGTGCTTGGTAAAGTAGAAGGTCAGTGAAAAAGAGGAAGACCCTCCGTGAGATGGATTGACACAGTGGCTGCAACAATGGGCTCAAGCATAGCAACGATTGTGAAGATGGCGCAGGACGGGGCAGTGTTTCATTCTGTCGTACGTAGGGTCGCTATGAGTCAGAACCGGCTCAACAACACCTAACAACAACACACATCCAAACACACCTGCCAGTGAGTGACTGACAATATTGGATTATCTACCGCTTAAATCGTGTAGGTGTACCTAGGAGGAAGGGAAATCCCAGAAGGGGCACTCTCTGGAGCAGATGAGAGGGTCACGGAAGTGGAACCCTAGGGTGGCTAGCTGGAGGACGTCCATCTCATGAAGAGGGGAAAGGGTGCAGGCTTGGCATTGAGATCCATCTCTGTTTAGTTGATTTTGCACAAAAATTGCTTGCTAGGCTCATGTAAACAGCAGCCCTGAGATCTTGGAAGGCTTTGTAGGCAAGCTTTTGGTTAAAATGACTTCTTGGCATAATGAGGATGAACTTCATTTTAGAAAATGAATTTTGCACTTTTTTTTGGTGTTTATTATTATTAACTGGGGTGGAAAGTTGTTGATTGAGCTGATATCTGTACCCTTAAAGCTGTTCCCAAGCAGTCAGTGTGTCCAGCAAACACTGAGTTTCTGAAGATGTCTCCAAACCAAAATGCCAAGAGACTTCTTTATAGAACTTGCCTGGTGTTCAATGAGCAGCTCTAACAGATGTTTTCTTTGACTCTGGATAGATTCCCAGCCAAGAACATTCACACTATCGCCCTTCTTTGAGTTCTATTATTAACTCTAGATCATTTACTGAGCCTTTACTCTGATCCAGGTACTTTGTATAGCTTATTAAATCAGATTACCAAAATACCTTCCATCCTTCCTATGAGATAGGTTCTATTATTAAGTCCATTTTACAGATACGGAAACTGAGACCCAGAGGGGTTAAGTAACTTGCCCAAAGACACACAGGTATCAAGGGACAAGGCTAGGACTAAACTCCAGGTCTGTCTGATGCCAAAGCCCATGATCTTAACAACTATATTTTTCTGCCTTCTTGATAAATGAGGTAACTGGGTATCAGGAATAAAACGGGCATGTAAAATGGGTGGATGAGAAAAAAAAAAAAAAAGGAAGGGTTTAAAGGATTGCCTTGGGAAAGGCAAAGGAAGAGAATAAGAATAAATATGGCTGTAGGACTGCACGCCAGCAGCTTGTGTGGAGAGGGCTGGAGACACATGGGCCAGATCAGCTGGTACCGCGTGCTTTGGCAAGAAGTTACCAGGGACAGAGTCTGCATTCTACAATCCTGGGTATTTAGGAGCCATGCAGTGGTCAATGAATGCCTAAACACAGGGCACCCGAGTCTTTGCTGTCTCAAGCATCTGTATTCCTTGGGGTCTCGGGGAAGGCAGAAGAGACTTCACCCAGGGCAGTCAAGGCCCAGGAGAGAGGAGGAGGCAGCTGTCAGGGACAGGGGAGTCACAGAATGGGAACGCATTGGCTATTTGGAAGGAGGAGCAGACAGAGAAAATAAAGCCCCTTTGGTGTGTATTATCTGCAACAAAGCAAAGCAAATTTACAAGCATATTATGGAAACTGTGGGAGAGGGAAATCATAGAAAGTTTCTAGTGAACAAGGAAATTGGAAATGGAAATTGGAATCGCCCAGTGCAGTGCTGATTATTATTAATTTGGACAGTGTAAAATGTTATCGATAGCTCTTTGTTACTGTCTACTTCTGTTTTATCTTAGCAATTACACACATAGTGGAAAGGCTTCCAGTGGTTCATGCTCAACTTCCTTGCCCCAATCCTATTTTTCCTATAGCATCTTAAATTCCTTAAACCCCAGTGTTCCCGCCTTGGATGTTTTCTTCCTGCCTGGAGAGGGCCTACCGCATCCATGATGTGCTCCTAGAGGGCTGCATCGCGCTTTCCCATCTCAAGAATCCCTGCCAGGCTAAACTGGGAGTGGGCAATGGAGGGAAGTCTGTAGTAGTGTGTGTGTGTGTGTGTGTGTGTGTGTGTGTCTGTGTCTGTGTCTGTGTATATGTGTCTGTGTGTGTGTATGTTGTGGGGGGGTTGGTTCTCAGAGGGTTTGCAGAATCTTCTATTTTCCCTGGACAGCCTGAGTGGGAGATGGATGGAGGTGGGGATGGGGAAACCCACTTCAGCCCGGACAATGAAAATAAGCAGCAAGCATGCCTGCCCTGGACCAAGCGGACCCCCTGCAAGATACAAAGATGGCTCAGGGTCTGCCTGGGAACAGCTCACTTGGTGCGGCCTGAACTTGGAGGAAAATTGAAGAGCAGAACAATTTCCATTCGTGAAGGAAATGAGGAGGCCGAGTATCTGTTCAATGAGTCAGCTGTAGGCAAAGGGATTTATTTTTAATATTATTATTTGGTAGAAAAGAACTTACTATGGCCAAATGTAAAAAGTGTTTTTTTGATAAGTTAAAGAGATTAAGAAAAATCGGGCAGATTTTGACAGAGAATGGTGTGTAAACAAGAGGTGTTATCAGTGAGAATCTGGCACCAGCTCCATTTTGTTATGGTGAAAAATATCAGTATTATTTACTAAGAAGATTAGGGTTGAATTGGAAGAGAGGCAGGTTGTTGTGTGCAGATGGAGATAAGATAAGGATTTTACCTTCTCCGCAGAGCCCAATGCAGCGCACACAGCGCTGTTATCTCGGGGCTGGCAAGCAGGGGGATATTAAGATGTACGTTGTAATTACCAGTGGCAGGAGCAAATTTCATAGCGACTATTTTAAACCCTAATAAAATGCCGGCCTTTAATTATACAGCTTTGAAATATTTTTCTCAGTTAATTGCAACGGGGGAAAATAAAATCAACCTCATATTTGAAACTGATTCTCACAGGGAAAGCCCCCGGCCTGGCGCTCCAGCTGCCTTTGAGCGCGGTGCTGTACGGAGGGCCTGCCTTGGTGAGGCGGTTCCTGGTTGCAGACCCCCTTCCTCACTGCCCACCCCCAGCCCGGCACGGGAGAAAGGGTAAGAAAGGATGGAGTCTTTCTGTGAAGAATTAGACCCCCCTCCCCTCCAAGAAGTCGCCTGCTCATTCCTTTTGGAATGAAGCCTGATGTCTAGAAGCTGGAGGTAGCTGGGGTGAGGGGAGGAGAAAGGGAGGCTCAAGAAGCCGGGAGGGACTGGCAGCCCTACCCCACCTCCCCACAGGGCCCACTGAGGCCGCCATCTTAACCTCTCCCGGCACCCCCACACCTCTCCTCCTCTCAGTTCCGCAGACCCGGTCACATGTCATTATCTCCTCCCTCTCCTTTGCCGCTACATTAAAATAGTAATAATAACAAGAGTAGGAGAATATGCCAGGCACTGTTCTAAGCACTTTGCCTGCTCTATCCCATGTAAACCTCACAGCAGCCCTGTGAGGCCAAAAAAAAAAAAAAAAAATCCTTGAGAACAAGTGGCTTCCAACTCATAGCAAGCCTACAGGAGGGAATAGAACTACCCAGTAGAGTTTCCAAGGAGCAGATGGTAGATTCCAGCTGCCTGCCTTTTGGTTAGCAGCTGAACTCAACCACTGCGCCACCAGGGCTCCGAGGTACCTCTAGTATCTGCATTTTATAGTGCCATTTCTGAGGTCCAGAGAGGTAAGTAACTGGCCCAGAGTCACCCCCAGGTCCAGCTGACCCCAAAGCCCTGCTCTTCACCACTAAGCCTAATCTCACCTCTCCATCCACCTTCTTTTCTTTGGCTCTGCCATGGCCCTTGGCCAGGTCCTCATCAACTCCTGTCTATGACTGTCCATCTGGTACTGGACTCCCTGTCCCATCGCCTTCCTATCACTGCACCTTCTCCACTCCTTTGCTCACACATTTAAAAGCTTCTCACTGCCTACAGGACAGCAAACATCATAGCTGCTCCCCATGGCCCTCTGTAGGCTAGCCCCAACTACCCTTTCTCACTCGTCATCTACTTCTTCCTTCCAGTCCAGAACATTGATCTGGTTGCTGAAAGGGACCACACCCACTGGTCTTCTCCCCAACTGGAACCCCCTGGAGGCTTCTCTCCACACAGCTGTTCTTCAAAGCTCTGTGTAAACTACATTTTGCCTCTCAAAGCCTGATCACTCCTAGCCTTAATGAAAGCCTGTCTTCCATGCTCCTGTAATGCCCGGTGTCCAACTCATCTTCCAGCACCTGCCCGTGTTGCCTCGTTTGGATAATTTAGAGTGTAAGCTCCTGAGTGTGCTCTGCTTTGCCCCACACTGTGTACCCAGTGACAGACCATTCGCCTGAGGTCCTAATACTAGCTCAACAAGTATTTGTCGAGTAATAAATGGTCAGTTATCCTTTAATATATACGTGTTCTATTTCACCCGGTGGATTGTACACTCTCATCCCAGACTTGCCAGAGGTGCCTTTGATGGGAAGGGGGCTGGCTGTGTATCTCGGTACCATGTGGTAGAGAAACCTCTGAGCAAGAGGCTGAAAGCTGGCACAACCTTAGTTAGTTTATATCACCTTACTTCACATAACCCTGATCTCTTCCTACGTAAAATGGGACCACCCTATACAGAGTGGAGCATGTATGGATCCGGTGATTAAAAAGGACGAGAAAGGCTTCAGGAAGTACACAAACGTGGAGTGTTGGTAAAAAGCACCTCCTTCTCCCAGGGGCTGCCTTAAAAGCCTGTTTTGTTGGCTGACATCAAGAAGAAAATCCCTTGTCCTACACCACTGGCCCCTGGGCTCCGGCCACACACTGTTCTGCAGGCAAGCAAGAGGACACTATCCCAGAGAGCCATGGCGCAGGCTCTGGGGGAACTTGGTGGCGGGGGGGTCCTCTCAGAATCTTCCCTGGGGCTTTGTGAGGCCGGGAAAATGGGATACTGAGAGTCTTTCCCAAGAGGAAAGAAACAGTCCATTCAGATAGTCCCCTGCTCGACCCATTTCTCACTAGGAGCTGTTGGCGGGCAGGCTGTTGGAGAATGACTGGAGATGGGAGACAGGCAGTGGGAGGGCACTAACCACAGTGAAAGAAGGGCTTATCACAGCCACCTAAGGCACCCATTAGTGTGACTTTTTGCCGCCAAACTATTATTTACAGGAGAAAGTTACTATAAGATACATCACAGATAATTGAGTGGATGCTTTGTGTGCATATATGGTCCTTACTGAACTCTCTGATGTGCTCCTAGAGCTGGGCATAGAAGGAATTTTTCTAAAGCAAATTCTATTTCTCCACTAAATTGTACCTTACCTTCTTAGCGTTAATCTGTTTAACTTCTTATGGAAACTCTCTCTACCTCACAGCTGTAACTTTACTGCTGGACACTTGTTGTTCTTAGGGGCCGTCAAGTCAGTTCCGACTCATAGCTACCCTATGCACAACAGAACAAAACACTGCCCGGTCCTGTGCCATCCTCACAATTGTTGTTATGTTTGATTGTGCCCGTTGTTGCAGCCACTGTGTCAATCCGTTTCATCAAGGGTCTTCCTCTTTTTCGCTGACCCTCTACCTTACCAAGCAAAATGTCCTTCTCCAGGGACTGATCCCTTCTGATAATATGTCCAAAGTACGTGAAACAAAGTCTCGCCATCCTTGCTTCCAAGGAGCACTCTGGCTGTACTTCGTCCAAGACAGACTTGTTCATTCTTCTGGAAGTCCATGGTATATTCAATATTCTT
>NW_004443941.1:17360198-17378547 GCF_000243295.1 Trichechus manatus latirostris
CTGTTTGGCTTAGTTTTTCGGATCTTTGTTGTGGAGGGACGGCGTGGTGTTTCTGCCTAGAGCGCCATCTTGCTGGAAGTCTGTTTATTTATTTTTGAAGATTTTATTGGGCTTTAGGTGAAAGTTTACACAGCCAATTAGTATCTCATTCAATAACTGATACACAAATAGTTCCGTAACATTAGTTATAATCCCCGCAATATGTCAGCACTCTCCTCATTTCCACCCTGGGTTCCCTGTTTCCATTCACCCGGTTTCCCTGCCCCTCCCTGCCTTCTCCTCTTCGCTTTTGGGCAAATGTTACTCTTTTGGTCTCGTATAGTTAATAGTTCTAAGGAACACATTTCTTATTGGTTTTATTGTTAATTTTATAGACCAGTCTATTATTTGGCTGAAAAGTGACCCCTAGGAGTGTCTTCAATTCCATGTTAGAAGGGTCTCTTAGGGTAATAGTCTCAGGGGTTCCTTCAGTCTCTATCACACTCGTAAGTCTGGTCTTTTTTATGAATTTGATTTTTGTTCTATATTTTTCTTCCTTTCTAACCAGGACCTTCTAATTTGTTCCTGGTCAGAGTGGTCAGTAGTGGTAGCCAGGCACCATCTAGTTCTTCTGGTCATAGGCTAGAGGAGGCTATGGTTCATGTGGGCCATTAGTCTTTTGGGCTAGTTGCTTCCTTGAGTCTTTGGTTTTATTCACTCTCCTTTGCTCCAGACGGGAAGAGACCAATAGCTATATCTTAGATGGCCACTCAAAAGCTTTTAAGACCACAGATGCTACTCACCAATCTAGTATGTAGAACATTATCTTTATGAACTATGTTATGTCAATTGACCTAGATGTCCCCGGAGACTATGGTCCTTAGCCTTCAAGCCCAGTAACTCAGTCCCGCTAGTATTTGTTTATGTCTAAGAAGTGTCCATAACTCTGTCCCCTACGTGCTCTGTTATATATGTGAATATACATGCAACACCCACAAATATGTATGTAGAAATATCAACAACTATACCTATGTACGCTTGGGGGTATACTCCCATATGACCTCCTACACTATTTGGCATACATATCTACCTATTTTATTATTCAAATTTGTGCACCAACCGCCAATGTCAAAGATGAGGAAATAGAAGATTTTTACCAACTTCTGCAGTCTGAAATTAATCACACGTGCAATCAAGATGCATTGATAATTACTGGTGATTGGAATGTGAAAGCTGTAAACGAAGAAGGATCTGTAGTTGGAAAATATGGCCTTGGTGATACAAATGACGTCAGAGATCACATGATAGGATTTTACAAGACCAATGATTTATTCATTGCAAATACCTTTTTCAAAAACATAAACAGCAACTATACACGTGGACCTCACCAGATGGAAAACACAGGAATCAAATCAGCAACATCTGTGGAAAGAAAGGATGGAAAAGCTCAATATCATCAGTCAGAACAAGGCCAGGGGCCGACTGTGGAACAGACCATCAATTGCTCATATGCAAGTTCAAGTTGAAGCTAAAGAAAATTAAAACAAGTCCACAAGAATCAAAATACAGCCTTGAGTATATCCTACCTGAATTTGGACACCTTCTCAAGAATAGATTTGACACATTGAACACTAATGACCGAAGACCAGACAAGTTGTAGGATGACATCAAGGACATTATACATGAAGAACACAAAAGTTCATTAAAAAGACAGGAAAGAAAGAAAAGACCAAAATGGATGTCAGAAGAGACTCTGAAAGTTGCTCTTGAACATAGAGTAGCTAAAGCAAATGGAAGAAATGATGAAGTAAAAGAGCTGAACAGAAGATTTCGAAGGGTGGCTCAAGAACACAAAGTAAACTATTATAATGAAATGTGCAAAGACCTGGAGTTAGAAAACCAAAAGGGAAGAACACTCTTGGCATTTCTCAAGGTGAAACAACTGAAGAAAAAGTTCAGCCCTTGAGTTGCCATACTGAAGGATTCTATGGGCAAAATATTGAATGACACAGGAAACATCAAAAGAAGATGTAAGGAATACACAGAATCACTGTACCAAAAAGACTTGGTCAATGTTCAGCCATTTCAGGAGGTAGCATATGATCAAGAACTGATGATATTGAATGAGGAGGTCCAAGCTGCACTGAAGGCATTGGTGAAGAACAAGGCTCCAGGAAATGACGGAATACCAGTTGAGATATTTCAACAAACAGATGCAGCGCTGGAGGTGCTTATTTGTCTATGCCAAGAAATTTGGAAGACAGCTACCTGACCAACCGACTGGAGAGATACATATTTGTGCCCATTCCAAAGAAAGGTGATCCAACAGAATGTGGAAATTATTGAACAATATCATTACTATTACACACGAGTAAGATTTTCTGAAGATCATTCAAAAACAATTGCAGCAATACATCAATGGGGAACGGCCAGAAATTCAAGCTAGATTCAGAAGAGGATGTGGAACTAGGGATATCATGGCTGATGTCAGATGGATCCTGGCTGAAAGCAGATAATACCAGAAAGATATTTACCTGTGTTTTATTGACTGTGCAAAGGCATTTGACTGTGTGGATCATAACAAATTATGGATAACATATGAAGAATGGGAATTCCAGAACACTTAATTGTGCTCATGCAGAACCTGTACATAGACCAAGAGGCAGTCATTCAAACAGAACAAGGGGATACTGTGTGGTTTAAAATCAGGAAGGGTATGTGTCAGGGTTGTATCCTTTCACCATACTTATTCAATCTGTATGCTGAGCAAATAATCTGAGAAGCTGGACTATATGAAGAACAATGTGGCATCAGGATTGGTGGAAGACTCATTAACAGCCTACAATATGCAGATGCCACAACTTTGCTTGCTGAAAGCAAAGAGGACTTGAAGCACTTACTGACGAAGATTAAAGACTACAACCTTCAGTATGGATTACACCTCAACATAAAGAAAACAAAAATCCTCACACTGGACAAATAAGCAATATCATGATAAATGGAGAAAAGATTGAAGTTGTCAAGGATTTCATTTTACTTGGATCCACAATCAACGCCCATGGAAGCAGCACTCAAGAAATCAAACAACATACTGCACTGGGCAAATCTGCTGCAAAGGACCTCTTTAAAGTGTTGAAAAGCAAAGGTGTCCCTTTGAGGACCAAGGCGTGCCTGACCCAAGCCATGGTATTTTCAATTGCCTTATATGCATGGGAGAGCTGGACAATGAATAAGGAAGCCTGAAGAAGAATTGATGCCTTTGATTTATGGTGTTGACGAAGAATATTGAATATACCATGGACTTCCAGAAGAATGAACAAGTCTGTCTTGGAAGAAGTACAGCCAGAGTGCTCCTTGGAAGCAAGGATGGCGAGACTTTGTTTCACGTACTTTGGACATATTATCAGAAGGGACCAGTCCCTGGAGAAGGACATCCTGCTTAGGAAGGTAGAGGGTCAGTGAAGAAGAGGAAGACCCTCTACAAGGTGGATTGACACAGTGGCTACGACAATGGGCTTAAACATAGCAATGATTGTGAGGATGGCACAAGACTGGGCAGTGTTTTGTTCTGTTGTACATAGAGTCACTATGAGTCACAACTGCCGTGATGGCACCTGACAACAACAACAACATCTACCTATGTGTCCACTCACAAATTAATGTGTGGAATTAAATATGTTGTTGCAGGATTGTATGTTTTATAGTATTTACAGTGGTTGCCCTTTATTCTTGGGTACCTCTCAGTATCTTGCTTTAACTTGGTCATGCTGTGCTGACTTCCTCTGTATTGTGTGTTGCTTTTCCCTTCACCATCTAGTTAGCGATTCTCCCTCCCTCACCCTCCAATCCCTGCTAACCATCAAAGAATGTTTCTTTCTGTGTGTAAATCTATTCTTCATCTGATTTTTAAAAGGCAGTCTGAGGTGGGTACTATTATTATCCCCATTTTACTGATGAGAAAACAGAGGCATAGAGAAGTTAGGTAACTTGCTGAGGCCACACTTCTTGTAAGTGATAGCTGAATTCGGTCTCATTCTAAAGCTGTTGATTTTAACTGCTATGTTGTACAGCTTCATATGGAGCCAGACTGAATTATGTAAATATGCATCCCCACCTATGTGCAAAGGGAGTATTTGATTATGTATATTTAGTGCATACGTGGACTGTGTGTGTGTGTGTTTGCAGCAATCCCACATCTCCCCTCTTGCTGTTCTCAGCCCACCTGACAGCAATGACCAGGCATCTGTCATGGGTGGCTGCAGTTGGCCCTGGGGTTGTAGCCTTTGTGGGTGCTGGCCGGTGTTGGGGCCCTCACTGTTCCAGAAACGATTAATACTCTGATACTATCTCGATGGCTTTAGGAGACACCCCTCCATGGACTGGGATGCTACTGGTTGATATAAAATGATATATATTTTTTCAATCTATTTCATGGCGACAGTAATTCAGACAAGGAAATGTCTTTGCCTTCTACCAGAGCTTTATGCTGCTTAGAAAGAAAAAAAAAATCACAGAAAATCACGAAGAGAATTTTTCAGAGCACTTAATACATTGGTAACTGGAAGCACAGAAAATGGAACAGTTTCTAAATTTCTGATATTGAACAACTGTTTTCCCTCCTCCCTGAACAAAAATGATTATCTCCCTCACTTCCAAAAGCCACACAGCCCTAGGGAAGTTGGTGAGATAGAACACAGCCAGGGGAAGGTTTGAAAATATGACAGTTTTTTTTTTTTTTTTCTGATTTTTATCCCAGAAGCAGTTCTATTTATTGATTTCCTTGAGCAATCATCCATTATTTTTTCTGAAGGGACGGAATGCAAAATTTGAAGCGCGAGAGCCAAATTTAACTGTGTTATATCTGTGTTCCTCCCACACTTACAATGTGCTGACGTTGCCTTCCCCTGGCTAGAGCATAGCATGACCCGAGCGGCTCTTTGAAGACATGATACCAGAGCTGCAACCACTGTAGGCTTCCTACACGCCATTGCGGTCTTTTCTTGGCTGCGCATGAAAACCTGAGGCCATTGGTAAGAGTACTAGCTTAAGAGTTTACAAAAGCTTCAGATTTTGCAGCAAACACAGAATTCAAACAGGGTCTGAACCACCCATTTGCCAGTGAGAGGCTGTGTGGTCTGACATAAATGGCCAGCAAGTAGCTAATAACTAGTAGATATTTGGGTCTGAGAATTTGAGGGGATTTGGTGACTGGAAGATTGTGTACAAGCTTGAGTATTTACTGTGGATGCTTGTAAAAATTATTTTTTATCAAAGTTATACAGGTACACAGTTTAAAAGCCAAAAGTATAATTCCACAAGGCTTACTCTTACCTTCCTTGTCACATTCCCCAGAGGCAACAACTTCAGATTTTCTAACAGCTTTTTCTATTCTTTACTTCCATATATCTAAATAATATGCTTATGCTGTTATTTCTAGATTTTCCAGTTTTAGACATTGTCCACTTACTACCTGTTAAGGAAGATGAAGATTTGAATTTCTTACATCTCTTCCCCATCCCCTGATTCACGCCTGCTCCTTCCCCACCAACAGTCTCTGCCTCCCCCCACCCCCATGCTCACAATGTAGTTTTAACATAATTTTTGATAAAGTCAATATTCAGTTTTCTATTACTATGATTATGAAAATATTTACCATGAAGCTATATGTATTCTACGGTTATATTTCATTTCTTATATTTCGTTTCTTTGTTTTCTCTCTCTTTAGCTTAGTTTTCTATATATTTTATCACTAATTCATCCCCAAATGTCGTAAGTCATAAACTTTCTCTCCATATGTTCGAAATATTAGGAATTTTATCAATTTTATTTTTTCCTTAGAGACTTCTGCCTCACAGCCCTCTGTCAACCAGCTTCAATCCGGACTGGTTATTCCGTAGGCTACTGCACAGGTATGGTCCGGAGTTCTTTCTTATGATTATCCCAGTGATTTCCTGAGTTTATCTATTGTATTAGATTCCTTGTTTCTGGCATCCAACGTCTTGCTTTTTCTCAGTTTACTCCTTCAAAAGCTTCATGGAAAAAAGATAGGTAAGATAAAGAGGAGGTGAATTATTTGAGGTCTTGTAGAAATGAACATGTTTTTATTCTACACTATGCTTGATAGTTTGGCTAGGTATAGAATTCTAGGGTAGAAATAATTTCCCTCCAGCTTTTAAAAACATTTCTCTGTTTCCTTCTAGCTTCTAGTATCAATGGTGATACAGTGGACTGTTGAGAAAGCAAATCCAAGCAAATATATGTCAACATCCATAACTTGTCATAACTCAGAATTGTTGTTTGGTGCTATTGAGTTGGTTCCCACTCATAGTGACCCCATGTATAACAGAAGGAAACACTTCCTAGTCCTGCGCCATCCTCATAATCGTTGCTACGTTTGAGTCCATTGTTGCAGCTGTGTCAATCCATCTCATTGAGGGTCTTCCTCTTTTTTCCTCCCCCTGCTTTACCAAGCATGATGTCCTTCTCCAGGGACTGGTCCCTCCTGATAACATGTCCAAAGTACATGAGTTGAAGTCTCACCATCCTTGCTTCTCAGGAACATTCTGGCTGTACTTCTTCCAGGACAAATTTGGTTGTTCTCGCATTTCATTGTATGTTCAATATTTGCCACCACCGTAATTCAAATGCAGACAGTACCCATCTTTATATCCCAGATTACATACTGATTCTGAAAATATTAAACTAGAGAAATCATATCAGTGATTATCACAGTGGGAACCTACTGATAGATTTTAAGAACTGGGGATAAGTTGAAGGGTAAATCATCATTCGACAGGTATCTATTGATTAAGATAATAGGAATGGTAGCATTAACTTACTTTCTTTGATCTCCTTTCCTTGCTTAAAGCTTCAGTGTCTCCCCACTGTCTGTGGGATCAAGTTCAGTCTCCTCTAAACAGACCTTTAAACTCCTACCCACCCCATACCTTCCCAGTATGTTCACTCCAGTCTAATCCAAGTAAGTTATTCATATTATCCCCTGCTTATTTTTCTTCTTTATCCACCATGAATTCTTTCCCCTGAAAGTTTCCCTGTTAAACAAACCCTACACATTTTCAAGGTCTATTTCAAAGCCCATCTTCTCCGTGAGACCTGGGTATACTGAGGTACCAGATACTCTGAACTGGCTCACTCAACCTCTCTCCCATCCTCCATGTATTTGGAGAGATTAGAAAGCTGAAAGCTACATTTCTGAAATCTTCTTGCAGCTAGAGTTCTGGATTTGAATTATGTTCTGCCTAGTTAAATAGACTTACACAGGATTTGAAATTGAATTAGGTTCTGCTAATGAGAATCACACAAGATTTTGAAGTTGGAAGTGAGGTGGAGGCATCTTGTTGTTTCTTCTTCTGTTTCCGGTGTCAATCACTGATTGTGGATATGTGAAGTTTCTCTGCAGGAGTGTTCCAGTGTCCACTCTCCATCTTCCTAGACATTCAGATGTGGTTACAGCAGTGGTAGCAGTGATGAGTTGTTTTTTCAACAGTTATGGCCTCAGTGGTAGTACCTCTTAGTAGCTCCCTAGGTAGGTTGGATCTTTGATGACTTGGGAGTCATTCCTGGAGGCCCAGAACCTACTCTTTATAAACACCTAATTCCTTTCATTAAATTCCTTTCTGCTGGAGTGTTTTCTATTTTCTGCACTGAACCCTGGCTGATACAACTGATTTTGGCCTTTCTTAGCCTTTACAGTACTTATTAGCTGTAACTTCTTTCTCAGGTGCTAAGTGTCACTTGGGAAAGAATACTATTGTTTTGGCACTTACACATCATGTTGCCTTTTTTCCCCCAAAAAACTGTTTCTTGTCAATGTCCTGATCTCTCCAAGTAGAAAATTAACTCCTTAAGGACAAAGGCCATATTATGCTTTTTCTTTATTCACCATAGTATCTAAAGGAGAAGAAGAAAATGAGGCCAATAGTATAAGGAAAGAGTTTCCCTCCAGGTCCTCAAGCAATCAGTTTGTCACCCTTGAGCTTGCCTATTTGCATGAACCAGGCTCTGCCTGCTTTATACATTGGTTACTCAATACATGTTTGCTACATGAAGAAAGAAATAATGATCCCTAGAAAGCTACTAGAGATGTCAGTGACTGAGGTCCTCATTAGCCTCTCCCTCCAACCCCCAATAAAAAGAAAAAGAAAATAAGTAGGAAAGGAAAAAGAAAAGGAAGTTCCAGTAAACTGATCTTGCACTGGAAGTTCAGAGTGATCACCTACAGTGGTGGCTGATGATAGATGTAGAGGGTAGATGGTTAATTAACCTTGCACATCCCATCCACAGAGTTCCCTGCCCAGTTTTGCCTGACTGGAGGCACTTTTGTTTCGTTCCCTTTGGAAGCACGTTTCTCTCCCTGCAAACTTCCCTCACTTCATCTGGTGTCCAGTTCATTTCACACTTGAGAGTGTCACGGGAATATCACTCTATAACAAGAACACTTGTGTATTCTCTCAAATTGAGCTCTGTGGAGTCCCTCATTGTGCTCCAGAGAACTCATGCATATCTGCCATTATGTCACTTCTGAAACAGAGAAGAAAAGGAGGACTCCATTGAAAGTGACTGACAAGGCAAGGACAACATGTTCCCGAGTCAGATAAGTTAATCTTACAGCTTGTTCACAAAGAGTTCTTTCGGAAAATGGAAAAAATCTAAACACCACCTCAAACTCTATTTGGGGGAATAGAATTCTGCTTTGCTCCAGGCGGGTTGGGACCAATTGATGCATCTTAGATGGCTGCTCGCTAGCTTTGAAGACCCCAAACACCACTCACCAAAGTGGGATGCAGAACATTTTCTTAATAACTTTATTATGCCAATTGACCTAGATGTCCCCTGAAACCATGGTTCCCAGACTCCCACCCCTGCTACTCTGTCCCTTGAAGTGTTTGGTTGTATTCAAGAAACTTCTTAGCTTTTGGTTTAGTCCGGTTGTGCTGACTTCTTCTGTAGTGTGTGTGTCCTTCCCTTCACATAAGATAATTCTTGTCTACTGTCTAGTTAGTGAATGCCCCTCTCCCTCCCTCCCCTCGTAACATCAAAGAATGTTTTCTTCTGTGTTTAAACCTTTTCTTGAGTTCTTATAATAGTGGTCTTATACAATATTTGTCCTTTTGCAACTAAATTCACTCAGCATGCCTTCCAGATTGATCCATGTCATAAGGAGGCAACAAACATATGATCAAATATATAAATATATGTTTCAAAACTACATGTACTAGTTAATGAAGTGACCACTGACTAACAGAGTGCTCAGCAAGAATCACGAGGAACCAGAGGGGATAGCAGAAAGCAGGAGAGCCAGAAACAGAAGAAATAACTAAATTACATCAAGATATTCAAACATGTATTGAGCATCTACTATGTGCTAAGTGTTTTCAAGTACTTTATGTCACTTAATCCACACCATATGAGGTTTGTATTATCAACTCCATTTTGCAGAGGAGGAAACTGAGGATCAGAGTAGTTAAGCAACTTGTCCAAGTTCACACAGCTGGTGTCTGAGCCAGGATTTGTATCCAAGCCACTCAATTTCAAGTCATGGGCTCCATTTCAGTCTTTATTTGTGGTCTTATATGGGTCCCAGAATACAAACAGATGATGAGAACCAGGGAAGGGGTTTGGAGAGGCACAATGACCATTAATGATTTGGGGATGGGCACCAAGAAGAAAAAAAATAATGGATAAGAATATTTTGTCCTGGAAAAGGGACTATCTTATGACTTGTGCTGAACTCCTTACTGCAGTGACACAAATGGAAGCTAGATGAGCAGAAGCGCCCTTTAGCCAGGAAGAGTCACATGTATTTCTCAGAAGGAATTTGATCCTGGGAGAGATTCTCTTGTAGTCTGAAGCAGGTTAGGGAGGCTTGCGTTGAGAAGCAGAGCACCACCACTATAATCAGTTATAGACATTGATTTTCCCCATGAAAAAGAGTTTGGCCTGCACAGCTTTGAATCAAGTGTCTCATCAAGGTTTCGGTCAATTGCTCACACGTTCCTTCACTCCACTGGTGACATTTATTGAATACCAACTAAGTGTTCAGCTCTGTCTCCAGCCCTGTAACTCATGAAAGAGAAGAAATTGCTCGCTGTACCTCCAGAAGCTTACTCTCTTAGAGAAAAGATGAGAAACACACAAGTTAGTTAAGGAAAACCCAGAGCAGAAGTGATCAAGTGCCCGAATGAATGATACGGGCTCCATAAATATAATTTTTTAATTTATTTTAAAATAGAAACTTAAGTCTTTTAGAAGAACTGAGATATACATGTTTTTTTTTTGGTAGAATCAGACTGGAATCACTGGCCATCCTAAAACCATTATCTTAATTTGGAACCCACCCACATCATATCTAATGTATTAAAATGCATTCACACTCACACAAGATAAATGTGTGTGTTTTGTGTACAAAATATTTTTCACAAAATGTTTAGTATAGTTGTGAAACTTTGCTTTAAAAATTATTTGGCTAAGAGTAGTTCATTTAAATCATAATAGACAATTATTTTCTGGCCATATGATGACTACCCAGGAATTTTGAGAAGGGGCAAAATCTAATTTAAAAATTATTTTCAAATATGATATTTTTATGAAGAGTGAATTTAACAATGACAAATGGAAAAATATGACATAGAGTAGATATTTAATCTAGCATATATTAATTTTGATTTTGGTTTTCTTTTGCAATCAAGCACCAATAAATAGGCCTTAAACATTTTCATAGATTTTTAGGGGGAAAAAACCCCTAGGATTGCATCTTGGGGAAGAAAATACTCTAGGATATTATCTATAGTGTCCGTAGATAAAAACAATCTGGATTTGGTCTAGAGAACAAAAATACCAGAGGAATGCTCTAGTGTGTGTATATATATGTAATATGAAATGGAAGTTTCCTCTTCTCATTTTTTCCTCCTCCACTGAGAACCACACAAAAGATAAAAAGCAGAAAAATTACAGTTTCCACCAGAACCAGTCCTCTACCGTGTGTTCCCGGAATTGTTTAGGAGTGGTAATACTCAGAATCAGGGGGACAGACTTGGTGGCCGTTGGGTAGCCCTGTACAGATTGAGTGCCCATAAGAAATGGGAATACCAATGAAGAAGGACACATGGACATTGCTCGGTCATTACCCAACAATATATTCTGTATTTCCAACAAAGTGATTGTAGACCTTTCTCATCACGTTTGTGCCTAAACTCCCCACCAATTTTGGACTCTTTAATCAAGTTGCTGTTATTGGCCCCAGCTCATAGCAACCTTATGTATAACATAAGGAAACATTGCGTGGTCCTGCGCCAGCTTCACGATCATTGATATATTTGAGTCCATTGTTGTGAATCTCTCCTACTACTTCTGCATACCTTTAAGAGAACAACATGGCTACTCTTTGTTAGGACTGCATGGCAGATTGTCTCAAATACTTTCTATTTACCACAGGCAGGGAGAGGAGAGAAGGAGAGAGTGGTCTAGGTCCTGAAGCTCAAGGAACCTGAGTATACATCTACTGTGTGGGCCAGACTGTGCTGGGTTTGTGAGCTGGGAAATAGGATGATGAGAGCTGATATAGGAGAGAAATATAGGGCACAGTTTCTTCCCTGAGGGGACCATATTTTAGTCAGGGGGATACATGAAATAATTGGACGCTACCACCTACAGGTAAATAAGGTAGTCCTGGACTGGGTGATAGAGACCCTGGGTGGTACAAATGGTTAATGCACTTGGCTGCTAACCGAAAGGTTGGAGGTTCAAGAGATGCCTTGAAAGAAAGGCCTGGTGATCTACTTTCAAAAAATCAGGGATTGAAAACCCCATGGAGCACAGTTCTACTCTGACACGATGGGGCCCCCATGAGTGGGAGTAGACTCAATGGCAACTGGTTTTGGGATTAGGTGATAGCCACAGCAGTTCTGAGAGGCGAGGGATGGTGACTCCATGGACCTTAAGGCAATTGAACCAGGTAGAGTTTGCCCTCTTTGGGGCACGCTTGAGGCTGTTTATCTGCCTTGTTGAATCACTCAGTTTTTCGAAGTTTCTATCTTGTAGACTCTTGCCTCTTTTTCCCCTCCCAGAAATATTGGCATACTTCTTTAGTCATTTGTGTTTCTTTACATTATCAAGGCCAGAGGTTTATCTTCTCTGATAGATAATGGCCCTCAGTTGAGACTAGCAAAAGCTATTTTGCTTGATGTATTAGTGCCCTATTTTAGAATAATCCTATTCCTTTGATTCTTCAGTGTTTACAATTTTTGTAAGTACCGATTATATTTTCTAAGTCAAAGTGGGGTAAAATTAGTGCATTGTATCCTGTTGTTGCCGCTCTCCGGAGTAGTCAGTCTTACATATTTGAACAATACAACCCTGGTGTAATTTTAAAAAGGTAAGAGCTTGATTCTTTAAAAAACACTTAGACGGGCAGTGTGAGCTCTCTCTGAGGATCCTCACATTAGGAGTGTTTTACATATATCACACAAAAGGAAAATGCGTTCGGAGGAGATGGGGCTCATCCGAGCTGAGAGCCGGACCTGCTGAATTGTGGCAAATGGGCTCGTTTCTTCCAGCTGCACACTGTCAGTCAGGGTGACATTTAAGGCCATCTTCCACTAATGGAAGTGGGGTTTGGGCAGAGATAGGAAGGCTCTAGACCTACTCACTGGTGGGGGCTTGTAAAAAGTCATGCCTTCCCAGGTGTTGCCAGGCTAATCAAGACCATGCCTTTACCGTGTAGTCCTTGTCAATGTGTAGCAGCCCTGGTGGGTTTTGGACCTCACTGCTTGGGATCAGCTAAAGCGCACGAAGTAAAAAATTACCTATGCATTAGTTAAGTAGTGGCTGCAGGTGTTCTGACAGTCAGGGAAGGCTTCCTGGAGGAGCGGGACTTCAGCAGGGCCTGGAAGGGTAACTAGGATTTAGATGGGTGGAGCAGAGGACAGAGAACATGACTAGGTGCTGGACATGCTCTGATCTAAGTACGGCTGTGAGAGACTATCCACTTGAGAACTTCTTAGTTGCCAGCTCCTTGCCATTGTGCCAGATTGATAACTTTGCTGGGTTTTCATCTGTGGGTCATAGACTCTTCCCCATTCCCCTTTCTGGAATCTTAAAAACAAACTAACTTAAAAGCTGAGAGGATAATATAATAATAAATGCCTACATACAAGTCATCCAAAACAGGAAAATGTATTAACATTTTATCATTTTTATTCAGATCTTTTTATAACGAGGTGAATTTTATAGATAATAGATTCCCCTATGTTGTTGCCCAAGCTCATCCATACCCACAGGCAACCACTCTAATGAATTTGGTTTGTATCTGTTTAGATTGTGTGTGTGTGTGTGTGGTATTGCCCTTTTCGAAGATTATTTCCCTCGATTATTTTTACCAGGAAGTGGGTGCTGCAAGTATCAAACTCTACAATATGGAACTGGCTGAGTGAAGATAGTAGGAGAGAGGAGGCTAGGAAGTTGGGGACCCCTGATTCAAAACAAGTGTCGCCTGTTGTTCCTCGGGACATAGATCACAGACCTATTGAGGCTTTAATTTAGGAAGAAATTCAGAATCTTGGTGTGTGTGTTGATTTTGGCAAAGTCCTACAAGAAATAGATGGCTAAAGGTAGTCCTAAAGCAGAGAAAAGAGGGAGATTGAGCCCGGGAAACATTGGAGCCTCAGGCATTTCCCAAGTCTTGTCCTGGCAAACTGGGATTTTACACTCAAGGACTTTTTAGAATTGCCTTAAGTCAGGGGCCAATAGATTAAAGGACAAGAGAGTGGGCGTGGCTAGGAGGCAAGGATTCTCAGAATCATAGATTATTCCCAGGTAAGAGTTCAGCTTATGATTATGGGCCCATGAAACTCACTGGAAGCAAACAGACAGAAAACCTGGGAGTCCAGAAGAATACATATGGTGTGGGTCATGAATCAATGATTACTTGCATGTTTTCCTTTTCTCACCTTTTCTGAATGGGAGTTTTTATTCTATTTTGGGTGTTTTGGAGATGAGTATATTTTAGTCCTTTATCACTTGACCATGTTTGCTACTGCCTGGACATTAGACAGAGTTCAGGCCTTCTCCTCCAGCCCTCCAGCCACCACCTTTGCAGATGTCTTTCAACCCCTCCTCTTCCAGTGAATACTGGACTGTGGCATTGGGTTCCCCCATATTGGGACCTGATGGACAAGAATTCTGTAACTGAATGACATTTTGTTGTCTCCTTCTTGTGAAGGGGATTAATGCATTTCATGTATATATATTTTGTGTTCTTAATTGAATGTGTGGGTAGCTAAAGGGATGGACAGTAGTAGACATTATTTGTTGCTGTGAAAGACTAGCAAATTGATAGACAGTTTTCATTCTTAGCTCCTTCTAGCATACCTTCCTGTACTGTAGAGACTGGAAAGTTAAAAACTCCATTTCCAAGACTCTCTTGCAGGGTTCTGAATTAAAATTAAGTTCCACCAATTAGATACACTTAATGTGACATTTGGAAGACAGTGAGGCAGCTGTTTTGGGCTCTATTCTACTGGCAAGCAAGGTTGTGGAGATGTCGTGGTTGAGTATCTACTGGGGGTGGAGGGTATTGGAAGACATTTGCAAAGATGGTGCAGCTTGATTATGTCTAATGTCAAGGCAGTTGTGACTGTGGCAGTGACTTCCACATATAAGCTTCCTGATCCATAGATCACAGCTATGGCTGTGTATTGAACTCTGTAGCTCCCTAGTGGCATCCTGATACCCTGCCTTACTTTTTGTGTTAAAGGTAGTAGCAACTGGACTATGGTGATCCAGTTATTCTCAGAGATTCAACCCTCTAGAGATTTCATAAACACCTAATTCCCTGTATCAAATACCCAAAGTGGATTTTGTTTCCTAAACCCTGACTGATAAAATTGCCTATACAACAAACTTTCTTTCTTCTTCTATGCAGAGTCCTGGATTTGTTCTGGTGTTCACCTTTTCCCCCACATGACTCAGTGATCGAAACCAATCTTAGTGGTTGCATTTCCCTTGTTATAATTGGTTTGGGAAAGGATATTGACACAATTCTGGGCAATGGAGATATGAGGGAAGTCTACTGAAAGGTCTGATTAAGAGGTACTTGCTTTATCATAGAGATGTACAAGAAAGAAGTGGTCCCTCCTCTTTCATTGGATGTTGTTGAATGTGGTGCCTGGGACTGTGGCAGCCATATTGTGTCTAAGAGAGGAGTTAGGTTGAGGATTTAAAATTGCTGAATGAAAAGATGGAGAAACTAAGTCCTTGGTAGCATACTTAAATTGCTGAATTAAATATCTTGGGACTGCCCTACTTCCAGATTTTTGTTATGTTGAGATAATAAACCTCTTCATTTCTGCCATTTTGTGCTGGGATTTCTGTTACTTACATTCAAAAGATTCTAACTGACAGAGTATCCATAATTGTATTTTTTACTACATATATGTGGGTGTAAGCAATATCATAATTTTAAAAAATTTACTTTAATGAAATCATATGCTTGTAAGTTTCTGCAATTCTTTTTCCTTTACATTTTTCCAGATCTATCCGTATTTCCAGATCTATCCATGTTGTTACATTTAAATACAGTCCATTCATTTAAGCCCCTTTATAGTAGTTTGTTGAATAAACATAGCACAATTTATTGATTCTTTTTCCGACCAGTAGACATTTGCATTGTTTCTAATTTTTTGCTATTACAAACAATGCTGGAATGAATATTTTTGTAACATCTCCTTGAACACATGAATGAGTATGCTTCTAGGGTGTTTAACTAGAGCTGGAGCTACTAGGGCATTGGATATGCACATTTTACATTTCGTGAGGTATATTGCCAAGTTGATCTCCAAAGTGGTTATACAATTTACAGTCCCACCAGCATTGTGTTAAAGTTCCTGTTTCTCCATATCTTTTTCAACAATTAGAATTTATTTTCTGCTAATCTTATATGTGTGAAATGATCTCTCATTGTGATTTTAATTAGCTTTGCTTTGATTATAATGAAGTTGAGCCTTCTAAAATGTGTTTTTAGGTTATTCAGGTATTTTCTTGCATTAATTACACAGTTCTGTATTTGGTAGTTTGCAGGTCTTTATTCTGAACGGCAATCTTTTTACTGTTATATACGAAGTAAATATTTTCTCCCAGTCTGTTGCTTGGCTGTTAATTTTGTTTCTGTTGTCTTTTGCTCCACCAAAGTTTTCTGTTTTTATTTTATTTTTTTCAGTCTTTTTCTTTGCGATTTATGATCCCTTACCTTGGGGTCATAAGTATATTTTTCTATGTTTCTACAAATAGGTTTAAAGTTTAATAGTTCACTTTTTAATAAATCTGGAATTTAATTTTGTGTGTGGTATAATATAGATATCCAATTTATTTTACTTTTTCTATATGGTTACCTGGAGCCCTGGTGGTGCAGTGGTTAAGAGCTCGGCTGATAATCAAAAGGTCAGCAACTCAAATCCACCAACTGCTCCTTGGAAACTCTTTGGGGCAGTTCTACTCTGTCCTATAGGGTTGTTATGAGTTGGAATCGATTCACCAGCAATGGGATTTGGTTATATATATTGTTACTCAAGTGGTCCAGCACCATTTATTGACTAATTCATTCTTTCCCCACTTATTCTTCTGTAGTACCTCTATAATATATCAAGATCCTACACACATTTGACTCTGTTTTTGAGCTTTCTATTCTACTCCATTGTTCTTTTCATCTACTCCTGCACCAATACCACACTGTCTTAATTACTATATTTTTATAATAATAGTTCTAGGTTAATTTGTTAGCAGTTAATGTAGTGAAAGCCAATTTTCCATTTTGTAACAGCTTTATTCAGTTATAATTTACATACCATAAAATTCACCCATTCCAAGTGTACATTGATTTTAGTAACTTTATAGAGTTGTGCCATCAGTGCCACAATTCAGTTTTAAAACATTTCTATCACCCCAAAAATTTCCTTCATGCCTTTTTGCAGTTAATCCCCACTGCAACAATCCCCTAGGCAACAATTGATCTGTTTTTTTGTCCCTATAAATTGGCCTTTTCTAGATATTTCACATAAATAGAATCACACAATATATAATTTTTCGCATCTGTGAAAATCAGTTTTTTAAAGTCAATCCATCTCATGTCCAATTTGCTAAATTTATCACATTTATTAACCTATAAAAAATTAGAAATAGCTCTCTTGAATATGTTGAAACGTGACAATATTTTTTCTTTAAACTATATTGATAGATTACACACACATATATATTCTAAATTATTTTCTTATAGCATTTAAGTGAATGTTTAATTTTTCAAAAGCTAAATTATGAAAACTATATTCTTGCATATATTTAATATAGTCCTGAATATATTCATGTATATATTTAATCTTTTCTCAAATATATTTCTTATAAGCATATATTAATGAAGACTCTATTATTATGAAACCATTGATTATATTCACAAAGAATATATCCTTGAAGTATATAGTATTAAATATATCCTTGACTAGATTTAATATGTTGAATATATGCTTGATTAGAATTCTTATAACTAAAGTCAAGAAGAATATTTCAGGAAACACATTTGTGGGGTTATTCAGTAAATCTGGTAATTTCTGTGAATCAGTCATTTGTGGAATTAATTCTTCAGCAAATTGGCTTTTGGGAAATTGGCTTTTGGCAAACTGGCCATTCCATGAATTGGTCATTTGACAAATTGGCTTTTGGTGAATTGGCCAACTTCAGAATATGCCTCGATAGCTCATGGAGCAAATCCCTTCTTTCTTCTTTTTTCAGATTTATCTTGGTTACTTACGAATCTTTACTCTTATGTATGAATCTTAGAATCTAATTAGTTCTATAAAAAGTCTTATTGAAACTTTGTTAGGAATTGCACTGAATATTGAATATTGCCTAATAGGTTTTTACTGGTGTCTAGAAGGGCTACTGAAACCCTGATGGCACAGTGGTTAAAGCACTTGGCTGCTAACCGAAAGGTCAGTGGTTCAAATCCACCAGCCACTCTGCAGGAGAAGGATGTGGCAGTCTGCTTCGGATTAATTTTGTATGTCAGTATTGTACACAACAACATTGCCAAATCCTCTGACTAGTTCTAAGAGTTTAGTTTCTTTGAATTTTCTATGTAGATAATCGCGTTGTCTGCAAATAATAATTTTTTCTCTTTCCTCATATTTTTCCTTGTGTCATTAGATTTTCTAGAACCTCGAATACAGTGTTGTGTAAGAGAAGAGTGACAGCGGTCATCCATATCTTATTCTTTTTTTTTTTTAATTTTTTATTGTACTTTAGATGAAGGTTTACAGAACAAATAGTTTCTCATTAAACAGTCAGTACACATATTGTTTTATGA
>NW_004443941.1:17378647-17389952 GCF_000243295.1 Trichechus manatus latirostris
TATGACACTGCCCATTTCTGAAATCTTGTTTATCTTTTGGATTTCTAATTGTTGTTTTTGTATGATTTCTAGTTGTGAATTTATTTTAGCATTTTGTTCCTGTATTATTTTCCTGAATTCTTTCATTTTTTTTTTGGTCTGTACTTTCCATGAATTCGTCTATTTTTTCCTCATTTTTATCTGCTTTTTGCTTCAACTCTTGGATAATTCTGAATATTAGAGATTTGAATTCCCTGTCAGTTAGGTCTAGTGCCTTTTCTTCTAGTGGAAGGTCAGCCGGTGTTTTATTTTGGACGCCTACTGGAACTATCCTGTCCTGTTTTTGTAAATGTTTTGATATTGTCTGCTGTCTTCAAGGCATTCAGTGGTTATTTGCCTCATTTATTGGTTGTAGATTTGTTTGTTTTGTCCTGCTTTTTTGTTTTATTTGGTTACATCTGAGCAGGTGGGCTGTGCGTTCTTTGTTGTTCGCTCATCTGTGGGCATGATACTTTTCACCTCCTTCTCCAATGGACAGGGTCAGTCACTCAGGTATGGTACAGCAGGTCAGGCCCAGCTGAAGGGGAGTTGCTGGGATGGGTTGTTTGTGGCACACAGCAGGGCTGACAGTGCAGACCTGGAATCAGTGCAGGGCAGGTTCCAGTAGGCCGTGCCTGTGCTGCTTGGGAGTGTGATGTTCAGTGTACAGTGCAGGTAGGCAGGAAGGAGGGGGTAGATTGTGATGTGTGGAGCTAAGATGGATATGGGAAAGATGAGACAGAGGAGAGAGGAACAGGAGCCAAAAACATTCACACAAACACAAAAGAGTGCTACGGGAGCTTGCTATTGGAGTGGAGAGATGAGAGACTGAGAAATGGGGAAAAAGAAAAATAAAAAAAAAGAAGAGGGGTAAAAGAAAAATAATGAATACATCAGAGACTGGAAATGAAGAAAGAAAAAAAGTGAATAAGAGAGAGAAGAAAACAAAACAAAGAAACAAAAAAACCCAAAACCAAAAAAAAGACAAGAAAAAAGAAATGCCCCCAGGGATGTCCCTGTGCGTCTGTGCAGAGTAAGGGAGTAGCTTCCAAGCCACGCAGTACTGCCCGGCTAGAAGGGCCTCCCAAACCTAGAAAAGAAAAAGAAAACAAACAAACAAATCAGAGCAAACAAACAAAAAAGCCCCGGGGGTCCCACCAGCGGGCAGCACGGGCTGGGAAGTAGTTTCACAGTCAAGCGGCGTTTCACAGCCTCTCAGGAAGAAGCAGAGATAGCGCATGGAGCCAGGTATTTGAGAGAAAGGAGAGGGAGGTGGTGAGAGGTAAGGAAGAAATCTAAAGAAGTGGAAAAAAGCAATACCGGCGGCCAACAAAAGGGACTCAGGGAGCTGCTAAGTGCGGGTGGATGGAGTCCAAGTGACACCGCGGTGAAGGTGGTGCTTCCCAGCCAAGAGACTATGGCTGCAAGAAGCAGAGGAGGCTAAGTGGGGGTGAAGAAGGGTTGGCGGTGGAAAAGCCTATATCGCTGGTTACCGGTCGTTCTCTCTCATGCTGGAAGCTCCGTGAAGTTGCTTTCTCGTACTTCCTGTTCGCTGATCTCAATAGGAGTCAAAGATGGTGGATCCGTGCTGTGGTAGCTGATAGAGGACCTCTGCATGCATCTCTCCTCACTCTCTGTTCTTGGTCAGTTTCTTATTCCATTCGGTGCTTGGCTGAGTTCTTTATCTCTTCATTTGATGCTTAGAGTTTCAGGATTGATGTGTAACTCTGTTTGACTTAGTTTTTCTGATCTTTGCTGCAGAGGGACTGCGTGGTGCTTCTAACTACAGTGCCATGTTGCCCGGAAGTCCCATATCTTATTCCTGACTAAATTTATCACATTTATTAATTTATAGGAGCCCTGGTGGTAGAGTGGTTAAGTGCTCGGCTGCTTAATGAAAGGTCAGCAGTTCGAACTCGCTCGCCACTCCATGGGAGAAAGATGTGGCAGTCTGCTTCCATAAAGATTTACAGCTTTGGAAACTCTATGGGACAGTTCTACTCTGTCCTATAGGATTGCTATGAGTCAGAATTGACTTGATGGCAGTGGGTTTGGGTTGGTATTAATTTATAAAAAGTTAGAAATAGCCGTTTTGAATAGTCCTCTTCAAATGAAATCATGCTAAATTTAAACATTAAGTAAAATATTACTACAGATTTTTGGATAATTCCCTTTATCAGATTAAAAGAGCTCCCTTCTATTTCTAGTTACCTAAGCACTTTATTTTTCTTTCTTTTTTAAGTTATGAATAAGTATTGAATTTTAACCAATATTCTCTGCATTATATTTGAGATGATTATATGTTTTTTCGTATTCCTGGGATAAAGCGTATTTCCAATAACAAAAAAAAAAAAACCCAAATCAATTGCCATCGAGTTGATTCTGACTCATAGTCAGACACTATAGGACAGAGTAGAACTGCCCATAGGGTTTCCAAGACTGTAATCTTTACAGAAGACAACCTCCACGTCTTTCTCCTATGGAGCAGCTTTTGGGTTCCTACCACCAACCCTTCAGTCAGCAGCCGAGCACTTAATCACTGTGCCACCAGGCCTTCTTAAATCATACTTGGTCAAGATATAGTATTGCTTTTAAACGCTTCTGGATTTAATTGTATTTTGTATTTTGCATCTATGTTTTATGAATAAGATTGACATAGAATTGTTTATTATCGTACAATCCTTGTCCAGGTTTACTACCAAGGTTAAACTAGTTTCATAAAAATGTGTTAGTGTTCCCTAATTTTCTATTCTCTGAAATAATTTGTTTTGGGAATGGACTTAAGTATTGATTCAGTTTATCTAATAATGATTACAGGTCCCTTAAAGTGATCAATTTTCCTTGAATCGATTTTTATAATTATCCATTTATCTATGCTTTCAAATTTAGTGGCATAAAGTTGTCTACAGATTATTATATGATTGTAAAATTTTTACTGCGTCTGTAGATACATCCCTTTTATCCACCCCCACCCCCCTATATTATTATTTATATAGTCTCTCTATTTTCTGCTTGGTCTACTAATCTAATAGAGGTGTACTAAAATCTCCCACTGTAATTTTGGATTTTTCGATTTTTTAAATGATAATTATGTCAGTTTTTACTTTATATGCTTTGAAGCTATCTTGTTAGACACATACAAATTTCAGGATAATTATACCTTATTTGTGAATTATTCTTTTCATTATGAAAAGTTCCACTTTATCTCTAGTTATGCTTTTTTGCCTTGAATTATATTTTGCCTGATATAAACAGCTAGCTTGGTTAGTATTTGCTTGGTATACATTTTGTCATCCATTTGGTTTCAGTATTTCTGACATTTTGGTTTGTAGTGTACTTGTACAGAGGACATGACTGGATTTTAACAATATAGTGTGATAAGCTTGTTATATGTGAGTGTAGCCTGTTTGCATTTACGATGATTACTGATGTGGAATTCTTTCTCCTATGTTCTTTATCTTTTCTTTTTTTCTTGTTTTTCCTTGGCTTCTTTTTTTTTTTCTGCTCCTTTTCTGTTTTTTGTTAGACTGATGAAGTTTTCTTTATCCCCACTCTTGCTTTTTCTGCTAGTTTCAAAACTACATATTGTATTTTTAGTATTTTAATGATTATCCATAAAATGTTTAAATTTTCTGTTAGGAAATATTTAAAATATATACACAGTTGTACAGAATAATAATATCCTCATCACTGTACTTACTATTCAGCTTCATCCAATGTTAACATTTTGCTACGTTTGCCTCACGTTTTTTGAAGAAATAAACCATAATAGGTCACTTGAAGAGACCTGTGTACCCCTCTGTGACTCCACCCCCTCTCCCTCTCCTGAGGCAATCACTAAGCTGAATTTGGAATTTATCATTTCCATCCATGCTGCGTACATATATATACGTTTCTAATACATGGTGTCTTTTATAGTTTTAAAAATCTTATATAAATGATATCCTATTGTATGTATAACTCCTCGACTTGCTTTTTTCAATCTTATTATTTTGAGATTTATTCATTTTAACACATGGCTCCAGTTCGTGTCTTTAATTGTTATGTAATATCCACTGAGTAAGGCGCCCTGGTGGCACAGTGGTTAAGCACTCTGCTGTTAACCAAAAGGTCGGCAGTCTGAACCCACCAGCTGCTCTGTGGGAGAAAGATGTGGCAGTCTGCTTCTGTAAAGATGACAGCCTTGGAAACCCTACGGGGCAGTCCTACCTTGTCCTATAGGGCCGCTATGAGTTGGAATAGACAACAGGTTTTATCCATCGAATAAACATGTCACAATCCATTCCCCTGTTGATGGATATTTAGGTTGTGTCCATTTTTTTCACTGTTACAAGTACTTCTGGAATAAAGTTTTTGTGCATACTTCCTTGTGCAAATGTGTGTTTCTTTAGAGTATTTACACTGAAGCAGAATCACGTTATCCTACAGTAGGTGCAATTTTAAGTTTATTAGGTATTGCAAAATTGCTGTACATCATAGTGGTAGCAACTCTATGTATTTGGCATATTTCCCAGGCTCCCTGCATCCATGGTTCCAGCCACGACCTAGTTCGGCCAATAGGATGCATTCGTGTGAAATCTAGAAGAGGGAGTGAGGCAGAGGCCATGCCAGAATGCTGCGCATGTTCTGTTAAGTGCAATTGTGGAGGCATTTGATTTCTGTGGCAGCCTCAGCATTGGACCCAGGGTCTGGTCCCTAGTCTCAAGGGGGTGGAGGGGCAGGGTGCAGGGCATTCGTTTTATTGGTGCAGATCATAGTGGCAGCTTCCTGATCATGGTGGCTCCTGATTATGTAAGAGGCAGCGGCTATTTTGGCGGTCTAACTCAGTGTGGCTTTGGCAATGGTTCCTAAAAGCTCAACCCAGAGTCTGTTTATTTAGTGCAATGATTCTGTGAGCTACTTAATATCCTCTGAGAAATCCCTTTCTATCTGAGCTTGCTAGAGTGGATTCTGTTCTCTGCAACACCCTAACCATTACATTAATTGTTTTTGTGGTGTTTTTCCCCTAAAACCAGGGTGCATTATGTTTTAAGTTCTCTTTCCCTAGGGGTCTATTAAGCTTGTTTTTTTTTTAACCTATGTTTAGTTTGATCATCATTTTAAAGTTTATTCAATGCTTTAAAATGTTTTATTTTTGAAAGAGTAATGCACGCACGTTAAACTTTCAAAAGGCACCAAAGTGTACACAGTGAAACGGAGGTCTCCTCCTCATTGTCCTCAAGCAACCCAGCTCCCCAGAAACAAACACTGCTATCAGTTTTGTGCCTATCCTTAGAGCAATTTTTATGCATATACACGCATGCATGTGTACCTTATTTTTGAAAATTGATGGTAGCATACCATATACATAGTTCTGCACTTAGCGTTTGTGAAAACAAAAACGGTATTGGGGAAATATCATGCACATATGAAATGCACAAAATATATATGTTTCATTTACTTAGTAATTGTAAAGCACACATCTGTGTAACCACCACCCAGATCAAGAAATGGAACATTGCAGCACTCCAGAAGCTTCCTGTCTATCCCTTCAAGGGAACCCTGGTGGCACAATGGTTAAGTGCTGGGCTGCTAACTAAAAGGTTGGCGGTTCTAATCCACCCAGCAGATCTGCAGGAGAAAGACCTGGAGATCTGCTCCCGTAAAGGTTACAGCCTAGAAAACTCTACGGGGCAGTTCTACTCTGTCACATGGGGTCGCTGTGAGTCAAAATCAATTTGATGGCACCAAAAAACAACAATTACATGTTCCCCCTTCCCTGCAGAGGGAACCATTATCTTGCCTATTGGGATATTCATTTCCTTGCATTTCTCTATAGTTTTGCCTCCTCCAAATACATCTGTAAACAATAAGGTTTAGTTGCCTCTTCTTAAACTTTATATAAATGGAATCATATGTATTCTTTTGTGTCTTACCTTTTTTGCTCAATATTGTATTTTTGGGATTTATCCATGTTGTTGAATGTAATGCATTTTGCTTTTTTTTTTTTCCGCTTCCGAATATATCTTGGAGATTGTTCCATCACACTACACGTAAGCACCATAATTTATTTAACCAATGTCATATTATAATGAAACGTGCAAAGACTTGGAGTTAGAAAACTAAAAGTGAAGAACACGCTTGGCATTTCTCAAGCTGAAAGAACTGAAGAAAAAGTTCAAGCCTCGAATTGCAATTTTGAAGCGTTCTATGGGTAAAATATTGAATGATGCAGGAAGCATCAAAAGAAGGTGGAAAGAATACACAGTCACTGTACCAAAAAGAAAGAATTGGTTGATATTCAACTATTTCAGGAGGTAGCGTATGATCAAGAACCGATGGTATTGAGGGAAGAAGTCCAAGCTGCACTGAAGGCATTGGTGGAAAACAAGGCTCCAGGAATGGATGGAATACTAATTGAAATGTTTCAACAAATGGATGCAGTGGTGGAGGTGCTCACTCGTCTATGCCAAGAAATTTGGAAGACAGCTACCTGGCCAACCAACAGGAAGAGATCTATATTTGTGCCCATTCCAAAGAAAGGTGATCCGACAGAATGTGGAAATTATCGAATAATATCATTAATATCACATGCAAGTAAAATTTTGCTAAAGATCATTCAAAAATGGTTGCAGCAGTACATCGACAAGGAACTGCCAGAAATTCAAGCTGGATTCAGAAGAGGATGTGGAACGAGGGATAGCATTGCTGATGTCAGATGAATCTTGGCTGAAGGCAGAGACTACCAGAAAGATATTTACCTGTGTTTTATTGACTATGCAAAGGCATTCGACTGTGTGGATCATAAGAAACTGTGGATAACATTGTGAAGAATGGAAATTCCAGAACACTTAATTGTGCTCATGAGGAACCTGTACATAGACCAAGAGACAGCCATTTGAACAGAATAAGGGGATGTTGCATGGTTTAAAATTAGGAAAGGTGTGCGTCAGGCTAGTATCCTTTCACCGTAATTATTCAATCTGTATGCCGAGCAAATAATCTGAGAAGCTGGACTGTATGAAGAACGCAGCATCAGGATCAGAGGAAGATTCATTAACAACATTGCACATGGCACAATCTTGCTTGCTGAAAGCAAAGACTTGAAGCACTTACTGATGAAGATCAAAGACCACAGACTTCAGTGTGGATTACACCTCAACATAAAGAAAACAAAAATCTTCACAACTGGACCAATAAGCAACATCATGATAAATGGAGAAAATATTGACGTTGTCAAGGATTTCATTTTACTAGGATCCACAATCAATGCCCACGGAAGCACTCAAGAAATCAAACAACTTACTGCAGCCAGCAAATTTCTGCAAAAGACTTCTTTAAAGTGTTGAAAAGCAAAGATGTCACTTTGAGGGCTAAGGTATGCCTGATCCAAGCCATGGTATTTTCAATCGCCTCACATTTGTGGGAAAGCTGGACAATGAATAAGGAAGACTGAGGAAGAATTGATGCCTTTGAATTATGGTGTTGGCAAAGAATATTGACTATACCATGGACTTCTAGAAGAACGAACAAGTCTGTTTTGGAAGAAATACAGCCAGAGTGCTCCTTGGAAGCGAGAATGGTGAGAGCTCGTCTCACCTACTTTGGTCGTGTTAGCAGGAGGGACCAGTCCCTGGAGAAGGACATCATGCTTGGTAAGGGAGAGGGTCAGTGAAAAAGACCCTCGACACCCTCAACGAGATGGATTGACATAATGGCTGCGACAGTGGTCTCAAATATAGCAATGTTGCGAGGATGGCACAGGACTGGGCAGTGTTTGCTTTGAGTCGAAGCTGACTCAATGGCACCTAACAACAACAAATGTCATATTGATGAGCATTTAGATTGTTTTCCATTTTTTGCTATTTTCCATATACTTAAATATTCTTGTATATACACCTAGAAATAAATCAGTAGAATAAATTCCTAAATGCTAAATCCCTGAGTCAGAGATGATATTCGTTTATACTTTCGATAGACATTGCCAAATTGCTCTTCAAAAAGATTACATTAATTTTTACTCCCATCAGCAATGTCAAGTTTCTACTTCCATACACCTTCTCCAACGCATTTAAACTTCTTTCCTATTTGATAAGTGAAAATGGGCTTCATCGTACTTTTAGTTCATGTGTTTCTCATTATTAGAGACGTTAGGCCTCTTTTCACTTTTAGAAGTTATTTTGTATTGTCTTTTTTGTTAGTTGGACTTCTTATTGACTTACAGAAGCTTTTATGTTAATAGAACTGGTCCTCTTTGAGGTGCTATGAGTTGCAAATATTTTCTCCCAGGTTTTCCGTTTGCTTGTGTTTTTGTTTTTGTTTTTTTTTTTCTTTTGACATTGTTTATAGTGTTTTTCCCCAGGCATAAATTTGTTTTTTATATAATTAGGTGTATCAATCTTTGTTTTTATGGTTTCTAGGTGTTATGGCGTTCCTCGAGGTGCTTTCTGACTCTGGGATCATTAAATACTTTCCCCTGTTTCCTTCTTGCTTTTTAAAGTTCATTTTTAATGTTTATATCATTGATCCATCTGGAGCCTTTTTTGGTGTAAAATCTGAGATAGAGATACAAATTAACTTCTATCCGTAGTTCCACTGATTTTTTTACTCCTGTGCCGTAACACATGACTTTAATTTTGTAGCTTTATCATGCTTTTTAATATCTAGCTGGACCCTCAGTATGCCTCTTTCCTGGAAATTTTCTGGCTATTCTTGGTTGTTTATTTTTCCAAGTGAAATTTAGTATCAGCTAAATTTAGTCTAATTCTCCTTCCCCTACCAAAACAAAAATCTTACTGGGATTTATAGATTAATTTAGGAAATAGTAACATTTTTATCTACCACTCATCTGTCGATTTTTTCTACTGTGGTGACTTGCGTGTTGCTGTGATGCTGGAAGCTATTGCAAATACCAGCAAGGTCACCTACGGTAGACAGGCTTTAGTGGAGCTTTCAGACTAAGACAGACTAGGAAGAGAGGTCTGGCAATTTACTTCCAAAAATTAGCTTATGAAAACGCTATGGATTGCAACAGAATATTGTTGGATATAGTGCTGGAAGATGAGCCCCCAAGGTTGGAAGGCACTGCACAATGACCTCAACAATGGACTTAAACATGCCAATCATCATAAAGATGGCAGAGGTCTGGGCAATGTTTCATTATGTTGTACATAGGGTTGCCGTGAGTCGGAGCCAACTCAGTGGCAACTAACAACCACAACAACATCTTTTTGATGTTGAATCTTTCAGTATAAGAACATAGTTTCTTTTGATTCAGTTTTTTCTGGTTTATGTCGTCACTCAGTAGTATTTTAAATGATCTAGCTCTTGAACGTCCCTTCCTCAATTTATTTCTAATCATCCTTTCTTCCATTATCTCTTCTGACTGGTTACTGCCTTTATTTAGAAGGGCTACGGGTTTCTTAAAGAAACTCTGGTGGTACAGTGTTTAAAGCACTCATCTGCTAACTGAAAGGCTGGCAGTTTGTGACCCACCAGCTGCTCTGCGGGAGAAAGATGTGGCAGTCTGCTTCCATAAAGATTTACAGCCTTGGAAACTCTATGGGTCAGTTCTGTTCGTCTTATAATGTTGCCATGGCTTGGAATTGACTTGAGGGTAAACAAGAATAACAAACCAATTTCTTTATGTTAATTTTGTACACAGCCACATTACGAATTGTAATCGTTTTTCATTTAATTCTCTTACTGTTTTTTCCCCAGGTAAACAATCACATCGTATACAACTAATGAAAATTTCATTTTTGTCTCATTGCATTGGCCAGTTATTCCAGAATGATATTGCATAATAGTGATAAAAACCACCATCGCTGATTTGTTTTATCTGTAATGGGTCTGCTTCTACTATTCCATTCAACCAATTGAGGTTTTGCTCCAACTAAGTTGGAGACAGTTGACGGTATGCAGAAAAGATGGCAGCAAAGTCCATGACCCTCTTTAAAAGTGACTTTGACTCTGTCCCATTGGCAAGGCTGGGTTGCAGGGAGGATTCTGCCTTACTCAGTTTCCCATCTTGCCACTTCCTCCAGAGAAATCTTGTGAGAGATAGAGACCGGGTGAGGGGAGTGGAGAATGGGGGATTTTAGAGAATGTTATGGATTCCTCTTAACTGCCAAAGCCACCTGCCCATGGACAGTTAGCTCTCTGGAGGCACAGGCTAATAGGTGCTTTCATTAACATCTCATCTGCTGATGACTGTATTCGACTCCATGGGTGGACCGGGAAGCTGTTTGACTAACGAAGGCAGGAAAGAATACAAAGAAAGAGAACATGTACTTGCTTTTCCTCCTAATGCAAAATTTGAATATTTTTGTCTCTTCACTGTTAATAACATAACAACCTATTTATATTTATCACCAATTCGCCTGTATTACAGAGCCCCCTTCGCCTCCTCCTGGTCATCACGGAAACCTTAGAGTAACATTCTTTTCTCAGTTAACCTTTCCTTCCAGGACAGTTTCTTTTTGAGAGGAAACATTTGATAAAGCTCAGAGTAATTTTAAATACATGAGTTGCCATGTTAACACTTGTCACTTATCATATGCACTTCAGTCCGACCTCCCTGCCACGCTGTTAACCTTCGGAGACACCGTTAAAGCAAGCCATTTGCAGTTGCCCTGTGAAAACTCTGCATTTAAATTGCTTTTCCTCTCTTCCCCAAATTTTCCATAACTATAAATAAAATTTAATTACCATTCCAAGAAGTGTAAGCAAATCTTCTATTACATTTTTTAATCTTTTATCTCCTCCTTGTCCCTCCACCAAATATACAGTTTATCAGGCAGCCTCCCTGCTTCCAGTGGCTCCCAACTCCCCTCTCCCTCCCCCACACAAACGGAGTCTACTTTCCCTTCTGTCCAGTTGGCTTGCAGTCCAAACTGGCACTCCAGGGCCTACGTCACCAACACGAGCATGTCCGTAAAGGAGGTCGAGGGGGAAATCAGGATCTAGGTCTGCTGACCATGCCCTTTTTGTGTCTCCCTCTCCTGGCAGCCAAATGTGGCTTGTCCAGGGTAGTGTCTTCACCGTACCAAAAGGGCAAATTTCCAGATTTCCTTTTGTCACTATGAGGTTGGGTCCAAATAACATCTTGGAAAGGCACACCAATAACAATTTACCTTGAAGGCTGTATTCTTTTTTAAAGCTCTCTTTTTAATACATGATTTCACTTATTCTTGACAAAATCCTCATAATGTAAGAACAGTGGGTATTTCTTACCCCATTGATGCAGATAGGGAAATTAAGACACTTTCCTGCTACACACACACACATACACACACACACACACACA
>NW_004443941.1:17390510-17392282 GCF_000243295.1 Trichechus manatus latirostris
AACAGAGGACAGCTGGACATGTTGCTCAGATGGGAGCAGGAAGATCAAGCAAGAGAAAGACTGAGAAGGCCTAGAACTTTTATTCGAAGCAGAGCAACAATGGCGGGGTGAGGGTGGAGGATAGGAGTTAGACAAGTCTGGATCTTCTATCTACTAGTGCCTGGCTGGGTGTAGGATAACTTGGGTACAGCATTCAGGGAAGGCTGTCAAAACTGCTGACTGCTCATAGCTAATAAGAACACTAATAATAATAATTGCTGTGTGCCAGGTACTCTTTTAAGTGTTTTATATGTAACAACTCATTTAGTCCTCCAGCAACCCTATGCGGGAGGGAATATTATTATCTACATTTTACACCTGAAAAAATTGAAGCCAAGAGAGGTAAGTAAATTATCTATGTTCATACAGCTAGTAAGTGGCAGAGTGAGGAGTCAAACTTGGGCTCCGGAGCCCATGCCCTTAAGCATTACACCAGGGCATCGATGGTGGCAAGACAAAATCTAAACCTTGGTTTGATGGTTTTATAATTTGGGATGCGTTCGGCTGCAAGTATCAAAAAGTGTAAGACACTTGTACAATAAGGAAATTTAAAAGCATAGTTTGCTTGTTTGGTGGCTCAGCAACATTACCAAAGACTCGAGTCTTTCTACCTCTCTGCTCTGCCATTGCTGGGTGTGCATCTGTGTCCTCAGGCTGTCTCCACTTGTGATCACATGATCGCTAGTGCAGGTGGCAACATTACGTCTGGACATGACAAATTATGAGAGAGAAAAGACCATTGCTACCTGGCAGTGGAGAAGGTTTCCTTGGGAGAAAAGGAAACATTCCCCAGAAGCCCCTAGAATATTTACTCACATTTTATGGACTAGAATTACACCCCCTACCCATGCCTAAGCGACCCATATGACTAACTTAGACCAATCAAGTTTTGCCCTTTGGGGCAACCAAGGCCTGCTTCCCCTGAAGCAGAAGGTCACACAGAGTAGGGTGGAAAACTGAACAAAAACCAGCTCTGTTAGGAAGGTGGGAGTGGGAGAGAGGATACTGAAAAGACATCCAATAGTGTCTGCTCCGACTTTGAAAAATAATAGTTAATAAGGTCATTTATAAGTCATGCTCACTATCATCATGTCATATTCACTGAAACACGTGTCATTAATACCTGTCAGATTCAGCTTTTTCACATTTTTTGAAAATACATTACAACATCACCTCTTCTGCAGTTCATCTGGCACAATCACCTTCTCATAAAGGCTTACAAATATAAAAGTAGCTGGGGTTACCCATCTTATTTTGATAATACACTGCTCAACTTTTTCATTGAAGAAAATTAGGGAAAGGGAAAAAGGGAGGAGACACATGGAAGGCCAGATAAATATGTATTAAAGTGTCCTAAAGGAGTAACTTGCTGTCCCCTCCCTGCCCCTTTTTATGAGCCACAGTGGAGTGAAGTAGAGTGGGTGAGAGCCTCAACTTTGGGGCCAGAGAGTTGGTTCAAAACCTGGCTCAGACAAAACACAAACTATCTGACTTTAGGCAAGTGACTTCATCTTTCTGAAACTTAATTTCTTTTTTGCAAAAGAGGGGTGAGAGTGGTGTTGTTGTGAGGAATTGAGGAGGTGGTCCTAGAGTCTTCTCTTGCCTCATTGCCATGTCCCTTAAGCTTTCAAGTCCATCCTGGCTCCTCTTGGCACTTGTGACATCCATCCCTTCTTCTCCATCATCATCCTGCATAACCATGCTACACCTCCTGAAGCTGGACTTGCTGCAAT
>NW_004443941.1:17392789-17394524 GCF_000243295.1 Trichechus manatus latirostris
CTTAACCTCTGTGCCACCAGGGCTCCTAGCAGGAAATACATGTTCCTTTTTAGTGGGATTTGACTTTGGAGTCAGAGGGGACTGGATTCTAATCTCAGCTCTACTACTAACCAGCTGCGAGACCTCAGGCAAGTAGCTTTACCGCTCTGAGTCTCAAGTTCCTGATCGCTCCAGTGTTGCTTGTAGAGTTGTTGTGAGAATTAAGAGCATGCAAGGAACATGCCTAGGACAGTGCCCAAATCCCAGAAAGTTCTCAAAAGAGACAGTTGTTATTATTATCAGCTTATACGTCTCAGCTCAAGTTTCATTTCCAGTGCCTTGGCTAGAACTGGCCAGTCTCTTCCTCGTTTCTACATAGAACCCTTTACATAGGCCCGTTTCAGCATCTGTACCACATTCTTTACAACGATTTTTGTTTGAGGCTGTCTTAGGCTTCTCTAAAGAAACAGAAGTGGAGACGGAAAGATGAATAGATAGAAAAATGGATAGATAGATAGAGAGAGAGAAGGAGAAAGATCTACTTAAAGGAATTGGCTCAGCAGCTGTAGGAGGCTGGCAAGTCCAAGATCTATAGGTCAGGCAAAAGGCTGGAGACAAACTGCAGGCTTTTGTCTCCAAATCTGTAGATCAGGCAGCAGGAGGAGTGAAGAGTAAGAAAAACATCTGGAAAAATATCTGTTTGTAGTCTGGAGGCAGACTATGTCCTAAGGAAACTCTTTTTTTGCTCTTAAGGCCTTCAACTGATTGATTGAGGCCCGCCCACATTATGAAGGTAATCTGCTTTACTTGAGGCCAACTGATTTAATTGCACTCAACTACCTAATAACAGCAACTAGACTAGTGTTTGACCAAACAACAAAGTACCACAGCCTAGCTAAGTTGACATATAAAATTAACCATTACAAAGGCTTTCCCCCATTTCTACCTCCATAGACTAAGCTCCTGGAGAGCAGGAACCACACTTACTTGGTTTTGAAACCCAAGTGCCTAGTCTTTCATGGGCAGGCACTTAGCTACACGAATGTGCAACTGGCGCAATTAGCATCAACAGCCTTCATGGAACATCATCCTATGTCCAGCCCCGTGCCAGGCTCTGGCCTGAACTTCTCCAGAAAAACCCCAGAATTAGGGCTAGATATGGTGGCAAAAGTTCATTAGGTACAACAATCCTGACTCCCAGTCCTCTGGGTAACCTAGTTGGGTCCCCCTGCCATGCCTGGTGACCCCATTGTCCTCCCTCTCCAGGAACAGCCAAGAATGGAGGTGAACTTATTTAAACACACACACAAATGTCCAAATTGCTTTTCCCTCTCTCCTTTTCTCTGGTGAACAGAAAGTAGCCTTTCAGGGGCATTGTGCGTCCGAGATATCTCCCAAGTCAATTTGTCAGTCTCATTTTCAGATGAGGCAAGGTCTCATGCACATGACCAGGGCTACAGAAAGGTCTCGGGGAAGGAGCAGGGAGAGGATCTGGCCACGGTGAGCAGGGGTCAGATTGTTGGACAGCTTCCTGAAAACAGTCTTCATGTCCAGAACTTTTTTTCTGAGCCCGTGGACAAGGCTAGATTGAAAGTCTGGTTTACCTACACTCCTCCCCCCGAGCCCACTCCATTTTTATATTGCTCCAAGGTTAATAGCCATGTCGTGTGGGGTCATAGAAGACATCTGTGTCTCAGATAATATGCTTACGGTGATTACCACACATAATTGACTGACCTTCCCTCATTCTTTCCCT
>NW_004443941.1:17395516-17410057 GCF_000243295.1 Trichechus manatus latirostris
GTCAACCAGGGTATAACGCTTGATGGCACCGCCTCACCCAGATCTACCATCTCGGTGTTTGCCCTCTGAGATGCTCATCAGCTCCCCAAACTTCTACAATACTTCGTCTCAGGAGGATTAACAGGGAGGCAAGTGTCAACAAGAAAGTTTTCTGCCACAGTTTATCACATGAGTGCTGCTTCAGAGTTGTTTTAATTTGTGCAATAACCTGAATTGGGTTCTAGTTGCCACTTAGGAAAATCTACCTGGAATTGTCAATTCACCACCATTTCACATAAGTCATCCATGTCTTCCACTGGTGAGAGAGGGACCAAGGAGAAAGTGGGGGGGAGGAGTTGCAATGGCTTAACAGGAAAATTATACATATTCTAAGTATATGGGTGATCTTTAGAAAATCTCAGCATCACTTCATAATTATATACTACAAGTTTTAATTAACTAAAGCTCTGCAAATCATAATGCCCTATTAAAATGCAATTAATTCTTTGATTAAAAAACAAAACACACAAGTATTTACAGCAAAAACACAAGTAGAATAATTACAAATATCATGTACCTATTTCTTTTATTTGGGTGTCACTTATGATGTTGCCTGCTCCCTTCATTAATTCAAACACACACATTATCTCGCTTCCACAGCAGCATGAGTGACAGTGGCCACCAAACACACAGCACTATATCCTATTGATTTCGGCAAATCCTGAACAATGCCATTTGCATGCTTGTTTCTGTAATAATAAAGATATGCCATTCAGAATTAAAGCCCGGCCAGGCTAGTGGCAACTAATTGTGTTGTATGTAATGAGTGCAATTTCAATTTGATATCACCCTCAGCTTTTCTTGCCGCACTCGCTAAGTACTTTCAAGTCTTTGTGGAGAAATAATTGATTTTTTTTGTGCTGTGGGCACAAGAAAATTATTATGATCTTTTGAATAATGCCAAAGAAAAGACCATGAATGATTTAAATTGGTATATGAAGAAGGCTTCGCCGTGGACTGCGGCTTGACTGACATCCTTCTAGTGCAGTATCTAGATTAGCAGTTTTTAAGGAGGCAGCTAATATGAAACTGGTAAAACAGAAAAGGTTGCTACCGGGATTGGGTGGTGGTGGGGATTGGGTGGTGGTGATGGGGTGGTGGTGGTGAGGGGTGTTGTTCCATTTTGTTTGTTACCCGGGAAGAGCAACAAATTGGGAATTGAAGGCATGACGCGATTACATAATTGCCTGGCCCTCACCACTGAGGGTATGTTTCCACTGATAAATTACACATGTGAAATGGGCCGATAGGCGAGGGCTAAACCAGGATTGTGAGAACAGCTGTAGTTCAATGGGTAGACCCACCTACAGTGGGCAGGTCCCTCTGTATGGAACATGAAAGTTAGCATCATTTTCTGACATTCCACTCCAGGAAGAAATTTGGAGTAGGGTGGCCAGGGAGTTACTTTATTTATTCCTTAATCTTCCCGTTAGGTATAACTGCTCAATCCCACTGTGAACATTGTATAGGTCTGGCAGAAGAGCTAAAGTCTACTTTTAACCTCGGATGATAACAGGAAAGGAAATCTAAACCTAAGACAGGTTTCCTTTGTGCTCATGAAACCTCAGGGCTGCAGACCCAACCAGGACAACTGGTCCATCTCCACTCTTCACCCACTCCCAACCCCCAGCTAAATCCAGGCTCCTCAAAGCCTCCCATCCCCAGCGTGGCAGCCTGAACTGTAATGATGAGGGAATAAGCAACTTAGAAGGATGGATCACGGATTCAAAACACAATTCCACCTTAAAATGCATCCACCTTCCAAATCTCATTCTTCAGAGGAGGGGGTGTTGTTAATTTAGTTGGTCATAACTAAATAGTTTCTAATCTGGAGCAGGAGGCTGCTGGGAATATTGGACAGTTTAAAGGTTAATCACCATCGCCTGGTTATACAAGTGAGGCAGAACTAATTCCTCCAAAGGCAAATGGCTTGCAGTTTTATCAGCAGTGCAGATTAGAAGTGTTAATATACAGAACAGAATGGACGCTTAAGGGCCGGTTTTCCCCTTATCGGCAAACTTTGCAACAGAACTCCGCTCCAGCACAACCTCTGCACTTCTATAATAAGGCCCCTTATTTTGCCTCTCGAGCAGAACTATCAAACAATCCTGTCCAAACCACTGCCACCAAAATCAGGGTATTACAGACCCCGGCTAATTGGAAGATCACTATAATGAAAGAAAAGATAAAATACTTTGGCTGTTGGCCTAAAACGTGGATCAACACAACATAGGAAGCTATCTTGCTATGTCACATTCGGAGAGATTTACATAAACAATAAACTCAATCCAACTGCCCTTCAAAATACATCTTTGTTTACAGTAAATGCAACCTAAAACCAGACTAGAGGAGGCGGGAGAGGTACTTTACATACGCAATACGATTAGGCCAGCGATTAGGCCAGCAGTTTTGCAACCGTGCAGGAGAGCAGGGACCGTGCGTATTTCCTCTCTTGCGATCAGCAGGGAGAAAATGGTTTTTAATGTTCTCCACGCTTCCTGTATCACAGATATTTAAATATTTGGACCACTCAGTATGCTAAAATGCTTGTACCAGGCACAGAAATTGACTTCCATGCTTCTGCTGTAGCTGCAGGTGCCCTTCCTGGAGAGGAAGAAATGGAGGCTGTGGAAGGGGAGGGTTAAAGGGCCGCAGGGACTGGCACCCAAGTGACTCAGTGGGCTTTCCTTTGAAGACTGAAGGTGGGAGGGATGTGAGGGCTGCAGGTGTGGAAGAAGGGGTGTTTTGTTTAAGAGCAAAATCAGAGAAAATCAACCTCACCGAGCAGACACCGTAATGTCTCCTTGGTGGGAAATCTTTTAAGACCAAACATTCCAAACACACAAGGAAGAGACTTTCCCAGGGCTGTGCGCTAAAAGCAGGTCCATCCAAGCTATGTATCTGGGACCAGATTTATTTTTTTCCCAGCTATGCCAGGCAACCTGGATGAATCCACCTCCCTGGCATCATTCAGTGATTTTTCACCTCTGGCTGCCGGCTCTTGCCAGCATCCAGAACACCTGCTTTCCTAAGCCAGGGGCTAACTGAAACGCAAGGGTTGGGGGGTATCCTATCAGGTAGCAATAGACTTCTGTCATTCTTTTATTCAATCCCCCATTCTTTCATTGCGCGAACTCCTAGAAGAAGAAAGCCATGTCTTTTGCCTGAATAGCCCACAGCACCTGGAAGAGTGTTCCAATCAGATACTTTATAGACTCGTGATGACCCCATGCATAACGGAACAAAATGCTGCCCAGTGTTGCGTCATCCCCATGATCAGTTGTGGATCAGGCCCTTGTGACCCACGAAGTTTTCATTGGCTGATTTTTGGAAGTAGATCACCATGCCTTTATTCCTAGTTTGTCTTGGTCGGCAAGTTCCACTGAAACGTGCTCAGCATCACAGCAACACGCAAGCCTCCACTGACAGATGAGTGGTGGCTGTGCATAAGGTGCATTGGCTGGGAATTGAACCCAGATCTCCCTCATGGAAGGTGAGAATTCTACCACCGAACCACTAATGCCTCATTCATACTTCATACAAAATGACTAATGCTTTCAATATATATTCATTGAATGCTGTTGATGCTGCAGAGAGCATAGGCTGCCTGCAAGGAACTAATGAGCTACACAGGGGAGGGCCAAGACTAACACCTAGAGAGTTAGCACACTACAGGATATGAATGGGCACACAATAAAAGGGAAAACGTGACATGAAGTGTGACTAAGTGTCACCTACCTAGTTCAGGCAAAAAAATGCATTGGAAGTTCAGAGGAGGGCGAGGCCTATGTGGCCAAAGTGGTCAACAGAGTCTTTGTGGAGGAGGGACTTGAGCTGAGCCTATGATTCATTTATGTGTTTAGTCATTCCTTCACTCAGCACTTACTGTGCTCCTACTATGTCCCTGCAATGTTCTAGATACTGGGGACGCAAAGATGAGTAGAGCAAGGTCCCTAATGTTAAGGAGCTCATGGTTGGAGGTGAAGAAGAGGGACGCACACATAACCAAATAACCCTGTCTTAGATCCTCGGACTGGGTAACAAATTGCCACAAAGTAGGTAGCTTTAAACAAAAGAGATTTATTGTCTCAGAGTTCTGGAAGCGAACAGTCCAAATTCAGGGTGTCAGTAGGGCCTTGTTCTCTTCAAAGTCTCTAGGGGAAGATCCTTTCTTGTCTCTCCCATCTTCTTGTAACCCCAGGAGTTCCTTGGCTTATCGAAGCATCTTCACATAGCCATCATTCTCTGTCTCTCTGTGTGTCTTCTCCTCTTTACAAGGGACACCATTCAGATTGGCTTAGGACCCACCCTACTCCAGAAGGACCTCATGTGAATTTAACTGATAACATCTTCAAAGACTATTTCCAAATAAGGTCATGCAGTATACAATACTGGTGAAGTCAGCACAACTTGACCAAGCAAGTTCATGGAAGCTTCATAGACACACCCAAATTACCTGAGGGACTGAATTACTGGACTGAGGGCTGGGGACCATGGTCTCGGGGGACATCTAGCTCAATTGGCATAACATAGTTTATAAAGACAATGTTCTACATCCTACTTTGGTGAGTAGTGTCTGGGGTCTTAAAAGCTTGTGAGCAGCCATTTAAGATATTCCACTGGTGCCACCCCGTCTGGAGCAAGGGAGAACAAGGAAAACCAAAGACACAAGGGAAAGATAAGTCCAAAAAACTAATGGGCCACAACTAACACAGCCTCTACCAGACTGAGTCCAGCACAACTAGATGGTGCCCAGCTCCCACCACCGACTGCTCTGACAGGGATCACAATAAGAAGGTCCTGGAAAGAGCTGGAGAAAAATGTACACAAATTCTAACTCACAAAAAAAGACCAGACTTACTGGTCTGACAGAGACCAGAGAGACCCTGAGAGTATGCTCCCCCGACACCCTTTTAATAACTCAGTACTGAAGTCACTCCTGAGGTTTACCCTTCAGCCAAAGATTAAACAGGCTCATAAAACAAAATGGGCATGCCAGCCCAGGAGCAAGGACAAGAAGGCAAGAAGGGACAGGAAAGCTGGTAATGGGGAACTCAAGGTCGAGAAGGGGAGAGTGGTGACACATTGTGGGGTTAGCAACCAATGTCACAAAACAATATGTGTATTGTTTAATGAGAAACTAATTTGCTCTGTAAACTTTCATCTAATGCACAATTAAAAAAAAAAACAAGGTCATGTTCATAGGTGTCAGGGGTTAAAACTTCAGCATAAATTTTGAGGGACACTATTCAACCCATAACAAACCCCAATACATCAGGCCTCTGGCACTCCCAGGTTTAACATGTGAAGCATTGGCTCACATTATAAGTCAGTGTAAAGGGCAATGCCATAAAGACATTTGTGCAGAATGGTGGATGTTAGGGGGCCTGGATATGGAGGGAGACACTTTGCTGATGGATGAATCTGGCCAACTGCCAGCTTAGCTATAAAGGCAAGCAGAGCAATGGGGCAGTAAGTGAGGGGATAGTGAGGCCTAGGGAGGATTTTTTAAAGAAGGGAAAATTCACAGCATGGTTATCTGCTGATGAGACTCAACCAGAAGAGAAGAAAAAATGATGGTGCAACAGAGAGAGGACACAATTACAGGAGCAGAGTTCTCGAGTACATGGTGGGGGTGGAGAGGTCTAGTGCACAGGGAAGGGTAAGGGGCACCAACTCATCATCGTTTGCCCAAGATTTTCCCAGTTTTTACACTGAAAGTCCCACCTCCCAGGAAACCCCTCAGTCCTAAGCAAATTAGGATTGTTGGTCACCCTTGTCGAGGGTCAGCCTTAGATACTGGGATGAGGGGGTGGGGGGTAGAGCAGATGATGTGGATGTAGGTGAGTTGGTTGATTTGGTGAAGGATGAAAAGGTGGCCCTCTTTTGATGTAAAATAAAAGGAGTATTATATTAATTTAGAGGAATGAGGGAGAGGAAGGTGTCATGGTGTGAATTATGTCCCCCAAAAAATGTGTGTATTAATTTGGCTGGGCCATGATTCCCAGAATTGTGTGGTTGGCCTCCATTTTGTGATTCTAATTTTATGTCAAAGAGGATTAGGGTGGGATTGTAACACCACCCTTACCCAGGTCATATTCCTGAACCAAAGTAAAGGGAGTTTCCCTAGGGTGTGGCCTGCAGCACCTTTTACCTTACAAGACATAAAAGGAAAGGGAAGCAAGCAGGGAATTGGGGACCTTATACCATCAAGAAAGCAATGCTGGGAGCAAAGCGTGTCCTTTGGACCAGGGTCCCTGCGCAGAGAAGCTCCTAGTCCAGGGGAACACCGAAGAGAAGAAGGCCAACAGAGAGAAAAAGCCTTCCCCTGGAGCTGACACACTGAATTTGGACTTTTAGCCTACTTTAACTGTGAGGAAATAAACTTCTCTTTGTTAAAACCATCTAGCAGCACTAGATGACTAAGACAGAAGGGGCTGGAGGTTTGGGGAGAGAGGAGTTGATAGGAAATATTCATCTCAAATAGGGGAAAGGGAATATGTTAGAGTTTCTGGACAGTGCTGAGTGCCCACGTGACATTTGGGGTCATAAATTGAAGGTGAAGCCAGTAGGGATGGCCCTGTGCTTTTCTCCAGCCAAGTTCAACTGCTGAAGTGAAAAGACCAAGTAGGAGGAGAATGGCATTTATCCAGAGCATACGACCCTGGGTGGAGAAACTGAGGCCTCAGAGCTAGTTAAGTCAATTTCAGGAATACACAGACAATTCATGTGAGAGCCCAGGGGATCTGCCTCTGTTTGGTGCTCTCTGTCTTCCAGAAAGTGGCATTCAGGCCTCACGAGCCCCTTGACCAAAGGAGTTTCTCTGTTCTTCAGAAAACCTGCCCTCCCCCACCCCTGTGAGACCCAGTCTAGGCAAGCTGACAGGTTGTGCTAGGCAGCAGAGAGGAGGCAGGCCTGAACAGACAGGCACACGACAGAAGGGAGTCCAGGGCCAGGGGACATCCAGTTGGCAAGCGCCAACCACAAGGCAGGAGGACCTCAAGAACTTCTCCCCATTGATGGGAACAGTGGTCTGCCAAGGAATTTAATTTTGTGTGCCTATGGAAGCATCCGAACATATAATTATGCAATTTCCTTCTTCAAACCAGTGCAGAGAAGATGAGATGGCAGTCTGCTCCATCTCTGCTGTACCCTGGCTCCCAGTGGTGCAGAGAGAACTCAACCACAGCTTTCTTTGGATTCTTTCTCTTAACTCTCTAGCACAGTCTTGGTCATTTCTTGTATTTCTTATTGGGGGAAAAGGCCAAGAGAATCCCAGGAGCATCAGAAGAGGGATCTTGGACAAGAGAATTTCATACTTTACCACAGGGGAACTGTGCTGGTGCAGTTGAATAGAAGGCACAAGTCTTAGTTCTCTAGGGTGGACGTAATAAAATATCACAAAGTGGATAGCTTTTGTTGTCGTTGTTGTTGTTAGTTGCCATCGAGCCAGTTCCAACTCATGGTGACCCCAAATGTACAGAGTAGAACTGTTCCTTAGGGTTTGGGAATCAGAATGCCAGAACTGACCTCTGAGGTGCCTCTGGGTGGATTTGAACCAACCTTTCTGTTAGTAGTTCAGTACTTAACCATTTGCACCACCCAGGGACTCCTGTGGGTGACTTTAGAGAACAGAAATTTATTTTCTTACAGTTCTGGAGGCTAAAAGTCCAAATCAGGGTCTTGGCCATGTCAATTCCTTCTGTGGGCTTCTCTCCTAGTTTCTGGTGACTACTGGTAATCCTTGGCATTCCTCTTCTGCTTATAGATGCATCTGCCTCCATGGTCACATGGCGTCTTCCCCCTGTGTTTCTATCTCTCTGTGACTGTACTACCCTTTATAAGACACGGTTTAGAAGGGATTAGGTTTAGGACCCCCCCTACACCGGTATGACATCATTAATATAGCAAAAGGAAAATTCTATTTCCAAACGTGGTCATATTCACAGGTACAGGGGTTAGGACTTCACATCTTTTTGGGCAACACATTTTAACTCATAATAGGATGTAATAACTCGGTCAACATTTATTGAGCATTTAGTGTATATGTGGAGCCCCGGTGGTGCAGTGGTTAAGAGTTACGGCAAGCTACGGCTTCTAACCATAGTTCGAATCCACCAGCTGCTCCTTGGGAAGTCTATGGGGGCAGTTCTTCTCTATCCTGTAGGGTCACTATGAGTTGGAATTGACTCACTGGCAATGGGTTTTTATGGGAGTGTGTATGTTGCACTGTGCTGGGGGCCGTGGGAGACGTAGGGAAGAGCAAAATTTCCCAGCCCACCATGCCATGGGCAAGGACACAGCTGTGGGTTGTCTAAGTCTGTAGAGAATCAGGGGAGAGGCTGAAAGCCCTTTTACCTGGGCTGGCTGAATCATGGTCAAAACCCAAGCAGTATCTTCCTGTGTTCACATATGCATACACTGGTGTCAAGAGCCACTGGTGACTTTGGACATCTACAGCTCAGTTATTCTCCATCTGAGGCTTCCAAAGAGGCCAATGAAACTCTTAATAATGGGTATCCTGAGGTTATTTCAATATTTCAGAAGCCAGGTAGAAATCATATATTTAACCACCATAAGTCGATTCAGGAGTCCCTGGGTGGTGCAAATGGTTAACACACTTGGCTGCTAACTGAAAGGCTGGAGGTTGGAGTCTACCCAGAGGCACCTCAGAAGAAAGGCCTGGCAATTTACTTCTATAAAATCAACTATTGAAAGCCCTGTGAAGCACAGTTCTTCTCTGACACCATGGGGTTGCCATGAGTCGGAATTGGCTCAATAGCAACTGGTACTGGTAAGCAGAGTAAATATCAAGCTTCTTCACTTTTGGCTGGAATAGAGCAACTCTATGTGGCATTTCTTGGTGGTCAGAAACTCAATTGGCAGTTCTGTGTCTCTAATAACAATGGAAAAATTGTTCTTTAAAATGCCATTTGTTTCACAGACAGTATGTTTTAAAATATAGTGTCTGGGGGTAAATGAGTAAAAAGAGGGACAAACAATTAGGAAAACTTAAGGCTTTTTGTATAAGCTGTTTATCTGACCCACTGTTAAAACTAGCAGTTGTGGTACCATGTTAATGAAGCAAAGGATTCCTTGGCACTTTTATGTAAACAAATGCAAACGCGTACATGCCTCTCTATCCCTTTCCAGCTGGTCACCTCCAAGACCCCTCATCAGTTCAGCCTGACCATCTGAGGCCTAGAATTTGGCTGGCCATGTTGTGAGTGTCATGGATGCTCCTTGGCTTAAAGAAGCTTCATGGTTACCTGTACTCACCTGTCTGCACTATGAAAGCTTCCAGGCCCTTCCTGGTGTTCACTCCTCCCGCCTCAAGTGAAGATCTTTCTGCAAGCTCAGCCTCTGACTAGGACCATGACTGATCCATAGCAGGTCAATTTGCAGAGAGTCAGATCAAGTCCCAACTTGTTAGACCAGCGCCGACCCTTCTAATGGGGCTTCCTCCCTGATTCTGTGACTCTTTCATTAGATACATATTGAGCGACTACTAGGAGCCAGGGATTGTGCTAGGCACTACAGCTACAAAAATTACTACTACTCTCTTCCCCAAAAATCACTCTTTGCTTTGGTGAGAAGGACACATGAACAATTATAGCACCTGTTTGGTAAGGGGAAACCCTGGTGGTGAAGTGGTTAAGAGCTACCGCTGCTAACCAAAAGGTCGGCAGTTTGAATCCACCAGGCGCTCCTTGGAAACCCTATGGGGCAGTTCTACCCTGTCCTTTAGGGTCACTATTAGTCGGAATTGACTTGATGGCGACAGTTTTTGGTTTTGGATTGGTAAGGGTTCTAATGTTAATCGAGCAAGGGCTTGTGACTGAGAACCTAGGTCTCTCTGGGGATTCAACAAAAGTATCCCCGAGAAGGTAGTACCGAAGCTGAGCCTTAAAAATGAGTAGACATTCACCTGGTGTCATGGTGTTTTGGGGGTAGGGCAAGTTGTAGAAAGCGTGTGAGGAGGGAAGATTAGGAATGATGCTCAGAGGAACAGAAATAGCTTGCACAGAGCCCAGGAGCATGGGAGAGCATTGTAGCAGCCCTGGAGATTCAGTTGGGCTGGACGATGCTGTGTTCCCAGGGGATGGCAGGGACAAAGCTAGAGATGTGGGCAGGGGTAGGTGATGAAGAGGCTTGTCTACCAAGCAAAGAACCTAGGGCTTTGTCCTTCTGGTGAACAGAGCAGTGATATGGTTGAATTTGGATTTGGGATTTTGTGTGACCAATTTTAGCAGAAATGTGGCAAAGAGATTGAAGGGAGAAGATTGGAAGTGGGGAAATCATTGAGGTGTTGGAGAGTTGAGAAAGTAGAGTTATGATAGATATGATAAATACTTGGGCTGAAGGACCTATGGGTCAAGAATGAATACCTTGTTTATGTCTGGGTGACTGGGCTGCACAGAGATGCAAGAGGACGTTCAGGTTTGGTGGGAGATACTTGATAGGATTTGAGGTCTTTGTGGAACCAACCCAAAATCTCTTGCCGTCGAGTTGATTTCAACTCATAGCAACCCTATAGGACAGGGTAGAACTGCCCCATAGGGTTTCCAAGGAGCAGCTGGTGGATTCAAAATGCCAACCTTTTGGTTAGCAGCCCAGCTGTTAATGACTGCTCCACCAGGGCTCCCCTTGTGGGATGTCCAGGCGCAAATACCCAGGAAAGAGTATGTTATATAGGTCACGGATCTGGGATGGAAAATAGATTTGTGACTCATTAGTGTTCTCAGAGGGAGCTGAAGCTGTGGCCTTAGGGGAGATTGCCTAGGGAGAGTTATAGATTGAACAGGAAGAGAGTTAGAAATCTAACAGAATAATAATAATTAAGAGGTGAGAGGCAGAAGGGGACTCATCATAGAAGACGATTACGAAGTGGTCAGAAATGAAGGCAGGCAGGCAGAAGAGAGTTTCTAAAAGGAGAGACGCTGACACGGGACGAGGATGGAAGGGCTACAACTTGAGATTTGTCAGGAAGTCTAGAGTATTTCCATGGAGGTAGGGGGAGGGTGAAAGTAGGAAGTAGATTGCAATGGAGAGAGGAGTGAGCAGAGGTAGGTGGTGAGAAGTGAAGACAGCAAATGTTGTAGACAGTTCTTTCAAGAAGCTTGACTACGAGGAAAGGAAAGAAATAGCCAGAGGAGGTTAAGAATCAAGGCAGGATGTGATCTGTGTGCCTTTGTGCGTGTGTGCGTGTGTGCATGTGTGTGAGAGAGAAAGACAGAGAAAACATGGGAGACACCTGAGCATGTTTATCTGCTGAAAGGAAGACACTTTTGGAAAGGGATAGGTAACAGAAGAGAGGGACTTGGAGGGGAGGGGCAGTAGGTGGCATTTATGATTCAGGAAGGGCGGCTTCATTGGCATGTGACCGTGCAACACTACAGCGTCCCTCACTCAGAAGGGCTTCGCACTTGGTGCTTAATGCTCTGTAGCTGTTGTCTTGAAATTTTTAATAATTTTATCTTTGAATTTGTGTTTTAACAGTGAAATCTGACGGCACAATGGAGCACGTGCTGGGTCCTGCCTTCTGCCCCTCCCTGCCTTCTCAGAATGGGTTCTCAGTCTTCCACTTCCCACCCTCTGGTGTCCCAGCCTACGGGCTTCCCTCCTTGCTCCTGCCCAGTGACAACTGCCGCCCTCCCTCTGGGGCAGCAAATAGGTGATGTTGCCCTTAGCCTTTGGTGGGGGGCCTGGGCACAGGCACAGGGAGGCCTTGGATTGGGCTCACACACCCCCTGGACATCTCAGGGCAGCTGTCTCTACCCCAGGCCGGCAGCACCACATGGCGTTAAGCAAGGACTTGGCAGTGGGCTTCTTGTCCACCCCAGATCCAGGGACTGAGCTCATCCTGGTTTCATGACTGCAATCCCTTGGGGGTCACCTGTCTGCCATGGGTTGGGACAGTGGGTCCACAGAAAGGGGAAGTTGATTTCTTCTCCCTTCACCTTTATGTTCCCCCCTAGCTGGGGCCCCAAATTTTCATTTTGTACTAAATAAGATTAACCTTAACCAACAGAGGAGACATTTCTCTTCCAAGATCCAAAGACAATAGATAAGGTTGGATATGAACATAGTATGGGTATGGCTGCAACAATGAGCTCAAACATAGCAACAATTGTGAGGATGGCACAGGACTGGGCAACAATTCATTCTGTTAGACTCAAAAGAGCCTAACAACAACAACCAACAATATGAACATACTATAGATACGCTTGAGGTTGAGTGAAGGAAGTTAGGGAAGTTTTGTTTTCACTACAAAGTAGGAAGCAAAGAGAGAAACATAGGATTTGAAGTCCGACTCTCCTGGACTTAAATGGAGATCTGCCATGTTATCACTGTGTGAGATCCTGACCAAATTCCTTGACTTCTCTGAACTTCAAATTACTCTTCTGTTGGCAGGGCCAGTAAGAACTCTTATAGAGTTGTTTCCAGAAATAAGTAGGACAACATGTTTGTGGAGTGAGATAGTGGCCCCAGGCACTGTGGAGATGGAGTCCTGCTATTTCATTGTCCTCCAAGTCTTGCAGAAAAGGGTTTTGCGATAGCTCCCCTTTTAAGTAAAGACTCAAACTGTGTGGGGCCTTTGGAGACACTTAAAAAGATGTTCTTCATTGTTTTTTTAAAGATGTTTTTTTCTGTCAGACCCTTTAAAGGACAAGGCCCAAGATCTTGGCCCAACCTGGCCCCCAGATCTGGTCACAGGATCCCTTTGGATGAGTCCTTGTCCAGTATTTCCAGAACTAGACCCCTGCTTTTACTTTGCCAGTTCCCTTCCCCCTTCCTGCCCTTTATTGTCTCTTAGCCAGGGACCCAGCCCTCTGCCAATTCTCTTTCCAGATGCCAATTGCTCGTCTGCCCAGATTTCCGTGTGTAACCTGCCTCTGATTTCGTTTAGTGCCTGCAACTGGCTCTGTCCCTCAAGTGCCTGTTCCACTCAACGGGGCATGTCCAAGGGCAGATTCCAAACCATTCAAACTGCCCCATCCTGCCGCAATGGACTGGATCATAGTTTGAACCAGAGCTCAGTGGTTGCAAGAAACAGAAATTTAGCTTAAAGGGATGATTACTAAAAGGATATGGGAGCATCTTATGCCTCTTGGGAACTGAGGCTGGTAACGAGGAAGCCGCAGAGAGCCCAAAAGTTTTTCTATCTCTGTCACTCTCTTTTCGTCTTTCATTCCCCCTCTCTCATTTTTTCTCATCCTTAGCCTCTCTTTCCTGGTCTGCTTTATCCTCTTTGTACACCATCTTGTTCTGCTTCCTCTGAATACTCCCCACCCCTTCATTTTGGCTTCAGTGTGGCTTGGGTTTGTCTTGGCATTAACTCCAACTATCATTCTATGAGGCCTTTGTCTCAAATGCCCACTACCAAGAACTATTAGTTTGAATATGCAAGAAAGATTCTGATTGAGCTCACCAGCTTGTATAAGATTCTCTTAAGGCAGGTGCCCACCCCTAGACCAATCAGCTTTAGCTGGAGGGAAGCTAGGATAGCATAAGACTAATCATGGCCTTCTAAACCTGTTCCTTCAGAGGGCCTATGACAAAACTTAAGTCCCAGAAAAGAGAACCCCAAGACATGTCATCTGGAGTCATTTATTAATGCAGGCCATGTTTTGAAAAATGAGAGAACCCCCTGGTTGGTGCTAGGGATCTTGACTTCATCTTCCACATCACTTCATTTTCTAAAGGAGAGAGTGGGCAAGTCATTTATGAAACTTGGCTTTGGGGACAAAAGCTTAGCCATTGGGCCCAACTTCTCCTCTCTTCAGGAGAGGGACAGGATTGGCAACCAAGGACCACTCCTTCAGGGAGGCTTCAAGTAGGTTGGGGGGAGTACTCCTAGGAAGCAATTTCAGAGCTCCTATTGCATAGAAGTATCAATCTAGGGAGACGGGAAGATGAGGCACAGCCATTCTACAGGCATGAAGAAGACTTTGGGGGGTCTCTTCAAGTCAAGGCAGGTGATCTCCGAACAGCAGAGATTAGGGATGGTCCAGCCTAAGGCAGGAGACAAATGAGGTCATGTCTCAAAGCCAGCTTCAGTCCTTTCTTTACCATTGGGCATGGCATTGCTGGTGAGAGGAGACACTTCTCCCCATGTTTCTGACTTTGTCATAGGGAGGACAGAACTCCTTGTCTCGCCCCTCTTCCCCACCTGAGTGAGTGTTGGAGGAAGCATTCACGCTCCACTGTGTAGGTTCTTCTCTCCCACAGGAGAAGGGTGGCTGTTAAAGCCTAACAGTCAAGGTGCATGAAAGGTTTATACACACTTTGCCCCCTTCCTGTTTTACATTCTGCCTCGAATCAGCCTGGCCATCAACCCAGCCAGTTTATCAGTTGGGCACTGGGTCTGGTAGACACTTCCACTGTTTTGTCTTGTTCTTTTTTTCTCTAGTGGATGCACTTTAAATTGGCCTTTCCTAACACTGCATCCTTAGGTTCTAGAGATAAAATAAGCAGAGATTTGGGGAAAAGGAGTAGTTA
>NW_004443941.1:17411608-17412801 GCF_000243295.1 Trichechus manatus latirostris
TACAACTCCATTTTAATGGTTACACACAACTCCGAGGCATGGCTGCCTGTCATTTATAAACCAGCTCCATCAATGGATGTTCAGGGTTTTTCCAATGTTCTGCTACTGTTATAAACAATCCTGCAATAAGCACTGTTGTACATCATCTGTGAGCCCTATTTGATTATTTCCTGAGAATACATTCCTAGAAATGCAATTGCTAGAACAAAGCAAATATATTAATACTTGTTTAAGGCTTCTGATGTATATTGCAAAAGTAGCCCCCCGTCAAAATGACCAGTTTGCACTTCTACAGCAGCATATGAGAGGGCCCATTTCCCCATACTTATGGCAAAGTTTGGCTCCTGGCCTGCTCAACCAAGTAACCGTGGCTGAAGATTCACTCATGTATGGAGGAGGCAGAAGTGGACAGGGGTGTTGGTCTGACCCCCAAGCAGGTATGGGACCTTAGCAAGTGTGATGGTTAATTTTATGTGTCAACTTGGCTAGGCTATGGTTCCCAGTGGTTTGGCCAAACATTAGTCTACTTGCTGTAACATAACGTAATATAATGACTTTCCATAATGCAATCCATTGTAATATAATGAATTTAAAAGGGACTTTTCTTAGGATATGTTTGCTCTTCAGACTAAAAATATTTTGGCAGAACTCACTCTCTCTCTTCACTCTACACTCTTTCCATTGCCTAACCTAGGAATCTTGGGATGCAAGCCTGCAGGAGTCTCCAGCCTACCACCTGATCTATAGATTTTGGACTTGCCAGCCCCCACAATCATGTGAGCCAATTCCTTGAAGTAAATCAGTCCCTCTCTCTCTTGCTAGTTCTGTTTCTCTAGATAACCCTTACTAAAACATCAAATCATGGCTCTCCTCTGGGCCTGAGTCTCCTTCTTTGAAAAACAAGTTGATGGACACAATAACGAGCGAGTCCTCCAGCAACTTGTCCCAGTGACTGTGGCCTCCCCAGACACAGCCTGGCCCTTCTCCAGAGGTTCAGGCTCCTAACAGTGCACAAAGCTCCCAGGACATTGCTGCTATCTCCCACCAGGTTGTGCCCCCCTCTCTCCCTACCTGAGTCCTCTGGCCAAAGTCCCATCACCTTCTGGGTAAGTCAGGCTTGGCAGACCTATAGCAGGAAGCATTTGGAAAGAGAGAATTACTCACACACAAATCTCAGCAGCTTCCCTATAGAG
>NW_004443941.1:17414345-17415338 GCF_000243295.1 Trichechus manatus latirostris
CTTCATGCCTCCCACTGCAGATGCCCTAAATGCCAAACCCTATCCCTTTCCCACTGGCCTTGTTCTCCCCACCCTGAAAATCTAGGACCATCCATATCCCTGGTCCAATTTGTCTGTCTGTCTCTCCATCCACCCATCTGTTTATTTGGCAGTCCATGGTAGAAAGTCTATTTAGCCTGCTCAGGAATATATTCAAAATTTGGGATACTAAATTTGTCAGTCAGGGCAAGAATACTTGAATGTTATTCTTACATGTCAGAAGAGCAAAAACAAACAGGACCTTCTTGATAAAAGCAGCCCAGGAAATCCTAATTAGGAAAACCAAATCCCAGAAATCCAAATTTACCAACTAGGTGTGTCACAAGCTGATTATTAAAATTACCCAAAGATTCTGTGCTTCACAAAAGTTTCTTCTGAAAGCACTCTGTAAATATAGTTTTGTTGACACGTTTAAGGATTGATTTATATACCTTCAAGCCATATACTGGGACAACTAAACAACAACAACAAATATATTAGATACCATCTTATTCTAGTTTCCAAACCTGAGTGAGCTGGAGAGGAGAAATTGTGCCAAGTGTAACTTTCCAGGGCTCATCCCAGACCCACTGAATCAGAATCTCCAGGAGCCAGGGCTCAGTCATCTGTATTTTTAAAGAGATGGTCCTGCTGAGGCTGGTTTAATGGACTGGCATTTGGGACACGGTCACATGGACCCAGCCTCTCATTTTACAGGTGAGTAAGAGGAGACCCAAGAGGTCAAGTGCAGTCACAGAGAGGATGGGGAGCAGGAAGCGTAAGCAGAGATACCTGCGCTCAGTTGTCAGGAGCCCACTGTCTCTTAGATCTTAATCTGACTCAGCATGGAAACAGGACTCCATTATGAAACTTTCCCTTATTTGCAGGAATTTAGGAACATGAGTCTGGCCTCATGACAACATGTCCCCCTCTCCTTGCCTTCCATGTGTGTTACCCACTCCACCTCTCAAAAAA
>NW_004443941.1:17416352-17427477 GCF_000243295.1 Trichechus manatus latirostris
AGATTTCTAGGTCTGTCCTCTGAGGCATCTCTGGGTGCATTCCAACCACCAACCTTTTAGTTAGTAGTAGAGCGCTTGACCATTTGCGCCACCCAGGGATCCTAATCTTAGGATAGTTATTTCCAACGTCCACTAGAACAGCAGTCCTCAAAGTGTGTGTGGTTCAGAGACCTCTAGGGGTCTCTGAGATTCTTCGAGGTGGGGGGGCAGGTCCCCTGAGGTCCAAACTATTCTTAAAATAATAAACCAAAACCTGTTGCACTCAAGTCGATTCCTACTCATGGCGACCCGAGGTGTTACAGAGTAGAACTGTGCTCCATAAAGATTTCTTGGCTATAATCTTTACAGAAGCAATTCACCAGGCCCTTCTTCTGCAGAGACACTGGGTGGGTTGGAATCTAAAGGTTAGTAGTTGAGCACAAACCATTCACACCACCCAGGGACTTTCTCATAATAATACTAAGATGTTATTTGCCTTTTTCGCTCTCATTCTCTCAGCAGTATACAGTGGCGTTTTCCAGAGGCTACATGATGTGTGATGTCATAACCGATTGAATGTGAAAGTACATGCAAGAAGCCAGCTGTCTTCAATCAGCCAGACATTAAAAAGGTATGCAAAAATTCGAAACAGTTTGACACTGTTCTCACTAATTCTTTCTTTTCTTCCCCTTTGGAAAATATTGTAATTTTTTATTAAGCGTGCTATTTATGCTAACATGTAAGGGTTTATTATGGTTATTTTAAAACAAATTAGCAAATAAATATTTCAAACATTTCTCAGCTTTAATTTCTACTACGGTCGTTATCTATGTATATATATAACTAACACTAACCCACATAAATAAGTTATTTTGGGTCCTCCATAATTTTTTTTTCTTAATAATTTTTAAGACATCAAAAAGTTTGAGAATCCTTGCACTAGAACATGAATATTATTTGCTCGCCTGGTACTCAGCACTAGTTCCCCTACCCACCCAATTTCCATCTCTCTTGTATTCCTGGAGCCTGTGTTCATAAATTTCAGGATTACTCCTAGCTCCAGATAATCCATAAAGTGTGGCTTCCAGAGGCCCTCAGTGCCAGCATGCAAATGAGGGCCGACCAGCTGTGTATGGAAGGGAGCTTAGCCAGGGTCCCTGGGCACTCTTCCCAGCCAAGGCGGCCAGCAGGCCTTTCATTTTCCTCTTTGTAGAGGCCCCTGATTCTCTCTTATCACCTCAGAAATTCACTTGCCTCATTCCATACAACTTGACCAGTGTAAAAACTGTCCCTTCTTAGCTCACAGGCAAGAGTTGAGAGAAGGTTTCTCAAGGCCTGTCTCTCAGGATTAGCTGGATCCCAATTTTCACTCTCCCTTGGAGATGGCAGGGTGAGTGAGGAGAGGAAGGGAGAAGGGAGCGCCCTTCCCAGAAGCCAGCTTAGGGCCGAGGGTCCTAGAGCTGTTAGTCTCCCATCACCACTCAAAGATACACACCCCAAAACCCCAGAAATCATCTGACCCCGGAGACTGTTGAGGCACCGACTGAAGCATAAGACGTGGGTTATGGTGTTGTCACGAAAAGGTGAAACAACTTGTCTCTCAGTAGCAAATCAGTTCAAGCATTTCAAGGACTGGAGAGCAAGTCACCAAGGAACTGAGCTTTGTTCAGAGGATAGAAGGCAGTAGGAAGAACTTAATGGTAGAAATGCTACCACCACCCACATAAATAATCATAACAGTAACTAATGTTTCTGATTAGCACTGATGCATTTTTTCCACAACCCAGCGAAGCAAGTGGCTTATTAATATTATCCCCACTTTCCATAGCAGGAAGCTTAGCAAGCTTAAGTAATTTGCCACCTAGTATAAGCCGTAGGGCTGGATTCTGGCTCCAGAACCCTTGCTCTGAAGTATAGCATTTTAGGGAATATATGTTAATTCATTATGTTGAACTAGGGAGGCCTGAAGAGGCAGCTGGTTCTCTTCACTAATTATGGCCGTGTTGTTGTTAACTGCTGCCGAGTCGGCCCTGACTCACGGCAGCCCCACGCACAATGGGAGGAAATGCTGCCCGGTCCTGTACCATCTCCAGGAGCACTGTGCTCCATAGGGTTTTCACTGGCTGATTTTCGGAAGTAGATCACCAGGCCTCTCTTCCTAGTCTGTCTTATTCTGGAAGCTCTGCTGAAGCCTGTTCAGCATCGTAGCAAAAGGCAATCAACCACTGACAGGTAGGTGGTGGCTGCGCATGACGTTGCATCGGTTGGGAGTTGAACCCAGGTCTCCCGCACGGAAGGCAAGAATTCTGCAACTGAACCACCACTGCCCCCACGATTATGCCATAAGGCAATGACACAGAGCAACTCTTCTGAAAGCAATATTAACCAACTGCGCAACGGCAGCTTCACCCTGTGCGATTGCCGTGGAGCACATTCCCAAGCAGTGCATCCAGAGGGCACACCCGGAAGCGTGTGCTGTCTGGACAAACAGTATTAAATTCTGTGTTGGCGGGGTGGAGGTGGGTATCTGGTTACAGCTGCCTTAAGCATTTTTCAGGCTAGACTGTTTGGCACACTCTCTGGAGTCCACCTGGGTGCCTGTAACACCATGTGTTTGTATGCTGGAGCCAACGCCAAACCCTTTCAGAGGAAAAAGCTGGCGGCTCAGTGGGTACCCCTAGGCTCACCTCAGAATAGGTGGGACGGCCAGCTAGAGAGGCGAGTCTCCACTCTCCTCAGCTTCCACAAGGGAACAGCCAAGCCTGCTCCCAGCATGACTGCCATTACCTCACAAGGGGAGAAGACATTGGTGACCCTCCCAGGTACCTGTCAGGCAGCCCAATCCCTACTTCACCACCTCCCTGTATTTGTCGCAAGCTTGGCCAAGGGGTGGGCAAGTTTGCATTTATTTGCTTTAAGGTTACACAGTCTCTTTATTCTTCTAGGGGCTAGAAAACCCACCCCTGGGCCAGGCCAGGTCACCACTGAGCTGGGGGCTTGCCCTGTAACAGTCAGCCTCCTGGCAGAACTGCTTTATGAACTGGCCTTGCCCCGATGCCATGTAAAAAAGTGGTCATTGGTTGGTGACAAGGCTGTCATGGAGGAGACTGTTGATTACACCACACAGCAGCAGAATCAAGGGGTAGCCCCCATCCGAGTCTTTCTTTCTTTTTAATAACATTTTACAGTGTTGAAGGTGAAAGTTTACACAGTAAATTAGGTTCCCATTTAACAATTTCTACACAAATTATTCAGTGATATTGGTTACATTTTTCACAATGTGTCATCATTCTCATTCATTCTGTTCTGGTTGTACTATTCCAGTACTCTAGTTTCCCTGCCCCCTTACCCCCTCATCTTTGCTATAGAGTAATTTTTGACCATTTGGTCTTATATAGATGATTTTTTAAAGGAGCTCATTACTCACAGTGATACTCTTTATTTTATGAGCCAATCTGTTATTTAGCTAAAAGGTGACCACAAGGGATAACAGCTTAAGGTTTAAAGAGTACCTCAGGGCAGTAGTCTTTGAAAGTCCTCTAGTCTCAGCTGGTCCCGTGAGTCTGAACTTTGTAAGAATTTGAGTTCTGTTCCACATTTTTCTCCCATTCTATCAAGATCCATATTGTGGCCCTGATCAGAACGGTCGGTAACAGCAGCTGGGCACCATCTAGCTCTTCTGGTCTTAGGGTAGATGAGGCCATCGTTTGTGTACACTGTTCAGTCCTGTAGACTACTTTCTTCTCTGAGTCTTTAGTTTCCTTCTTTCTCTCTTGTTTCAGTGGAGTAGAGACCAATAGTTGTATCTTCAATGGCCTCTCGCAAGCTTTTAAGACCCCAGATACTACTCACCACACTGGGATATAGAGCATACACTTCATGAACTATATTATGCCAGTTAACTGAGTTGTCCCATAAGACTATGGTCCTAAGCCTTTGCAGTGCAATTAACTACTTTTTTGTGTGGCCTTTCTAGCCATGGGCTTGTAACTCCCACCCAGGTTACTGTGTGATAGGGTAATTGTGGCCTACCAAGGGGACTGGTCAGTTTTGCCTTAAAAGAGAGCCAATTCCAGAGCAAGAAGTAGGAGCCCACCGCCAAGGAAGGAGAGACTGAGCAGCAGAGACCTGGCAGCAGGAGATGGTGTGGTGGGCTTCCGGGCCCAAGGAGAGAGAAAGCTGAGTGCCTTTGGGCAGAGAATGAGGGCCAGGGAGAGGCGTGCCTGCAAGCACGGCTGGAAAGTGGCTATCCTGATGGAAGAACTGTATCCTGAATGTTCTTGACCCTGAATTGTAACTGTTACTTCCCTAATAAGCCCCATAATTGTATGGTCTGTGGGTTCTATGTGGCCATTGCAATGAATTACCAAACCCAGCAGAGAAGTAGAGAGTGCTGTGGGAGGGATGATTGGTGTCAGAGTTGCTAAAGATGGCGGAGAGAGGATACTTGTCTGACCTCTGCCTCATAGGAATCAGCCTTGGGGTGTTGATCTTGGTTTTCCTTCCCCCTAGTGGGATTGGAGGGGGTCAGATACCACCCCCAAGCCATTTTTACAGCCTTCAAACCCAGAAAACCAATTTTACAAGGAATTTGGTTATGTCTAAGAAGTATCTGTAACTGTGTCCCCCGTGTGGTTTATTATCTATCTGGCTATACATGCAGGTACATATATACCTGTTTGTACTTATGTCCATAGATTCATGTATCTGTGCACACATATATTTGTGAATACCGATACAAATATATGCCTATATACATATTTGTGTAACTGCATACATATATTTTATTTGTTGTTGGCATTGTTGCAAAATTACATTTGTCATATCCTTTACCAAAAATGTCCTTTTCTCTTAGGTACTTCTTAGTGACATCATTGACCAAGTCTTTCTTATGAACAAGTTTAGGAAAAATCAAAACCAACCTTTGGTGAGTAGCGTCTAGGGTCTTAGAAGCTTGTAAGCGGCCATCTAAGATACATCTATTGGTCCCATCCCATCCAGAACAAAGGAGAATAATAAAAAAAAACAAAGACACAAGGAAAATATTAGTCGAAAGGACTAACGGACCACATGGACCAGAGCCTCCACCAGCCTGAGCCCAGAAGAACCGGTTGGTACCTGGCTAACGTCACTGACCGCTCTGACAGCGATCAAAATACAGGGCTCCAGACAGAGGAGAAAAATGTAGAATGAAATCCAAATACACAGAAAAAGGTCAGACTTACTGGTCTCACAGAGATTGGAGGAACCCCTGAGACCATGGTCCCCGGACACTCTAACCCAGAACTGAAGCTACTCCTGAAGTCCACCTTTCAGCCAACAATTAGACAGGCCTATAAAACAAACGATAATGCAAGTGAGGGACATGCTTCTTAGTTCGATCAACACCTGCCCAAAGGCAGGAAGGGACAGGAAAACTGGATGAATCGACACGGGGAACCCTGGGTGGAAAGGGGGAGAGTGCTGACACATTGTGGGGATTGCAACCAATACCACAAGCAATGTGTGTTTAAATTTTGAATGAGAAAATAATTTGCGCTGTAAACTCGTACCTTAAGCACAATAAAATAATATTTAAAAAAAAACAAAACCAAACCCATTGTCGTTGAGTCAATTCCAACTCATAGTGACCCTATAGGACAGAGTAGAACTGCCCCATATGGTTCCCAGGGCTGTAATCTTTACGGAAGCAGACTGCCATATCTCTCTCCTGGGGAGCCGCTGATGGGTTCAAACCACTGATCTTTCAATTAGCAGCTGAGTGCTCTACCACCATGCCACCAGCTTTCCTTAGTTTAGGTAAAGAGCTACACAATGCAGCTTCGTCATAAATACCCCTCTCCCACAACACACACACACACACACACACACACACACATGCACCCTCCTTCCCCTGACCCCTTGCTGAATGAAAACCCCTCCTATAACACTCCTGAGGTTCCTCATACCAGGATAGCGGGGCATCTGCAAAGCTTGGATGTATTTTCACTTCAGAGACAATTCCAACATTATGGGTTATATAATTGACCTGACTTCTTTCTTTATATTTTCTGTTAGAAAGCTGAAAGACAAATTAGTGACCCCCTAGAGCAAGTAAATTCAACTTTGAGGTATTCTTCCAAATCTTTTTCTATTCCTTGTCCCTTTTTTAATTTGAGAATTTTTTTTTTAATTCTGAAAAATATGTAAAATAATGCCATCCCCGGTATCTGACATGCAAAATTGACAACTGTTAATATTTTGTTATATTCACTTCAAGTCTTTTTTAAATAAAAGAAAGAAAGCATTATAGATAGAATTGAAATGCCCACTGTTTCCCTCTAGGACTATATCCTAACCCCTAACTCAAGCAGCAACCACTATCTTAAATTTGGTTCAGATCTTTCTTTTTTAAAAACTTAATATTTATATTTACTTCCAGAAATTTGTGGGTGGGCTTATTTTGGGGTGTGAATTTTAGAAATGGAATAGACCCTAGGTGCACAGTATGCATTATTCTGCAATGCGCTTTTTTATATAAGAGTATGTTTGGGCTGAATAGTAGGAACACCGAAGAACTGATGCCTTTGAATTACGGTGTTGGCAAAGAATATTGAATATACCATGGACTGCCAGAAGAACGAATAAATCTGTCTTGGTAGAAGCATAGCCAGAATGCTCCTTGGAAACGAGAATGGAAGACTTCATCTCATGAACTTTGGACATGTTATCAGAAGGGACCAATTCCTGGAGAAGAACATCATGCTTGGTAAAGTAGAGAGCTATTGAAAAAGAGGAAGACCCTCAACAAAATGGACTGACACAGTGGCTACAACAATGAGCTCAAACATAGCAATGATTGTGAGGATGGCACAGGACCAGACACTGTTTCGTTCTGTTGTACACAGGGTCTCTATAAGTCAGAACCACCTCGATGGCACCTAACAACAACACCACCACGTTTTGGCAATCCTTTCCCACTCTACATATGTATATGATGGACCTTTATTAGCCACTATATATCCTTTTTGTAATAAGGCAGAGTTCAAATAAGTTAGGAATTAATAAAATAATGATCTTCTGATATAATACTTATTATCATAGAGAAGAAGGAGCCCTGTTGGCGCAATGGATAAGTGCTCAGTTGCTAACCGAAAGGTCAGCAGTTCAAACCCACCGACGGCTCCACAGGAAAAAAGACCTACAATCTGCTTCCATAAAGATTACAGCCTATTGGACCAGACTCTGGGACATAGAGTGATACACGTGAGGAGTGTGCCTCTTAGCTCAAGTAGATACAAGAGACTAAACAGGCAGCTTCTGTCCAGAGGTGAGATAGGAAGGCAGAGAGGGTTAGGAGCTGGTTGAACGAGTGTGCTGTCACAGTACGGGGAGAGCAATTAGGGTCACATAACAATGTATGTATAAATTTTTGTATGGGAGACTAACTTGAAATGTAAACTTCATTTAAACTACAACAATAAAAAAAAAAGATTACAGCCTAGGAAACCCTAGCGGGGCAGTTCACTCTGTCTTATAGGGTTGCTATGAGTCAGAATCGACTCAACCGCATCCAACAACAACATCAACATCATAGAGAAGAGCTGGACATCTGCTATCCATCTTCATGGAAGCTTAAAACTGATGAAAACAAGCTGCTGTTGCAGCAGAAGAGACTTGAGCTAGACACCGGGAAGCCTCCCCTATTACGTAACAGGCATTTGATCTGAAGATATTTTTTTTTCTGAGATGGCTTTGCTTCTATTCTACATGAAGGCAGAGGAATGGGTAAAGTGATCTACTGGATTTTGAACCAACTTACAGATATTGGCAGGAAGCTAGTGGGCCAGCTATGAGGCTAAATGCTAGGGAAGATAAAGAGGTCTATAAGGAGCCTCTCCCACCAGGGCTCTATAATCTTTTTGGGAAGATGAGACCAGTTACGTGCAACATCTTGCAGAAGCGGGGGGCGCAGGGCTGGGGGGCAGTGTGCTGTAGAGGATAAGAGCACGGAGCCCAACTGCCTGGGATTGAATCCCTACTCTGAACTTCCTAGCTTTATGAGTTTCCTTTACGTATTTTTGCCTCCATTTGCTCAGCAGTAAAATGAGAATACTAGTACCTACCTTGTAGGGCAGTGTGAGAATTAAATGTGTTAATGTATGTAAAACTCTTAGAACAGTGCCTGGCACTTAGTAAGAACCACATATGTATTGGTTAAATAAAAATAAGTGTTGTTTGAATGGCACAGATCATAAACCAGAGTGGTCCAGAAATGGCTTTGAACTGGGGGTGACTAAAAATGAATCTGGAGAGGAAGTGTCAGAGAGAACGTGATCAAAGACCTGAGCAATTCAGATCTCTGAACCCAGGAGAACTTTACCAAAACTTGTCCAGCTAGGTATATTTGGGGCATATTGACAAAACCCGTCAGGCAACACTGTGGGGTACAGGAAGAGAGTGGTGGGATCAAAGATTGGATGGCAAGGAGGAAGGGCTTGATGTCAGGACCAAGAGTTCGGGATTTATCCTGTAAGAAATAGGGAGCCAATGAAGTTTCTATGCAGCAGTGACAAGGTGCAAGGAGGTGTATCAATCAGGACAGGTTGTGGTGCCAACCAAGGCCCCTTTCTCAGTGATGTAAAACAACAAAGTGTATTTCTTGCTCACGATGCATGTCCTCTGGTGGTCAAGATGCCTTCCCCACGTTGGCTTCGCTTTGGGACCCAGACTGAGGAAACAGCCTCTATCTAGAACATTGCCAGGTTGTTGCCGCAAAGAGAAAAAAGCACCTGGCAAGCCACGTGCTAGCTCTTAAATTTCCCGCTGGGAAGTGGCACCCATTTCATTAGCCAAAGAAAATCATGTGGCCAAGGCTGTGGTCCATAGGACAGGGGTGTATGGTCTTTCCCTGGAAGGACCAGCGAGTGTTAGTAAATGTCTAATGGGTTCTCTAGAGAAGCAAAACCAGTAAAGCATATAAATATATATAGAGAGAGATTTATATCAAAGAAACAGCTCACGCAATTGTAGAGGATTGTAGAGTCCATGGATTAGGATAGAGGTTTCTCCTGATTCACGAAGCCGCAGTGGCTGGCGAACCCAAGATAGGCAGGTCGGAAAGCAGGGCTCTTGCTCACAGGCTGTGAAAATCGACAGATCCCGAGATAGGCAGATAAGCTGATAGCTCAAGTCCCAAGAACTGTAGGTCAGATGAACAGGAGGCAGCCACAGGATCCAGAGCAAGCAAAAAGCCAGAATATCTGCTTATATTCGGATGCAGCCCACACCCCCAAGGAAACTCCCTGTCAACAGATTGGCTACTCACAGCAGACTCAATCATGGGAGTGATCACATATAAACACTGAGAATCACGGCCCAGCCAAGTTGACTCACGATCGTAACCATCACAGTGAACAATAACATAACCTACCCCAGGGAGTCTTAAGAACCTTCCTAGTACTAATACCTTGAAGGGAGGTTTCCTCTATGAGGCTCCCTCCATTTCAGTAGCCTCTACACTGGTATCATGCACCATTACGACTTCTCCTTTAGACTACAATGATGCTTTAGAATGTGCCTTGAAATCAATGTGGGCCTCGCCCCCACATCAGGATGTCCCCAGTAGCTGACTAAAAGGAAAGGGTTCCTCTAAGAACTGCTTTTTCCCCCCTGAGCCTGAGAAATGAACATAATGTTTCTCTGTTTGAGTTACTCAGGCATCTTGGTTGAGGTGAGCCTCGAATTCTCCAGTTTGCCTAGTTCTATATTTTGTAGCCTGCTGTGATTTCTGGCCTATTGATTAATGGGTCTCTCTCTCCACCACAAACGACCTTAATCTTTTCTTAATTGCTTTAATGGCTGCTAGGCTTCCCTCTCGTGCCTTCCCCCACAATATTGCTGTTGCAAAGCTTTTGTATCTTAACTTCATTCCCCAACCAAGGACTTTGCAGGCTAGTGAAAGGTGAATTCTCTCTTTGTTTACCCTCTTTTCCTTGTTTTTCTCTTTTGCTTTAGTTCTTCTTCAGCTGTTTTCACATTTCTTAGGCAGTGTGGGGCATTGTCTGAGATAAGTGGGCAAAAACAGAAAAATAAACAAAAATATACTGAGAAGAGGCCAGTGCCAAAGTTCCCTCCAGTGACCCCTGTGCCAATTCCATCCACACCCAGTCTGGGCACTGCCCATCCCTCTCTGTTTACAGAAGCCCCCCAACCCATCAGGGACCAGGCAAGCAGCTCCTCCCCGGTGGGGAGGGTGTCTGAGGTCTCCTCTGATGTCAGGGTGGGGTGGGAGGACAAGGCTGACTTGACCTAATTTGGGGTGCTCTCCCTCCTATGGAACAGAATCAGGGAACATCTTCATATATGCTTCATTTGTTCATTCATTCATTCATTTGCAAACACTTACTGAATACTTACTGTGTGCCCAGAACTGTGCTAGGTATCATGGGAAAGTACAGAAGGAGGCACAGTCCTAGAGCTCAATCACTCACAGCCTTATGGAGATCAAACCAACAGGTGAAAGGGTAACTAAGAAAGCAACACTCCAGACATCTATTCTCACAGATGGATAACAAATACTGGAGACAGGACGGTGGGCTGGAGACTTGGGCAGACTTCCTGTTAGAGGAGAGCTTTAAACAGGGCCTTAAGGGATGGATAGGATGGAGAAGGCAGACCAACAAGAAGGCCTTTCTGGAGGTGAGAGGACCACAGGAGCCGGGGAAGTCGGGGAGCAAGAGCAGGAACTCTGGCTTCTCTGAGCCTTGCTGTCACATTCTGGGAGGTTGGGGTGGTAGGGCAAGTGATTTGCTGTGTACACCTGTCTTGGTTATCTAGTATTGCTGTAACAGAAATACCACAAGTGGATGGCTTTGACAAAGAGAAATTTATTTTCTCACAGTCTAGTAGGCTACAAGTCCAAACTCAGGGCATCAGCTCCAGGGGAATGCTTTCTTTCTCTGTTGGTTCTGGAGGAAGGTCTTTGTCATCAATCATCCCCTGGTCAAGGAGCTTCTCAGGCACAGGAACCCTGGGTCCAAATGAGGCACTTTGCTCCTGGTGCTGCTTTCTTGGTAGTATGAGGTCCCCAACTCCCTGCTTGCTTCCTTTTCCTTTTATCTCTTGTAAAAGAAAAGGTGGTGCAGGCCACGATGGGATGCAGAAC
>NW_004443941.1:17428457-17445844 GCF_000243295.1 Trichechus manatus latirostris
CTGGGCTTCAGCTCCGCCTTCCAGACCCACTGGGATGGCAACTCTGCTCCCTTAGCTTTAGGTGCACCATTCTCCTACTCCATCTGAATGGTGACTCCACCCTTAGAAACACCAGAGGCCATGGCTCCACCCTTTGAAACCCCAGAAGTCTTAGCTATGCCTTTTGAGACTGAGGCAGCTCAGCTTATTATGTTCCTTGTCTCTTTAGCTTCTGCTTCCTGTGGCCTCTCTCAGTCCTCAGGCCTCACTCCCATATCTGCCCTGCTGGGCCAAGTGTTCCAAAGCTCTGTAGCTCCACCAATAAGTGCCTGGAGGCATCCCACTCTGCCAGGAAGTCTCCTGTGCACAGGCACTCAACTCCCTCGCTCCACTCCGTGCGTCAGCAAGCCTAGCTCCACTGATAAGAGCCCGGAAGCACCCCGCACCCAGGCCTGCTTGCACCCGCAGGATCCTCTTTCAAAGCCATTTGGTTCCCCACCATTCTGAGAGGGGAAAGATAACTGGATGGTTAGTGGGTGCCATTTTGAGGGGGAGAGAGAAAGAGTGGAAGAATATTCTCATTGAACAAGAACTCAGAAAACAAAACTTCTAGAACTTGGGGGACCCCACAAAGTCTGAAAGGATTTACATGGAACCCCACTCTCCACATGATCCCAGGCCACTGTCTTGAGATGTCAAGGCTATATTTAGGCATTGCATCATATTCAGTTTTTTTGCTGTTGTTGTTAATTATTGTACTTTAGATGAAGGTTTACAAAACAAACTGCTTCTCATTAAACAATTAGTACACATATTGTTTTGTGACATTGGTTGCCAACCCCACAACGCGTTAACACTCTCACTTCCTTCTCGACCTTGGGTTCCCAATCACTAGCTTTCCTGTCCCCTCCTGCCTTCTAGTCCTTGTCCCTGGGCTGGTGTGCCCCTTTAGTCTTGTTTCATAGGCCTGTCTAATCTTTGGCTGAAGGGTGAACCTCAGGAGTGACTTCAGTACTGAGCTAAAAGGGTGTCCAGGGGCCATACTCTTGGGGTTTCTCCAGTCCCTGTCAGGCCAGTAAGTCTGGTCTTTTTTTGTGAGTTAGACTTTTGTTCTACATTTTTCTCCAGCTCTGTTTGGGACTCTCTATTGTGATCCTTGTTAGAGCAGTCAGTGGTGGTAGCCAGGCACCATCTAGCTGGGCTGGACTCAGTCTGGTGGAGGCTGTGGTAGTTGTGGTCCATTAGTCCTTTGGACTAATCTTTCCCTTGTGTCTTTGTTTTTTGCATCATATTCAGTTTTCCAGTCATCCTAAATTGCTTTCTGATGAACCCCATGGGTGTCAGTGAGCTCCTGGGGGAAGGTCAGAGTCCTCTCTTGTAGCTAACCCAGGACAGTAGTAGACAGGACCAGGAGATTGACAGAGATTGGCTGAAACAAACAGCTTGACACACTGGGTCCCTGAGGGGAATGCTGAGTCCAAGGGACTCACGTCTATCCTTATTTGTAACCTCCTATGAGAGGCAAAAAGGGAAGGACCATTTATTGAACATTAACATCAGTAAATTAAGAGAGACATAGAATGTATGGTTAAGAGTTTATCTCTGGAGTCAGACAGACCGAGTTCAAATCCAACCTCTGCCTCTTCTGAGCTAGGTGACCTTGAATGAGTTGTATAATCTCTCCTTTCCTTTCCCAAAATATCTAAGTTGAATTATGACCTATTTCAGAGAAATATATAATAGGTACTTATAGGTAATCCTTACATTTATATATACATGGAGTTGATTCCCACTCATAGCGAGCAACTGCACGTGTGTCAAAGTAGAACTAAGCTCCACTGGGTTTTCAATGGCTATGACCTTTTGGAAGCAGATCACCAGGCCTTTCTTCTGAGGCACCTCTGGGTGGACTCAAACTGCCAACCTTTCTGTTAGTAGCCAAGGGCTTAACCAGTAGCTCCACCAAGGGACTCACATTTATACATAATAAGTACTCAAATATTTATGACTAGCATTAAAAGACAAATTGTATCAGATTTACTTTATATCACCTTTTTGAAAGAAGAAATGAAATGTCAACAATTAGCTAAAACTCTACCCTCTTTTCTATTTCCCTTCCTTCCTCTCCAGAGAAAACCAATTTCTTGAAGTTAGTGTTTATTATTCTATGGCATTTTTAAAAATTTTTACTACATACATAAGGATCCCTAATTAATATATATTGCTTTCATGGGCTTAATGTTTTACATGAATGGTACCATACTTTATGGATCTTTTTGAAAATTCCTTTTTTCCCCACTCAACATTATACTCTGAGATTTACCCCTGTTGACACATGTGTAACTGCTGTATGGTATTCTGCTCTGAGAGGGAGCCGTTGCTTATTTATCCATCCCCTAAAGCAGGGTAGGCAAATGTTTTCTGTAAAGGGCCAGATAATAAATATTACAGGCCTTGTGGGCTATAGTCTATGTCATAACTACAGTGTTTTTATGCAAATAATGTTCACATTATACATTTTTTGCCAACCAAGCTACCCCCTCTCACATTATTTCCTAGACATGTTGTGCGTGTTATATGTGTGGGCAGGTTATTTGCAGAAAAATGCGGGACTCGACAATACCGTTATAGCATGAAAACAGCCATAGATAATATGTAAGCAAATGGGCATGACTGTGCTCCAATAAAACTTTCATAGTAACACATGATGAGATACAGTAATGTTTGTTATTCTTCTGATTTTTGCTAAGAAAACAGAAATAAAATAATTTACATTGAACTAACCTGTTGCTGTGAGGGGATTCCGACTCATAGCGACCCTATAAGACAGAGTACAACTGCCCCGGAGGGTTTCCAAGGAGCTGTTGGTGGATTCGGACTGCCAGCCTTTTGGTTAACAGCCATAGCTTTTAACCACTGTGCCGCCAGGGCTCCTTGAACTAACTACAGACGGGTATTTTCATAAAACGTCATCCTCCGTATTGTCATATTTTCTCAAGTAAGTGATACAATAAAAATCCAACTAATACTATCATGAACCAAAAAAACAAACCAAACCAAACCCATTGCTGTCAAGTCAATTCCAACTCATAGCGACTCTAAAGGACAGAACAGAACTGGCCCATAGGGTTTCCAAGGGGCACCTGGTGGATTCAAACTGCCAACCTTTTGGTCAGAGGTTGAACTCTTAACTACTACACCACCAGGGTTTCCCATTTATGGATACTGAAATTTATATTCCATATAATTTTCATATGTCCCAAGATATTCTTTTGATTTTTGCCAACCATTTAAACATGTGAAAACCATACTTAGTTTGCATACCGTACAAAAGTAGGTAGTGGGCTGGATTTGGCCTGTGGTATAGTTTGCAACCTGTGCCCCAGAGAGGGGCACTTCTCTCCTGTTACAAACAGCGCTGCAGCCGTCATTCCTGTACACACCTCCCTGAGCACTATACGAGCATTTCTCCAGGCTAGACACCTAGATGCAGAATTGCTGCGTCATAGTGCGTGTAGCAGGTAGCGCCAAATTGCTCTCCAAAGTGAATGACCCATTACATTCCCACTTGCGCTGCGCCTGCTGCCCCACATGGCTCACCAACACTTGGTGTGATCAGACTTATTCACTGGGTAATCAAACTGAGGGGTGTACTGACTAATGTCTTCTTGTTTTAATTTGCAGTTTTCTGACAGATGGGGAATTTTTCCAAATGTTTATTGTCCAGGTTTCTTCCATTGTGACTTGCCCATTAACATCCATTGTCCATTTCTCTATTGCATTGTTTATCATTTCCTTACTGGTTTGTCGGGGTTCTTTAAATATATTGGGTGGTTGCTTAAACCTCTCTAAGCCCACTTCCTCACCAGTGAATAGGAACACTAACAGTGCGTACAGCACGGGGTTGCTGTAAGGTGTAAAGTAATTGTGCATCATATGTGCAATGTCACTGGCCCTAGCACGCAGAGTATGGATAAGCAGACGATGGTATTCCCCAGACTTCATCTTGGGGAGAGCACTGAGTCTGCTTGGAGGAAATATTGTGTTAAACAAGAGAGAAAGGAGGCAGGAAAGGAATGTTCGAGTGCAAAGCTAATGGCTACTGATCTGCTGCAGACAAAAAGGGAGTGATTAGCGTCACCACTGAGAGGCTGGGGGAAGAGAGGCTGCCCCCCAAACGTGGAAAGGAGAAGACCCCTGACATTATGCATTTGTCAAAGCCCATAGGACTGTACAACACAAAAAGTAGGCCCTAACTTAAGCTATCGACTTGAGTTAATAATAATGTATCAATATTGGTTCATCAATTGTAAAAACAAAAGTATCACAGGAGTACAATAATATGTTAATAATAGGAGAAATAGTGTGCAGAGGGAGAGAGATATATGCGAACTCTCTGTACTTCCTGCACAATTTTTCTGTAAACCTAAAACTTCTCTAAAATATAAAGCCTATTAAATTTTAAAACAGTGATTAAAAAAAAAGCAACAATCTTAAATTGCTAAAGCAGTGTTGAAAGCGAAGAGCAAAGAAAGAGGACTCATGCTTCCTGATTTTAAAACATATTATACAGCTACAGTAATCAAAACAGCCTGGTACTGGTATAGCAATAGACACACAGACCAGTGCAATAGAACTGAGAGTCCAGAAATAAACCCACATATCTACGGTCAACTCATTTTTGACAAGGATCGGGAAAGAGTTTCTTCAATAAATGATGCTGGGAAAATTGGACTTCCACATGCAGAAAAATGAAACAGGATCCATGCTTCACACCCTGCACAAAAACAAACTCAAAATGGACCTAAATGTGAAAACTAAAACCACAACATTCTTAGAAGAAAATGCAGGGGCAACACTGTCAGACCTAGCTTTTAACAACGTATTATGTAATATAATACCAAAAGCACAAACAGCAAAAGACAAAATAAATAAACGGGACCTCACAAAAATTTAAAACTTTGTTTATCTAAAAACCTTACCAAAAAAAGTGGAAAGACAAGCTACCGATTAGGAGAATGTCTTTGTAAACCATACATCCAATAAGAATCTAATAACCAAAATGTATATAAAACTTTGACAATTTAACAACAAAAAGACAAATAACCCAATCATCAAATGGGCAAAGGACTTGAATAGACATTTCAGCAAAGAAGACATTCAAATGGCCACCAACCACATGAAAAGATGCTCAAAGTCATTAGCCATCAGAGATGCAAATCAAAACCACAATAAAATACCATTCCACTCCCACTAGGACAGCTGAGATAAAAACAAACAAAATAAAAAATGCTGGTGAGGATGTGGGGAAATGGAAGCCCTTATCCATTGGTGTTGAGAATGCAAAATGGTACAGCCATTGTGGAAAACAGAGTAGCAGTTCCTCAAAAAACTAAAAACAGAACTATTGTATGACCCAAGAATTCCACTCCTAGGTATATATCCAAAAGACTTGGAAGTAGAGACTCCAACAGATACTTGTACACCAATATTCATTGCAGCACTATTCATAATAGCCAAAAGGTGGAAACAGCTTAAATGCCCATCAACAGATGAATGGATAAACAAAATGTGGTACATACACACAATGGAATACTACGCGGCCAGTAAGAGAAATGAAGTCTCGATACACGGTACAATATGGATGGAGCTGGAAGACATTATGCTGAGCGAAAAACTTAATCACAAAAGGACAAATATTGTATGACTTCACTTATATAAAAAGACAAGAAGACGTAAATGTATCAACATCAAAGTTTATTAGTGGTTCCCCGGGGTGAGAGGGAGCGGGAGGGGAAAGGGGGGTGGTTATTGCTTATGGAGTACTGAGTTTCAGTTTATGGTGATGGAAAAATCGCATTAAGGGTAGGGTTGCACAGGTGATTAATGTAATTGCTGTCAATAAGCTGTACACTGTAAAAAGTTGAACTGGCAATAATTGTGTGATAGATGTATTTACAACAATAACAAAAAGAGTAGCTGCTGAGGCTGCTTATGTACAGTCAAACACCTCATGGGATTTGGTTCCTTGGTTTGGAGGTTTACGGTCATGGTTACATGGGACATCCCAGTTAATTGGCCTAATAACGTGTTTAGTGCTTCTGTTCAACCTCCTAGTTTGTTGCATAGTGCCTGGTTTCTTAAAAGCTTGTAAGCTGCCATCCAAGGCACAACAATTGGACTCTATTTGCCTGCAGCAACAGAGGAAAAAAGAAAGCCAGGAAAAGGAGGAGGAAATGGAATGTGTGGCTAATTGCCTACATGAACAACTGCATCCTCTGCCATAAGGCCGGAACTGGATGGTGCCTGGCTACCATTACTGAACATTTTGATCGAAGATTCTATAGAAGAATCCTGATCAAAAGGAGGAAAATGCAGAACAAAATTTCAAATTCTCATGGAATCCAGACTTCTGGAGCCACGGAGACTGGATGAACCCCAGAAACTATTGCCCTGAGATCACCTTTAAACCTTAAACCAAAACTATCTCCTGAAGTCTTCTTAAAACCAAACAATTGTTCAGTTTAACTAGTAGGAATGTTTGCCTTAAGCGTTGTGCTCTTTTAAGATCTAGCTATATGGGATCAAATTGACAACAGCAACTCAAAAGGTTAGGTAAGAAACTTAGGCGGCAGTGAGTTTGTATAAATGGCAGAGGAACAACTCAGAAAAGGAAGGTGAGAATGGTTGCACAACTCAAAGAATGTAATCAATGTCCCTGAATTATACATGTAGAAACTGTTGGATGGATGGATGTTTTGCTGTGTATATTCTCAACAACAAACAGCAGCAAGAAAAATAAATAAATTATAAAAATAAAAACCAAGAGCTAATTCTTCCCTTCACCAACAGATTTTTTAATTTTATTTTATTTTCAATATTTATTCAGTTTTTAAGATGTAGACCAAGAATAAAGATAAAATAAAGTGGCCTGTAATCCTACAAAAAAGAAAAGGAGTAAAAGAAAAAAAGCAACAAAGAACTTCAGAGAGTAATGTTGGAGGAGAAAAATATCTCACAATATTTTTGAGTTGGTTGTGGGGTGTGTGTTACTACTTCCCCCTTCTGTTTCTCCTATGTAAAAGCTACACTGCTCACAAATGCTGTTGTGTGAGTGGACTATCCTGGTCCATGAAGAGGCTTCAGGGTGTGCACTTGGGTTGGAATGGGGATGAAAACACATAGCATCTGTGTACATAAATGCCTGAGTTTGAAGGGAAAACTGACAGCTCAAAAGCAGTGAGCCAGTTTTATTATGTCAGGCCCTGTTCTTGGTCCTTTTCATATGTTATCTTATTTAATCCTTGCAGCAGCTTCATGAGGCATAATATCACCCTCACTTTACTTGGGGGGCAAACAGTGTTCTGTGGTAGAATTCTCACCTTTCATATGGGAAACCACGGTTCAATTCCCAACCAATGCACCTCATGCAGAGCCACCACCCATCTGTCAGTGGAGTTTTGTGTGTTGCTGTGATGCTGTACATGTTTCAGTCGAGCTTCTAGACAAAGACGCACTAGGAAGAAAGGCCTGGTCTACTTCTGAAAAATCAGCAAATGAAAACCCTACGGATCACAACAGTCTGATCCACAACCGATCATGGGGATGACACAGAATAGAGCATCATTTTGTTCCGTTGTACATGGGGTCGCTGTGAGTTGGAGCCATCTCAATGGCAGCCAACAACGCCACCACCTTTCCTGAGAGACTTTAGGTTCAAAGTGGTAAAGTCAGTTTCCCAGGATCATGCAGCTAATAAATAGTGGATCAGGATTAGATGCAGGTGTGTCTGTGTCTGCCTCTAAAACTCCTGTTCTTGCCCAGAGAGTGACAGACTGAGAGACTGCACAGCTTACTGCTTATCTTTTTGGAAGCCCCATGTTGAAGGAAGAGAAGACAGGGCCCTGGAATCCCCAGCTGCTCACAGGTAGGGTTGCCAAATTTAGCAAACAAAAATACAGGCTGTCCAGTTAAATCTGAATGTCATGTAAGTAATGACATGACAAGTACGTCTCATGCAATATATGGGACATATATACTGAAAAATCATTCACTGTTATCTAAAATTCAGACTGAAGTGGGCGTCCTGTATTTGATGGGGCGGCCCCTCTCACACAGCACCTTGGGTCCAGTGCAGGGAGAGATGAGTAGTAACATCTAGAAAGAGGCACCCGGGCAGGATTCTTCTTCACCTCCTAGTGCTTGGGATCTAAAAACCAGCATACCATGTAGGAACTGCCTCCTCTCTGAGCACCCACCCCTCAACCTTCTGACAGAGCAAGGTGAGCCTGGCAGGAAAGAGGATGGGCAGGGAATTGTAGGAAATGCTGTAAGTGCCCTGTCCGAGCTACCTATAAGACCCTTGATAAGTGCAAGGGAAAACTGGGAGCATGAAAAAGTTGGACTTTGGAATGTCCTACATCTGACTGCTCCATCCTTCTCCTCTTTCAGCCAAAAAACCAGTTGCCATTGAGCTGATTCTGACTCATGGTGATCCCATATGTGTCAGAGTAGAACTGTGTTCCCTAGAGTTTTCTCTGGCTGATTTTTCAGAAACAGATCACCAGCTCTTTCTTCTGAGGTGCCTCTGGATGGACTTGAACCCTCAGCCTTTTGGTTAGCAGCCAAATGCATTAACCGTTTGCACCACCTGGGGATTCTCCTCTTTCAGCATCCCCGCTACCCCCTCTAACTCAGCTCCCTGAGGCTCCAGGCTGCTCTGATCCTTCCAAAGCATTTGACAAACAAGTCCACAGTAAAGCTGCAGTGACCCAATATGGAATCCCCCTAGGAGCACCTGCAACTGAACAGAAGAGCCCCAAGAGGGTTGTGCTTAAGCCAAAGGCATGGAATTAAAATGGTGGGCTTTCAGGCCAGTTGGCAAGTGCTGGAGGAATACTTGGGGACAGAGGGGCCCCAAAACATACCAGATATATAACTCCCTAGTCTAGCAGTCCTGCCAAGCCAGCCCTGACCGAATGAATAGAATACTTGAGCACAAGGATGTAGCTTCACACTCAACACAAAATTCTAGCCTGAATCAAATCTCCGTGGAGCTTGTCCTGCTTCACGCTGCTTCCTCCTGCCCTGGGGAGCCCTTAAGGGGCTGAAAAGCTTTCTTTGTGTAGCATCAGCAGCACTGAACACCTAAGAGAGTCTCTAGCACCTCTTATTCCCACTCTTTTCCTCTTTCCTCTCCTTGAATGGTTTCCTACCCTTAGAGCAGACGGTTCTGAGCAATGCTCTGAGGCCAACTCACAGAGAAAGGGCTGGACTCCCAGCGGCTCCAAACGAGGCTCTTCACACACATACCTGTCCTTGGTTCATTGTTGCTCCCTCCTAGAAAGAGTATCAGGCCTCTCACCTCAGCCCTCCCACTTCTAAACAACTTCCGTGTGCTGTTTCCATGACAACCAGAGGCATTGCTGTAGTTTTACACCTATAATGTGAATCCCACCCCCCAACATTTTACCCCCATGCCTAGGATTCTTGTCAAGACCCTCATCTGGTCACATTGAGTACAGGCATACTATGCCTAACAGACCCTCTTTCCATCAGCTTTTAAGAATTTTACTCCCTTACTCACTCAGAAGACACCAATGGATGGACTTCCCTTTGGATATGGATTTTTTTTTTTTTTAATTTATTTATAAAAATGTGACAACCAGGGTGTAGCAATTACAAAAATACTTTGTGGGGCTGAAGTTATGATAGGAGCTTCAAGACATAAGAGGAGAACTTGACCCAAAGGCCTGTGCATGGAGATGTAATCGTTGTTGAAGTAGAAGTTAATAGGAAGCAAGATCTCCAAATATTCCACACACAGATTACAGCCTATTATTGGATTATATAAGAGGTCAGCATACTGGCTCCCCTCTGGCCATCCCCACATCATCAGCATTCAAACAGCAAGGAACAGGGGGACCCAGGAGACAGGCCCAGGCTGTGGGGAATGGGGAAGGAACCTTAAGAAGGCAGGCCCATCCGCCCCCTCTGCTCAGCCTCCTTGCCCCATCTCTGATTGCGCTTTCAGCACTGTTCTAAGAGTCCTCTCCTCACCTCATGGAGGAGGCTCCCTAAACACAGACTTGGCATGCTCATAGTATCCCCCCTTCAATGACAATCCAGCTCTTTCTGCCCCATGTGTCATCAACAAAGCCCCCAAACTACCATTCCCAGCAAAGTTACCCACAGTACCAACTTGGAATGAACATGAGAATGGAGAATTAGGGATTATTAAACTCCATCATCTGATTTCTTAGACTCTCCCAAAATAATCAAATCTTGTTGATCTGGTCCAAGAGGTTCCTGCCTGGGAGGAAACCCCAAGGTCCAGGAAGGGTATAGCTGATGATTTTGGATTCAAGCGTGTGGATGGTTGGGATCCAGTCCATTTTCTATCCCTTTCTAAGGGTTCGGGAGTCTCTAGATGGTTTCTCTATGCCACCAGGAAGCCCTTCCTGATGGGGCAAGGGCTGCAGGGCTTAGCAATCACCACCAACCCTGACCCATCATCTCTCCTCTGCTTCCCCTTCCCACCTCTTCTTGGCTTCTTCTTTGTTGGCTGGATGGCCAGCAGGCAACTCACATGTCAAACCTTCTGTATAATCCCGTAAGTGGCTGTAATCAGAGGATGACATATCCATGGGCTTCCTCTCAGGTGTCTCCTGATAGCAAAATGATTCTTTCAGTCATGTATTCTAAAACACACCCTGGAACTACTTTATCTCACATGACCCCTCCCTTCAAATGTAGGGTGGGATGGGGACAGCAGGTGATGAGATCCCCAAGGGGTCTTCTCTTTCAGCAGTAGCCCCAGGGTTTGGGAAGTTTTTGGATTTTGTGACAAGTCCCACAGGGCAGGCTGATTTCCCCATGTCAGCCAGTTCCCAGCAGGTCCCCTCATATGAGTGACAACAAGAGTGAAGTTGGAATTTTAGGAGATTAGAGGCAAATTCCTTTTCCTATTCTAGAAGGGAGTAGAGCTTTCAAAGAATAACTTAACCTGCATGGTGCCACGGTACATTCCAGCCTCCCCCACCCCACAGGCACCTCTGGAGGGCCATCCTTGGCCCTGCTCACTTTGGACCTATTCCAACCTGACTTGGGCTGATAGCTGTCTTCCTAAGTATGCAGAGTGCTAGGACCTCTCTGAATCCCTCCATCCTCCCCGCATCCTGGAGAGCTGCTCATGAAGATTGTTCTCCATGCTTTGAGCATGGGAAAAACGAGGCTCTGGAAAGACACAGACTATTCAGTCCACTAGCCCCAAGGCTTCCTAAATTCATGGTGCCCAATTTGGATATTAAGCAGCTTAGGTATCCCTGGGTTATATGACCTCTCTGTCCTTCTCCCATCCCATCATTGTCTGGGTGAAACCCCAAATTTCTGAACGTGCCTTTGAGCTGCTCAGCAGCCCCAGTCCCCACCAGGTCTATGCTCTTGGTCACTCAACCCACAATGCCCGCTATTCACAAGGCCCTGGGAGAGCCACGCCACCTCCTGCCCACCCCACCCCAGCAGATGCCTAAGTAATTGCATCCTGGCAAGATTAAATTAGGTGAGTTAGAAAGCAGCGGGGGTGTTATAATTCAGTACTTAGAAGGATAACCACCCAAGTAAACATCAAATAAGAGATTCTCATTTCCCTTCCAGGTTCTTTCTGTCCCTGTCCCCCACCCAACACCCCCTACCTACACCAGTCTGGCCTCAGCCCCTGTCCCCCAGTTCCCCAGTCTCAGTGGATACCACCCTGCCAGCACCACAGTTAAAATCAAGTTTATAGGAAAACCAAGTCAGGCCCCTAAATCTTGGGCCAGGAAGTTCTGGATTGTAGAATAGTCAAACCTGAAAGAACTTTCAGAAATATGAATGTAATCAATTAAATTCCACACATGAGGGTGGTTGCGCCTGCTAGTGAGTGGGGCCCCTATGTGTCAGTCTGAGGGGAATGTTCCAAATGGTCACAGGCAGGCGCGTCCCCAGAGTGAATGGCTTGGGTACCAGGATTAGCCTAGGCAAAAGTGGACACGAACTATTTTGACACTAGAGCAGAGCTATCTGAGAGGAGGGAGAAATAACTGCAGTTTAAGTGGGAATTAAATTGTTGCAGTGTGGCATTATTTTCCTTTTAGAAAATTAATAAAATGTCCCTCATTTGCATTTTTAAGATTGAAAAGTAGTTAACAATTCGACTCTAGAAAATCAACTTTCTACTCTTTCCTCAGCATTTCTGAGGATTTTGGTGACGTGATGGTAAGTAATAAGAAGTATCTAGTGATCTGGGTTGCCAGTTTAGCACAGAAAAATACAGGATGCCCAGTTAAATTTGAATTTCAGGTAAACAATGAATAACTTCCTAGTATCAACATGTATTATACTAAAGAAAATTATTTGTTGCTTACGTGAAATTCACACTTAACTGGGATCCTGTCTTCTATTTGACAACCCTCCCAGCAATACATGGGCAGGTGAAGAGAAGCAACATGCTGAGCCCCATTCATTCCAAGATTCATCCAACCAATAAATATGTACTGAGTACCTACTCTGTGCCAGCATGGTGCTTGGTGCTGGGGTAGCAGATCTAGTGCCTGGTCTCAGGAATCTACAGTCCAGTTAAAGAGGCAGAGAAGCAAAGTGGCCATCAAAATAGGGTGCAGCATGTCATGAGTTGGAATGCCCAGGGCTTGAGAAATAGGAGCAAGAAATGACATTTCAGATGAGCAAGGGGGCACAGGTCACCACAAGTGCGGAGACACCAGCTGCCTATCTGGAACAGAACAGAGAGGAGCCGTGAGTCCTCTCTTGACCATACATTGATTGTGGGGCCTCCCTCTCCACCAAGAACCCATCCATTTACTGATTCATTCAGTCAACATTTATTGAGGGTCTGGGTGGCACAAACAGTTAAGCGCTTGGCTACTACGCTTGGCTACTAACCTAACACTTGGCAGTTCAAATCCACCCAGAGGCACCTCAGAAGAAAGTTCTGACGATCTACTTCCAAAAGATTGCAACCATTGAAAACCCTAGGGAGCATAGTTCTACTCTGAAACACATGGGGTCACCATGAATTGGAATCGACTTGACTGCAATTGGTTAGGTTTGGTTTTATTATGTACGAGACACTGAACACCATGGGAAAGACAAAGATAATCATGACACAGCCCCTATCCTCAAGGTTGACTATCTGACAAGGGGTTAAGACATGTTCACAATCATGGTGACTTAAGAATCCTACCACTGAGGATAAAGCAATGAGGAACACTGGAAAAGTAGCATGCAACATCAGAAAGCCCATGGGCACCAGAGTCGCAGAAGTTTGTTTTAGGGCCAAAGTCCCCATCAATGTGATGAGTGAGCCTGATGAAGTCACTGAAGCTCTCTGAGCCTCATTTTCTTCACCTGAAGAAAAATAGTGTTAATATTTGCCCTGAGAAGCTAATGGAACAGTCAGCACTTGGTAAACCACAAAATATCATATAGATGTAAATTGTCATTCACTATAATAATGATGGACCCCTGGTGGTACAGTGGTTAAGAGCTCAGCTGTTAACCAAAAGGTCAGCAGTTTGAATCCACCAGCTGCTCCTTGGAAACGCTTTGGGGCAGTTCTACTCTGTCCTATAGGGTCACTATGAGTGAGAATTGACTCAACGGCAACAGGTATGGTTTCAGTTTTTGGTTATAAAAATGATTATTATCCAGAGAAGGCCCTGGGGCCACAGCTTCAGTGGGAAGTCGGTAGAAGGAGTCCTTTAAGGAACCACCACCCAGCAAGCACTGGCCTGGGAAGGAGACTCCAAATCACAGGGAGAAGTGAATTCAGAGGATGTGGAGCTGAAGGAGTCAGAGGAGCATCTCACCAGGGGAGGGGGAGCCAGAAGGTGTGTGGAGGTGGTGGTTACGGCCAAGGTGACTAAGATGGAGGGAAGGGGGCAGTGTGAAGGAGACATCCCCCAAGCCCTGAACAGTCAAGGGCAGGGTTGGTTGGGTAGAGTAACCCAGGCAGGATGGGCTGAATCCAACCTAGATGGTGGTCACACCAAACGAGAACTCTTGTGGTTATTCCAACTCCCTTCCAAGGGCCCAGAGTGCAGATCCTTCAGTCAACAGCGACTGCTCTAGTGCCCAGTCACCCCCTGGGCAAGAAAGCAGAGAGGAAATCAGTTCTTTAAGGGCAAAGTTTCAGTCTCCCCCCATAGAAGGAATCAAGTTTTCCTCTGACTCATGATCAACTTTGGTAAAACTACAAATTCAGTGAAGATAGATTTCTTTCTTCTCACGCGGCACTCCTCAAGCCTCCCACTTCCATTCTCAGAAAAGGCTGGGTATCAGGCATTTTAGACCTTTTTGTGAATTCAAACTTTAGTGTTCCTTTTCCCAAAACCATTTGCATTTCAGCCAGATCTATTGTTAAAAGATTTTTGAACTTCAGGGAGCAGGCTGGGAAGGATTTTAGAGACAGGGTGGTCTTTCTCGTTCCCCTACAATTACTCCTTCAACCCTAAGAGACACTCTCCTGATGAAGTGGTCACCTGTCCCAACCCCTGGCAGACTGTCATCTTTCTTAAATTAGTATCAACACAATGTCTAAGCAGCAGGGTTTTCATTTAATAATAAAATATCTTAACAGCAAATAGAAAATTCTGTATAAATCGAGATCATGTAAGATGACAGTGGATTAGCATTTTAATTAAACATGGAGATTCCAGTAATTTTTATCATTTCAGATACCCAACATTTTGACACATTTCAGGTATAAATTGATGCTTCCAGGCCGATGGCAAATTGAAATAATTTTTCAGGTGGTTTATTTGTGAGATTTCAATGGCAGCAAGAGATGATATTCAACAGTTAAAGCTACAGATTCTAGACATTCCCATTCAAAATACTAATTTGGCAGCTCCCTCCCTCCATAGTCAGCTTTAAAAACTACCTCCCCAGAAGTCACACACACTATGATAAACTAATTTGATGTTTTATGATTTGCAAAATTCACACCAAAAGGTATTTTGTTTTCCCTTGGTAGAATGTCATACTTTGTTCTGTGGTTGAAAAGCATGTAAAACAGGACTGACATGTGTATTTGTCCTAGTAATTACTGATTCATTGAGCACAGAGGATGTGATTAACATCATGCTAGTGCTGATTCTCACAGGGGCCATGCAAGGTAGCTGTTATTGTGCCTGTTTTACAGATAAGGAAATCGAGGCTCAGAGCAGATAAGTAATTTGCCAGGAGGCACACAGCCAGGAAGTGTCAGAACCAGGATTGGAACCCACAGCAATCAGCTCCCAAAACTGTGTTCTTTCCCAAAATGAAGCTAGACACAGACTTTGCTGAAAGGGGACTCAATTACTATTTGTTGATTCACTGTATTTTTCCTGCATTCTAGGCCAAAGAAGACCCTTCACTAACTGACCACACACATAGCCCACCCTTATTGAGGCAAGTCCTTTGTCACATTGACTGAGTGAAACTCTCTCACCTCAAAACCATCATCATCACCATCATTGTCATCAAAATACACATTTATGTGAAGGAGGAATATTTTTCATAAGAGAAAGATAAATATTTTAAGAGATGGATCATGTTTTCTTTTTTTACATTAAACAATTTTAATCTTTAAAATCGAGTTTTGGCTAAACACCTTCTTGATTTCATCACACTAAATTCTTATCCATTTAGTGCGCTGAACATTGGCCTTAAAACCACCGTTTGCCATAAAGTCTCCTGAGAAACAGACATGCTTTTGCAGCAAAGCTGAGCAATTTACTTCCCCACGGACTACCCTACTCCACCCCCCAATCACTTCTTATAGCCAGGTAAACTGAAATTTGCTGAAAAGCCACACAGAAAATTTCACATTGAAATAATAGCCCTACCCAAACAAGTTAAACGCCTATCAAAGTGAACATGATTGAACCAAGTTCAACTTACATATTACAAGTTTTGAAAACTTTGGAACATGCCAGAGAAAAGTGAAATCACTCTAAGAAAAATAGTACAGCAAATGTTCGCATGTCTTGTAGTCTAATTCTCCTGGCTAGTGTGGTTGAGAAATACTCAGTGTTACCGTGATGTTTTAGAATGCTGAAACTGTGGGGCTGAATAAAGTTTATTAATAAAATCAAGAAATACTTCCTGACTAAAGTTGTTGATGCCTTTAACACGTTTTACTTTTCCTTCTAGATTTAAAAAAAAAATTTTGGGGGGCACAACAGCCCCTTTTCATCTTTATAACCCCCTACAGGGCTTAGCATAAATGTTTGTTGAATGAATATTAGTATTTAATAACTATTCTACAGAGACTTACCCATGATTTTGCAACTGAGAGAGATTAAAATTACCAAACAAACTACAGACACAATACTGCGGAAGTACTTAAGTGCCACTGAATTGTACACTTTAAAACGGTTAATTTTATGTTATATAGATTTCATCTTAATTTTAAAAAAAAAACTGCAGAGACCAAGGAATAGCAACATAATAGGTTTCATTAAAATTCAACACAATATAGTCTCATATTTTCATATCAACTATAAAGTACTAAAGCACCCATAAACATTTTTTATGAGTAGGAAGCTTTAAAAAAAATCACTATTATGTAAATAAAATTTATAAGTTCCAACAGATTTCCAGAGATTGTGATGCAAATAACCTGAAATACTGAAAATGCCCATCGCTTAGTGAAAAGTGTTCACAGGGTTTTTCAGAACCCTCCCAGCCGCTCCTGTTGGCTGTTCCCACACCCCCATCGCCGCCATCACTGCTAAGGGCAGGATGGAGCTCAGGCTTGCCAGGAACTGAAGGCAGAGAAGCTTCTGGGTTTCTTCTCCACCTGAGAAATGTTCCAACTCTGAGAAGACCCACTCTCCCTCCCCTCCCCTCCTTTCAGCAACTTTAATCACAACTCCAAATTCAAGGTGATATTTCTGAGGACCTCAAACTTACAATTTCTAAAACTAGGTCCCCTCCTTTTATGACAATGTGATGACAAGCTTTTTTTTTTTTTTCCAAGCAATAAAGAAAAGCCTCTCGGTTAAAAGGTTTTAACAATCTCAATTCAGTAGGGTTGAAAATATAAATGTCCTTTGCACCAGTTTAGGAAGCAATATTTTCTTTTTTGATTATGAACCAAACAGGTTTTTTTCTTTTTCTGCTAAAGGGCTGTTCAGTGCACACAAACATTCCTTAGGACATTGTACAAAGTCTTCAAGCTAGCTTTTTAGTTGTAAAAGACTAGTGATTACACACTTGTTTCTCAAAATGTTAACACATTCCTAGTAAAGCTACAACTTGGAATCTTGTTTGTATCAAATTTTCCTTTCTGCTTTCTGATAAATCATAATATGACAGCCCAGGAGCCGCCTCGCTCTCTCGCGCTCTCTCTCGCGCTCTCTCTC
>NW_004443941.1:17445944-17456777 GCF_000243295.1 Trichechus manatus latirostris
TCTCTCTCTCTCTCTCTCTCTCTCTCTCTCTCTCTCTCTCTCTCGTCTGTTTTCCTCGCTCATTAGGTCTTTAAAAGAAAGTGCAAATCCTCGTCTCTTCATTAACCCATCTTAGAAAATAACTCAGATGTTCCTAATTTCTCATCTGATTTATCAGACCAGTCTCTGATAACTTTTGAAAGAAGTCTATTCAACATTCTTAAGGACAAAGGACACTTTATAGAAATAAATAGAAAGAAATCCTGATATAAGCACAAGAGGAGAGAAAACCTGAGAAGTTTGGTAAATGGTGCTTGCTTACTTCAGAATGATTTCAAGTCCTGCCCAAACCGATAAGCACATTGTACTGAAAATGCTTTATTCAAAAACTTCTTTGATATAATCTAGGAGAATAACTAAAGGACTCTCCGTTTCATTTCACATTATAGACGCCTGGCAGGCGAAAGGAATTCAACAATCCTCTGTAACCTTTCCTTCAAAGAAAATAACAACAAGTACAGCAACATGATACAGTCTGAATGAATCGAGACATGTTTATTCTTAACTCCTGAACATCTTCTCGCCATGTGATTGTATATATTTAAAAAAAACTCTAAAACTGAGTATTTTTTCACACACTAACACTAACTAAATCCCCGGGTCTTCTCAGAATGCCTCCCCACGGTCAGGTGGTTTTAAAAAGAATTCTATTTACCAAAATCATTATGACACTGTTTATTTTCCTCTGGGGGGGCTGGAAGGAGGGCAGGAGGGGAAAGAAAAGAAAGCAGGTGAGTTTTTGTGTAGTACGTGACCCTATCATGCAAATAAACAAGCGCTTCTTTTTCAGGAAAAGACATCACCAACTTGAACTGCTTTCCTCAGCTCCCCACCAGAAATAGAAAAATGAGTGGAAGCACCAGAGATGATGAACTATTGACCCCATCAAAAGTAAACACAGACGTCTCTCCTCAAGCCTGCCCAAGACACATTCTCAGCCATTTGACCACCATCTAGGCGCCTCTCTCTCCACTTTCTCCCTTTACCCAAATCCCAAGGATGGATCCCTTGCTCATGAGAATTCAACTATACTGCCTTAATTTTTTTTTTGAAGTTCTCTGTACTTACGGGTCTCCAAATTGGGGAAGGAGCTGAGAGGAACTCTTCCTAACGAACTATAGCTTGCAGTAACAAAATAGAGAGGGTGTATCTGTGTGTAGGATAGGCTGGGGAGTGGGGGAGATCATGTCTGGTTTGCTTCTTCAGAAGAAAGAATTAAAAGATAGGCAGCCCAGAATTCCACAGTAGTCACTTTCTGAGGAGGTAAGTAATGCTGGGGAAGGAACGTGTTTTGAGAAGTTCCCAGATTGAAAACTCATTTATACCAGATCCTACCGGGAGAGCAAGATGCCTTCTCTAAAAAGGGCATCCAACATGCTCTTCTGCCTAAACATCTCCTCTCAAAGTCCAGAAAGACCCAAAGACACACCCCAGGTGGAAGAGCTTCATCCCTTCTCCCCAGCCAGGGAGGGCTGGTCCTCTTGGGTGGGGCTGTGGGCAGGATGGAACTTAGAAGTGGGGACAGGGCGTTGAAGGGATAGAGAAGGCCAGTCTTTGCCGAGGGCCCACAGAACTGAATCTTCCTTCACTGAAGACTGCTTTGCTTCTCTTCCACCTGGTCCCGGCAGGGAGCCCTGGCCCTCCTTTGGGGGCCTGTTGACTAATGAAACAGTAAAATCATAGGTCAGCCATCAGGCAAATAATAAACATATTTGCACTGCGCATCTGTTAAGCCTGTTTAATAGGTCGTCCATACATGTAAATGGGCTTCCTACCCCAGCCCCCATCGCTCCACCTGTATCAACAACAATGCCTCCACACAATTATCTTACCTTAATGAACTTAATCTTTAATTTCCCAGCTTGGCCCTGCTACCCGGCCTCCTAACAAAGGAACTGGAACTGTTTGAGTCCCCGTGAGCCGCCTTCCTCCAACAGCTAGGGAAACTTTAGCTACGACAAGGATTTTTGCCCCTTGTGGAACTGTCAAAAGCAATAAATATTTTTCTTTTTATTCCATCATTAGACCCTCCTAAGAATGCCTCCCCATTGTCCAATGTAATTCCCAGGGCTCTCTGGGCAGGGGCGTTATTGTGGAAAACGAATTCTGAAGTGTTAACAATACTGCCACAGCAGCTACACTTTTTTTTTTTTTTTCCCAAGGGCGTAACTGTTAGGAATGTGTCGCCTCACCAAAGCCAGCTCGGGAAAAGAGCACTTGTGTTTTTTAACACTGGTCTTTGAGAAGGATGCTCAAGTTAAAGCATTGTGGGCACTGTAAATAGATGCACTCAGCAGAATAGAGCTTCTTCATTCCTAATTAGGGAAGTAACTCTAGAAAGACAGAATGTCACTCGCTAGGCAGTGCGTATTGTTGAGTTTGTGCTCGCCTCCACAATGTGAGGTAATTGGAGTTGTACCTTTTAGAAAGCTGCTAATTTCACATAGGAAGTGCTAACAAGACCTTTCTGGGCCATGTTTTCCTTCTTCCTTTTTAAGGAAGTTACAGACCTTCAGTAGTGGGAATGGTTGGGCCCTGGCCTGGCGGAGGAAACAGCAGTAATGAACCACTTCAGCCTGCAGTTAGAAAAAGGAGGCCTCATTTTGGAGTCCTGAGAATACTAGGCACAACAAAAGGTTCTGTTTAAGCTTGTTATCCAGGACATTCTTACAAGGCTACACAGCTTTCCCTGCAATGACCCTCTCCAAACAAGTGCATCAAGTTTGAGCAAATAGAAACACGCCACTTTCAAGGCTCGGAGTTATAGTTTTCTTTACAAAGCCATTTATATAATGTAAGCTGCAATTAGCATGGGACAGAGCGAGGAGATTTAGGCTGGAAAGTTCTTTTAACAAAAGATAGAACTTTTATTTTAGTGGAATAAGTAACAGTTAAATATTGGCTTCAGATAACTAGTTGAAAGGCCTTTTAAATCATTTACTAATAAAAAAAAATAAAATGATTTTGCCTCAGTCCTCGTTCCAACTAAAGTGTGGTCTTTTAAATCACTGAACGATTAATCTTACTAATTTTAAATTATCCAGCAAGAATGGATCAGGGCAAAAAAAAAGAAAAGTCCACCCCCCCCCCCATGAAAAGCACTATAGCTTTTAAGCCTGACAATTTCATCAAAACGTCCATAGGAATTACATAAAAAATTCAAACCGTAATGAAATAAATTGCTACTTACATTATGAAAGTCTGCAAAAGCATTTTATAGACTTGAAATGCAGAAGTTATATAAACTGCACAGTAAAAAGAATTAGAAATTGACCTTTACAGATCAAGGGCTAAAATTAACAGTCTTCAGGGGGAAAAAAAAAATCCCAGTTCACAGTGGCTTTTAATGCCATTTTTCCCCCACACTCATTTATCTAATAACCATGGCAAGGTTAGGATAAACAATGAACAGTATGTTTTCACATTTTCCACCTTTTGTGTCCTCCATATGAATTTCTAAAACACTTAAGAGAACAGATACACAAACCTGTGACCTTCAAATGAGCTTTTTGATACTCTCAACATTTTGAATAAAAAGATCAGAAAATGGAACCACTTTTACACAGTAATGAATTCCATTCTGTTGGGTAAACAAAGCTAAATTTTAAAACAGAGACCTGACATTTGTATAGCTCAAGAAGCTATTCTGTTCTTTTGGGGGTGGGCAGGGGGACCGAGGGGATATTGTCGGGACTTTACGGTGGGCTAAATAATGACCAAATCTGCAATTCACATAAAAAGGAGACAAACCAGTTTGGCCATGTTCAACAGAGCCACCGTTTCCAAGACAAGGATAACAAAAATGCCCAATTTTTATGACAATTTTCCCCCACCCCACGAACAACTGCTCCATCTCACACACACAGAAAAGAGGGGGGTTGATAGAGGAGGCCGATGCCGCCATTACGGAGCTAACGCTTATTATTGCCGGGAGCTACAAGGGCCTCCAAAAGTTACTCCAATTTCCGTCGTGCTTTTGTGCATCCGTTGTCCTGTCTGAAAGGCTCAGTTAGGTATTGTTGCAAAAAAAGTCTGCATCCACATTTGTTCCCCTCTAATTCATACTCGGCATTGTGAAGTTTGGCTATTCAGGGGCTGATTGGACAACAGGCCTGACAATGGCCAAGCGATTAGTCTCTCAGCATGGGCTGGAGTTGTGGGTATAAACCTAGGGACGGGGCTTGAATTCACTGGGGCATTCAGCTTCCTCTCGGGCCCTTCCTGAGAGTCCGTGCCTCCTTTGCTGCAGGTAATGCATTCCTTCATACCGGGGGAAACCGAATCCTTGTAATTAGCGTGTCCAGAACCGGGCAGGCCGCCCCCTCCCCGCAAATCGGCCCTCGGGGGGCCCTGGAAGTTTCTAAGGAGCTCAGCCCCTGAAATGCTCCAGCCTTGTCGAATTGAAAACTTTTCTAGGGCAGCTCGGGTGGGCCTGAATATCAGCACAGGGGAGGGGAGCCAGAGGAGAGAGATGATTGGCGCCACTTAACCCTTGGCACGCCGAGCCGCCCGGGAGAAAGGTCCACCCCTCCGGGCGCCTTCCGCGCCTCCTCCAGACCTGCCCGGCCTCCGCCCCGCTTTTTGGGGGGAGGGACGTTCGCCTTCAGCGCTAAACCACCGCGGCTGAGCAAGTTGTTAAAGTGTACAGATGTCAGTCTGGTGTTTTACATGTCAGTAACTTGAATTAATTTACATTTATTTTCCTATTGTTTTATATCACTATATGACAATGTGCTGCATAATATAATTTAAATCTTTAATATACAACTAATTCTCTACCATTAATTTGTCAACATGATTACTGGATACGCCACCCTGAAAAAGCAGGCTGACTTGAAATATGTATAAGACATTCCTGTGTTTTTTTACGAAGGTTTACATATGAAATGACAAAGATTTACAGAGGCTCTTTTCTTGGACTGTCTATAATTTGATGAAAACTACAATTTCAATGTGCTTCCCACTTCAACCGAGGAATTCCAGCTATCAGTTGGGAATCAGACACAAACACGAGCCCCTTGTTGGAGAAATTAATTAGGCAGCACCGCGTCTCGCTGCGGTGGCCGGAAATTAGTCATGGCCCAGCCCTTTGGCCGAAAGGGCTCCCCCAAGACGCAGGTCCATCAAGAAGCGGCTGCGGCTGCGCCCGCGCGGGGTGGTCGGGGCGCGGCCCGGCGTCCCGCCCGGGGTGTTCCTGGAGGTGGCAGAGAAAGCAAGCGGGCAGCGGAGGCCCGGGCCGCGTTCCTGAGGCGCCTGCAGGCACGGCTGGCGTTTGGGAAGATAAAAAGAGGAAAGGGTGGTGCCTGTGGGCAAAGCGACTCTGGGCTGCCCTGGCTTCGGGGTGCCCCAAACTTCCCCCTAACTGCAGCCTTCCTCTTTCTCCGGCTCTCAGAGCTCAGCTTGAAGCAGCCTGGTCCTTCCCTCTGCGCCCCGGGAGGACAGGCGCCCAGAGCCACCAGTCAGGTGCTAACACCCAAACGTCTGCACCGTTAAAATTAAAAAGAAGATGAAGAAGCACCCCAAACCTTATTAAACATTCAAATAGAAAAATTAAGATATTCTGGGCAAAAGAAGTGTTTAGACAAAGGCTGCCTGCTTCAATTTCCCCGTTAAGCGGGGAGCTGGCTGCTCGGAGAGAGAGTGACGGTGGATTCCATAAATTAACGGAAAATCCCTCTTCTTTGGAGCGCAAGTTATCTCTCGTTGCCTGCAGCTCTGATTTGGAATGGGAGCCGGCTTGTTTACCGGTTTAATTAATGCTCCTTTTCCAGCAGGGAGGAGGGGAAGGGAAATGAAGTGACTCGGTGATAAACAGGTATAGCCGGGCCTGTGGTGGAGCTCGTGGGGGCCGTGCAGCCTCATCAGGCCTGACTGGGCATGACCCCGTCAGCGGAAAAAGGTAGATGGCCCAGTTGGAAGCAGTAGGTGAGCATTATTTTAACTGCGCGCCTGTGATTGGAATGGCTTAAAGGGACAATCAGCACTTCGGTTTTTTCTTCTTTCCTCCAGAATGCATTCTGATTCTTTCCTGTTGCTGAGCTGAGAAGAAACTGACCTTGATGAGATAGGTCACAGGCCTTTCCCCTTCTCTTCTCCTCTTCTTCCTCAGCCTTCATCTCAAAATGAAAGAGAAGAGTCACATAAGGAGGAAACCTGTCTCCTGCATCACGCTGGGGACCGGCTTTTTGCTGCAAAAAATCCCTGGACAGTCTCTCTTTATTTACTTATTTCGGCTTTTAATTCCAAGAGCCTAATATCTGGGATTGGACTGTCCGTGGCCTAAGTGTTTCTGTGACCTTACAGATAACAGGAAATCTTGGCTAGAAAATGAAATTCAAGCACCAGCTAATTTTAAAAACATAACTAAAAACTCATTCCCAAGGGGAGAAATGGCAGTTTCGGTAAGCACAGGCTGAACATGTTTTTAAATTAATAACTAGCTCCGGTATTTGCTAAATGGTGGCTGTATCAGGAAAAAAAATTAGCCATTAAAAACAGCAGGTGCCCAAGGTGAGAATATATATTTTATGACTTAAAGTCACCTGTCTGCTTTGCCTGCTGCCTTTCAGCATCCTTGAGAAACAGAAGCGAAACAAGAAGCCGAGTCTGTCGGCCATGCTGCCCTTCTGGAAGGAGATTTTTTTTTAAAAGCTACCATTTTTTGAAGGCCTATTTGACATCTGTACATGTTATTGCTAATTCTGACCACTTCCCTACAACGTGGCTATGCTTATCCCCATTTTTGAGTGTAGTAAGCGATTTTTCCCAGGGTCACAAAGCTAGTCAAGTGCCAGAGTACGGTAAGAACTTGAGTCTCTCTGATGCCAGGGCCCTCTCCTTTCTCCCCCCTCTGTGAAGCAGCAGTGACCCTAGGTACCTACAATCATGGAAGGAGAGGACTCCATTATAAAGATCAATTATGTCCTTGGTAACAGGAGAGGAGGTCTTTTTGCCACCTGGGGGATTCCACACCAAGTTCTGTGTTCGGTTCTATGGGTACCCAACACACGTACAAGCACAAAGCACTTTGCAGAATACAGAGAGGTTTCCTTCTGGAGAGATTTCTAGATTGGGAATCAGGATCTTTCATTGCTTGCTCTGCCACCACCAATGTGTGAACTTGAGCAGGTCACCTACTACCTCTGAGTGAAGATTTCCTTATCCTGCCTGCCTCATGAGGGAGGGGGGGGCAAAATAAGCGGATGTGGGTTCAGATGCACTGATCACTGTGAAGAACTGTTCAGAGGTATGGTCTTATTATGAATTTCCCAGACTTATGAAGTCCTAACATAAGAAGATATGTGTATGAGTTCTAAAAGGAGTGAATTACTATACAAGTGGAAGGATTGTTCTTATTATTAAAGACAAGAATTCTTAGCTCCTAATTCCTAAACATGACTATCTTGGCTACATTAACAATGGTGCTAAAAGTTCTAGTGCATCCTAAAATCATAGAATTTTGATGAAAGAGACCATTAGTTATAATAACAAAAACAATATTAATGATGGCTCATGTCACTTATTATGTGTCAGACAGTGTTGACATGTATCAATTAGTCCTCACCATAACTCTATTAGATAGATGCTGTTATCTTTATACCCATTTTACAGGTGAGGAAACTGAGCAATTTGGCCAAGGTCATAAAACTCACAAATGCCTGAATGAGCATTTGAACCCAGGCAAGCTGGCACTGGAGCCCACATACTTAATCACTGTGGTATACTGCTTCCCATGAGAGAGTGTCTGTGTTATTATCCCTACCTCTCCAACTCACATTTTTAAGATGATGAAAGTGAAGCCCAGAGAATTCAAATGACGTGCCCAATATCACATATCTGTTTGATGGCAGAACTGAGAATAGAGTTTAGCTCTCCTTAAGCCCAGTGGTGGTTCTATTTATAACATAATTACTACTCATTTTGGAGCCCTGGTGGCACAGTGGTTAAGAGCTTGGCTGCTACCCAAAAGGTTGGCAGTTCAAATCCACCAGCCACTCCTTGAAAACCCTACAGGGCAGTTCTACCCTTTCCTATGGGGTCACTATGAGTTGGAATCAACTCGATGGCAGCAGGATTGGTTTTGGTTTTATTACTCATTTAACCAAGCCTTCAGCTCTATCTGGAGATAGACTGCCTTGGTTTAAATGTGGGCTCTGCCATCCCAGGCAAGTCCCTTAACCTCGCTAAGCCTAAGATAATAAATGAAACAATGCACTTAAGTAAATAGTTCCTGGCACATAGTAAATGCTCAGTAAATCCACCTCAAATTTAAAATCCAGAATACAGGAAGAGAAGCATGAATAGTGGGGAGGCCCTGACGAGGACGTGGCTGTCCCTACTCAGCGAGTTGGCCAAAGCTCAAGGAAAAGACAAGGGTTAGACGAGGTACTGAAGCATGGCTGGGAAGAGGGGCAGAGCCTATGCTTGTAGAGGACTCTGAGGACAGCCCCCTCAGCCATTGCAGGGTCTTCCGGAGTGAGTCCTGAGGAGAGAGTACATTGAAGTCCTGGGCAAGTCTGAAGGGCAGAGGGGAAGTACTGACTGAGGGACAGAAAAGGAAGCTGGAGGAAAGTAGGCTCGGGAAGGCCAGAACAAGAAAAGTGGCTACCTCAGCATTCAGCCCATAATACTTGGTACCAACTCTTGCTGAGCAAACTGAGGAATGATTGTGGGTCATCTTCACAGTGGTGGTCCCTAGAGACTTCAGGAATGGCTGTTTCTGTCCTATGGGGAAAAGAAAGGAGGGAAGGGGCTGGTATGAAATGCTGAATGGTGAAGAGAAAGCACAAAATGCCTGGCTGACAGGAAGTTGTCCAAGAGAGACACCTAGAGAGGTGTGTGCCTGTGGTGTTGGGGGAGGGCTACCCAGATGAAGTAAGAGAGAGTCCAGCATCCTAAGGAAGGGAGAGCAGCTCAGAAGCAGTTGGGGCCATTGTAATAGCTGCTTATCAGGTTACCTAGTTTCCAGATCCTGGAGCTTTTTGCTGCCCTTGAGCAATAGGGCCACTGCCCCATGGAAGACAGCGGCAGGCATGGGGGGTGCTTAGGTCTCTGGTTTGGGGGTTCTCCAGCAAAGATCAAGGGGAAGTTGCCCTCACTCCAAGCAGGGGCTCCCTGCTTTGCTGATTCTTTCCGTAGAGGGAAAGACAAGAATTGCCACGATCTGAATCACCGGAGGCCCTCATTTGGTCTCCAGGGATGTGCCGGAAAGCTCTTGCATACAGGGGGTGGATATGCCCCACCTGTGGTATCTACCGCCCTAGTTCAGGGAGCTTCCAGCTAAAGCGTCTTAAGATTTAGGGAGAAACATCCCACCTGATTTTGGAAAAATAGCTGAGGAACTGGAAATGGGGACAATGTCTCTGCCACCCCGTGAAGGTGTTACAAACGGCAGATGCTCTACATGTATGTTGAATAAATGAATAAAAGGGTGCTAGAAGTACTTATTATTGAGCACTCAGAAAAGTAAAATATTTTGCAAGCCACGAGCAAGAAGGCATTTCTTGCCACCTAAACTCATGAAAGACCAGGAGAGAAGTTCTCTCCAAGTTAAAGTTTCCATGGACATTTGTCCTTCTCTGTTTCCTCATCAGTAAAAATTACTCAACTGCCCAACTGGGGTATTGTAGAGATCAAAAGAGTTATTTGATGTAAATGTAAACCGGACATGTTAAAGCAATCTGTTATTGTTATTTGCCGTCGAGTCAACTCAGACTCATGACAACTCCATGTGTGCACAGTAGAATTGCTCCATAGGGTTTTCAAGGCTGTGACCTTTTGGAAGCAGGTCGCCAGGCCTGTCTTCTGAGGAGCCTCTGGGTGGGTTTGAACTGCCAACCTTTCAGCTAGTTGTTGACGCTTAACCGTTTGTGCTAGTCAGGGACCATTAAATAAATCTAAGGGATTACTGGTGGCACAGTGGTAAAGAACTTGACCAGAATGTCAGCAGTTTGAATCCACCAGCTGCTCCTTGGAAACCCTACGGGGCAGTTCTACTCTGTCCTATGGAGTTGCTATGAGCTGGAATCGACTCACTGGCAACGAGTTTGGTTTGGGTTTATAGAGAGAGCAAGGAATATTCAGCATGGAATTTTACTATTGAAAATTACAAATGTATACTAAAGAAGAGAGAAGATGATAATGAACCCTCATGTTCCTATCATCCAGCTTCAACTATTATCAATTCAATGTCAATATTGTTTGACCCTTCCCTATTGCCTATCATCATTATACTAAAGCAAATCTCAGACGTCATATCATTTCATCTCTTAAGTATTTCAGAAAGGTAAAGACTCTTGAAAAAAATATAACCTCAATTCTGTTATCACATCTCAATATATTGACACTATCACTATACTGACATCAAATACGGAGCTCATCAAATACTGAGCTGATGTTCAAATTTCTTCATTTGTCTCAGGAGCAGACTTTTACAGATGGGCTTTCAAATCAAGATCTGAACAAGACCAGCAAGTTGCATTTAGTTGATCAGGGAAGGAACTTATTCCTAAGTCTAAACTTTGACCCCAGCCTGTGGAGGCTGAGAGTTCTTGGGCCAGGATTTACCTGGAGCCCGCCAGGGCAGTGGTTCCAAATTGTCTTTGACTATTGATTTATCCGTTTAGAAAGGTTGTTGGATATTTAACTACTGGTTGGGTAGCCCTTCTAAAGTTTGGGGACCTACAACAGAAGGACGATTCTTGGGGTATGCACTGGGGGTGTCTGGAGGGCAGACACTGGCTTCTTTGCTAAAGTATAGTTTAAAACAGAGACTTTAAAAGCAGTCACTGGAAT
>NW_004443941.1:17465316-17489850 GCF_000243295.1 Trichechus manatus latirostris
CCCAGATTCTCTTCCTTCTTCCATCTATGTCCTAGTTTTGCTGGCATATAACCTCAAGTAACTTCCTAAGAAAGGGCATGTTGGAAGTAAACTTTCTGAACTCTTATTTGTCTGAAAATCCTTATTTTTCCTCCACTTGACTGTTAGTTTGAGCATAAGAATCTAGACTAAAACTAATTTTTCATCAAAATTTTGAAAATATTACTGCATTATCTTCTGTCATCTAGTGTTGCTGAGGAGGAGTCTGATGCCATTCTGACTGCTGTTTCTTTGTAGGTGACCTGATCCCTTCTTTGGAGGCTTCTACAATACACTCTTTATATTTAGTGTTTTGAAATTTCACTAGGTTGTATCTAGTTGAGGACCTTTTTCACTCAGTAGCCCTTTCAATGTTAGATCAATTTCTTCAGCCCTGGGAAATTTCCTTCTGTACTTTCTTTGATAATTCTCCCCTCTTTGATTCTTCTGTTGTTTCTTTCTAGTATTCCTATTAGTTGAATATTGGATTGGTCCTCTATGTTTGTTTGTTTTTTCTGTCATACTTTCTGTCTCTTTCAGCTCTATGCTTTGGGAATTTTCAACAACTTTTTAGCCCTTCTACTGAATATTTTATTTAAACAATTGCATTTTTAATTTCCAAGAACTCATTCTTGTTCTCAATATCTTCCCGACCCTGAAATTTCTTCAAAAATGTAAAGTTATCTTCTGTTTCCTGAATTATTTCCCCAGGACTAAGATTTTTCTGCTTATTTATTTTTGTATGTTTCTTTCATGCTGATGGTTCTCCTCATTCTTCTCGTATGCTTCCTTGGTTGTCTCTTGATGTTGATAGAATACAAAAGGACTGGTAGAGGGTGTGGATTTACTCTAAATTGTGTACATACCCTTCTAGAATAGGCTTGCTTGAATCTTTCTGAGGTTCCCTGAACTGGTTCCCACCTCCTCTGTCACTCCCTCATAGAGCACTCTATATAGGCTTTCTTCAGTTGTTCTTACTCTAATAACTGCTACCGTACTTTCTATATTTCAGAAACTTGTTTAAATCTCTTATTTGTTGGTGGCCTTCTTTCTCCTCTCTTTAATATTGTGGGTTTATATCGTTTTGGGATTTGAAAACTTTACTTCAGCAAGATTTCTGGAAGAATGGGAGGCAAACGTGTGTGCTGGGTTCACCATCTTCAACTGAAAAGAAATTCAGAATATTTTTCTTTAATTTCATTTTATTTTTTCAATTTTAATTGCTCCTTCTTTCAGCAGTTTGGTGGCCCTAAAACAGAAGTGTTTCCTTAGGAAGGTGTTGTTTTCAGTGTTTTGGCATCTCATTGCCCTCACTCTTACAATGGTGCACATGAACTATTGCTGTTAGTTGCTGTTGAGTTAGCTCCAACTCATGTTGACCTTACGTATAACAGAACGAAACGTTGCCTGGTTCTGTGCCATCTTCATGATCTTTGGTATGCTTGAGTCCATTGTTGTGGTTATTGTGTCAGTCCATCTCATTGGGGGTTTCCTTTGTTTTCGCTGGCCCTCTACTTTACCAACCATGGTGTCCTTTCCTAGCAATTTGTCTTTCCTGATGACATGTCCAAAGTAAGCAAGCCAATAAACTAGAGCCTGGTTTTTCCAAATTCCTCTCTGCGCAGGTTTGTGGTTCCAAGGAGGTAGGATGAAGGAGGCCTATTTCCTTGTACGCACCATCCCCTCCCTCACCACAGGGCCAGAAATACTGTACAACTGGATCGCCCCTCTGTCCCTCATTCCTAACCATCCACCACCACCCTCAGCCTGAATGTCTGCCTGACTTAGCCCCTACTCACACTTCAGATCTCAGCTCCAGGATAATCTTCTCAGAAAAGCCTTCCTTGCTGCTCTGACTCAGTCAAGTTCCTCAGTTGTGGGTTCATGCAACAATTTTTCTCTCCTTTATAGCGCTTATCTCAGTTTGTCATATTTGGGGAGCAGGACTATGTCTGTTATTTGTTCACTTTGGTGTCCTGTGCACTTAAGCACAGTGCCTGGCACATAGTAGGTGCTCAATAAATATCTGTTGAATGAATGACTAGTCAAGAAGACAGCCACAAAAGAAACAGACCTTCAGCTAATTATAGTTTGAGGAATAACCCACACACGTCCAAACTGCAACCCCACACATGCCCCACCTTCAAAGTCTGATATCTAACTCGGCACAAACACACAGGTCCTCATCAGCATCACCCCAGTCTGTGTCATAGGCTCCCCAGAGCCTCTTGTCTGAAGCCTCAGCTCCACCCACGGTGAGCCCAATGGTCAGGGAGACTGATCTGATAGTGTACAGGGCTTGAGGCTCATACGACCTCTAGAACCACCCAAGCCTTCTGCAGGGACTTTGTTGGGAACAGGCAAAATTGTGACTCATCTCTGGAGAAGGCCCTTGAAGCCTGGAGGGGAGGCAAGCAGCAGACTCACCTAAGGGGCGAGGAAGGATTTTCTCAGCTGAAGCCACAGACCCCAGGGGGTGGGCCCAGAGGCTGCCCCGACGACCAATGACGGCATCCCTGGCTGGGAACAATAGCGCCCCACATCTCAGCTACCTTTCTGCTCTGGCTTTCCAGTGGTGAGGCCCTTATTAAATTTGGGATTACCATGTGTAAAGCACAGTCTGAATTTTGTTTGCTCTGCCATGTAACTTGCCTTTCTAAACACTCAGTCAGAGCTGCAGTTAATCTACTGACCACGGGCTTAACCGGCAGGTGGCCAGGAGGCCCCCACCAAATTCCTCCTGACCCTTTGTTACCTGGCCTGGAGGGGAAAGACTCCTTGTTGGGGAAGTGTTTCTCCTCCCCCCGAACATTTTCTGTATTAAGAGTCTTTTGTCACCATAAATCTGAAGCGGGGGATTATGACGGGTAGGCTGTCACCCAGATTGTTTCCTCCAGAGGATAATGGGAAAAGTTTGTGGGCTTGCCTAATGAAACCTTTATTCCGGGGACAATGCCATTTCCATTAAATTAAAGCTCAAGCCTTCACAATGCCTCAGAACAAACCCAATTTGAATATTTAATTTGGGGTGGCAGGAGCTGAGTAAACACCTCTCTCCCTCAGCCCCTTCCCAAAGACCTGAGGAAGATTTGCAGAGGAGGTGTTGCTGTCAGGTTAGCAGCTGTTGCTACCAACACCAAAGGTGGAAAAATCTAAATCATTCATATTCAATCGACATTAAAGAATGTTGTTTAGTCCTAACCTTAAAAAAAAAAAAAAAAAAGAAGTTTCAGAAGTGGTTGCTGATCACATAATCAACCAACCAGGGTCTATCTGTTGCTACATGCTTGCAAGCAACAAAGGCCTTTAGGACGGAGGCTCTCCACCCATGACTAGGCCCACGGTCCTCTGAGAATTGTGCACTGCCTCAAGCCCTGCCCAGGTTTCCCCTTTGTTCTTTAAAGAGAACCTCTAAGAGGAAGAAATGTCTAAATATGCGTGATTAAAAAAAAAAAAAAACTGGCTGTAGTGACGTCAAATGCCCTGTAAGGGAACATAATTTTCTGTATCTTCCTCCTCTACCTGGCAACCAGGCAGCCAGGCAACAGGCACCTGTGAGATGGAGTCGTGTGTGGGCTCCTCAGCACTGAGAGTCAGAATTACCCAAGAATAATTCCTCCTTGGATCATTTGTACAGTTTCTAGTCCCTACTCAGAGAATGTCAGCTAAGGCTTGGTCTCCTTTTCACCCCTTACTTCTTCTGATCTGTTTTTCCAAAGATGGTAATCAATCCTAAAGTGTTTGCCCTGGCTCTATGTCCTCCTTTTTTCTCTTTTCCTTAATTTTCATAGTCTTTACATACAGTAGAGATGAACAGAAGCAGCTTAATTACACTCATAAGGGGGTGAATCACACTGACACACTTGATTTCTCTGTCAAAAACCTGGTTTCTACCACGCCGATGAAAAAGGGAATAGAACACTGAGAAGGAATATCTTCTGGCTTTGCTGTCCTGACAACCCTTGTGCCCAGACTGAAGAAGTTACAATGACCCCATGTGGGAGTAGCTACTGGGACCAGAGTGCTTGATAACCAAACCCAAACCAAACCCATTGCTGTTGAGTTGATTCTGACTCAGCAACCCTACAGGACAGAGTAGAATGGCCCCATAGGGTTTCCCAGGAGCAGCTGGTGAATTTGAACTGTTGACCTTTTGGTTAGCAGCCATAGCTCTCAACCACTGCACTACCAGGGCTCCAGAGTGCTTGCTAGCACCTGAGAAATTCTAACCAAGCTTCCAACGTCCATTCCAGGGGCTGAAAACCAAATCCCAAGGCAAAGTAGCATCCAAGGTGATTTTAGCAGCACAGCCTCCAGGACCACAGAAACATCAGCTGCCACCTGGGGTCCTGGGAGGCCAGAAGTCTAAAGTTCAGGGGAAGCTCCTTCTTAGGCCAACTCTGTGTGTGTGTGGGTATGTGTACAATGTGTGAGACAGGGAATGAAGGCTTGGCACACAACTTTAGACAGGTGGCTTACCCCCAATCTATCTGTGGCTGTGGCTCAGATGTTTCTGATTCTGGTGGAGTGGACTGCCTGGCATTTGGCCAACTCATGAGCATCACTGCCACAGTGCTAAGGGCCGTTTACTCAGACCTAGCTCTCACCTGTTCACTTGCTTGTACAACTCTACCAGTCTAACACCAAGAACTGGCGACATGACCCTTCCTTTCTGTTGTACTCAGGTTAACTAATCAACCTTCTTTCTAGGTGGGACTTTCCTCTGAGCAAGGGAATCACAGGCAGAGTGGCCAGGGTTCTTCTGGTACATACTATCCTCAGCGAAAATGGTGCCAGGGATGAGATCATCAGCCAGCCAGCTGACCTCTCCTCTGGCAAGTCATTTCCCCTCTCTGAGCCTCATTTTCCTCATCTGTAATAAAACAGTTGTCTTCAAGTTGATTCTGACAATCCCATGTGTGTCAGAGTAAATTATACTCCATAGGGTTTTCGTGGCTGTGACCTTTTGGAAATAGATTACCAGCTCTTTCTTCTGAGACACCTCTGGGTAGACTCAGACCATCAACATTTTGATTACCAGCCAAGTGTGATAATCGTTTGTATCACAGAGGGTCTCCCATCTGTAATAAGGGGAATATTAACAGCAGCAACATCACAGGGCTATTGTGAATATTAAATGAATGAATATATGTAAGCATTCAATGAATGTGAGCAGCTGCTACTATTTCCCTTTGGGTCCTTCCAATCCTGAACTGGGGTTTTCTTATCCTTTAAGTAGTCCCATGATAGTAGGAAATGTAACCTCTGAAGACATCTTTCAACGCTTCTGTTGGGAGGTTTGTGACATTTCTGCCAATTACTGCATGCAGCTCCAAAAGAGGGTAGAGATAGGGCCAGAGTGGCATCCTGGGCCAGCTCTTGTCTGGCCACCTCCCTCTGGCCTTCCCTTCCATCCATCCAAACATACCGAGTGCCTGCCATTGCCAAGTGCTGGGAGACCTCAGTGACTGAGGCACTGTCCCACCCTCACGGGCACTGGCCCATGGGAATGGACAGGCTTGTGCCCCAGAGCCCTAGGTAAAGTCCTGCAGTCGGCACACACACGAAAGGGGACCAGGGACTCTGCTTCCATGGCCACAACCTCCAGTTCAGGAGCACTGTCTCTCCAGTTCCTTCAAAAGGTGGGATTGGGCCATATCAGGTCAGTAGTATCCCCACTACTCTCCGTGAGGTCCAACCCTCTCAGTCGGAAGATGGTCCTCCCTCTCCAGTCCTCAGCCGGCTACCTGTGTTCTCTCCCTCATACGTAACCTCTGCCTGAACGACTGTAACAGCCTCTCACTGGGTCTCCTACTTCCTCTCTTCCACCCCCCATTCTCCTCACAGCAGCCAGAGCGATCTTCTAAACAGACCATGTCACTCCTTTTCTTAAGATCCTCGAGTGGCTTCCCACAGAAATAAGGCCCAACCTGCCCCATGGCCTACAGGGTCCTGCAGGATCAGTCAGGCCTGTACCTTTACCACACTCTGCTCACTCACTGTGCTCCACTCACCCTGGCTTTCCTGGTTTGCTCCTGTTTCCCGGCCTTTGTACTTGCTGTTGCCTCTGCCTGGAATGCTCTTCCCTTCAATTCTCAAAGTTTGGCCCTTTCTTATCATTTAGGTTTCAACTAAAATGCTGCTTCCTTAGACAAACCCAGTCACCATCTAAAATGTCAACTTGTTTTATTATCTTTACTGCACTTATCCCGATGTTTATGTTCACATGTTTATGACTTTCTGCTCCAACTACAATGCCACTGCATGAGATCAGGGACCTTGTTCACTGTTGTCCCTGAGCATGTGGCACCTGTTGGGCATTCAACGCGTGTCTGGGGATGAGTGAATGAATGAGTCTTTACTTCACTTAACCACACATTCCTGCCAAGCCAAACATTTCCTGCAATCTCCTCTCAGACTTGGCTTATGACCTTCGCGCCCCCAGGAGACCCTCCCCTTCTACTTCCCTGACTTTTAAGGCCTACTTCAAATGCTGCCTCCTTTTCCGTGAAGTAAACGCTCCTTCTTTTGAACTCTAACAACCCTTCAACAGTCCTGTTCCATGGATCTGTCTTGTTGGAGGACATGTCCTGGCTCCCCTCCTCAGTAATAAGCACCGTGCCAGCAGGGACCCCCCCTGCCCCATTCTACTTCTGTGCACAGAGAAGACATGCAGTCAGCTGTGTGCAGTGCTGGACAGGGACCACCCTCCCGACGCAGGTGACACTGGGAAGCTGACAAGTGGTTTTTTGACACTTGGATTCTCCTGCTTCAGTTCCTTTCCCCAGGTCTTGGGGCTCTTCACTTCCTCCAGATTCCCAGTATCCTCTACTCACGCCATTCCTCACTCAGGCCTATTCGCAGATGTTTCTTACACACCAAGAATCATGAGATTATTACCTCTCCCAAGGGAGCCTCGTTTGAACTGCAATCCCTGCCGTGAGCTAAGGGGAAGATGTTCTGTTGGTAGAATTTCAAGCATCAATAACCCATTTTTTCCCCACCTAAGAGCTTTCCTGTGCTCTTTAAATCTTACCACACAGGTAATTACTTGCTCTGCCTCTAGCAAGCTCCATGGAGCACCATGATGCCGACAGAGGCCAGTCTCTGACCTCCTTGGGTCTTTCCCTGAGTATCCCTAAGAGAAGACATTTTGCTGTAGTGCTGAATGCCTGGAGAAAGGGTGTGAATGCAAGGCTTGGGGTTATATCCACGAAAAGAACAGAAATGAGCTTCTCCTCCACTGTCTGGTCCTATCTAGCTATGGCCCTTTTCTTCCCTGAGAGGATAAGAAGATGCTAGGCAGGGCCAGTCTGGGGAGCCAAGAGACATTAAGACACAAACACCCCAATTTCCAAGTGCCCAAGTGTGAAGATGAAAGCGGAAGCGTACGAGGTTCCATCCTTTCTGTGGTTTGTTCTCCTACACCTCTGCCTATCCCAGGACTTATAGGTGGGGTTGGGTGAGGCAAATAATTGGACTGAGTGAACTTGAATTCAGTGAGTTTCAAACTTTTAGGTTGACCAACCACATCTTCACCTGAAATTTTACGAGGAAGCCAGCAGCTTCCTGAAATCAGTTTGCTCCACTTTCCCCATTGTCACTCATGTCCCCAGTCCAAGCTGCCGTTTTCTCTCCTCAGGACCACTACATTACAGCAGCCTCCTAACTGGTCTCTTCACTTCCTCGCATCTGCTCTCCACCCAGCATTCAGGATGATCTTTTCAAAACATATATCTGGTATGTCATCCTCGTTACGCCAAAGCCTTCAATAGTTGTTCATTAGACTGCAAATAAAATCCAAACTCATAAATTCTACACAGCCTGGACCTGGCTCACCTCATGTCATCTGCTGTTGTCCCTCCTCACTAGGCCCCAGTCACACTGCCCTCCTCCTCATTCCTCAGAGGCAACAAGTTCTTGCCTACCTCAGGGCCGGCCCCAGAATCCCCTCTGTCTGAGCTCCTTACCCCCACCGTCATCTCTTTGCATGACTGACTCCTTCTCACAGTCGAGACCTCTCAGGGAGGCTTTCTCTGACCACCTTGTTTAAGGAAGAATCCGTCTCTTATTCTCTACCAATAAGACTCTGTTTTTCATAGAATTGACTATAATTTGTAATTATTTTATAACTGCATTCGCACATTTGTTTATTGGTTAGACTGAAAGCTACATATAGAGAATTTTGTCTTTCTCCCTAGGACCCAGCATGTAGCAGGGTCTTTCTGGTTCACCATTAGATCCTCAGCATTCAACAGGGTAACCGGCACACAGTAAATATCTGTTAGATAAATAACAATAGAGGAGTTCAAGAGCACGCTGCTCCTCTCTTGCCCTACAGTGGTATCTAAGGCAGCTCCCCAGCATTCAGCCTGAAACATCAGGATCCATGCCAGAACTTCATGGGAGAAATTCCCCTGAGAAGTACTAAGTATTCTCTAGGGCCAAGCTAATGTCTGACAACTTTTTTGTGGTAGTACCAAAGAATTCTAATTCACTTCAGTGACCAACATCTCCAACCCTGATAACCGAATATTTTTATCTTGAATACTTCAGAATTTAGCATGAAATGGGAAATTAAATCATCTAGTTTAAGTGTCCTGTTTTATAGAGGAAGTATCTGATGGCCAGAAAAATTAAGTAGCTTGCCTACACTCGCACAGTTCATTACTGGTGGAGCCCAGGCTAGAATCAAGGTATTCTGATTCCTAGTCCATTGTTCTTTCTCTTGCAATGCTTTTTCTTACTTCCTCTCCCAATAGCCTGAGAGTGATTTGCCTTGGCAATGGGCTGGTTTTCTGAAGGGTGAGTGAGGCCAATGGAACCTGCACCCTATTTTTGTGTTTTCAAAGTGTTAGTCATTATGTAATTCAACATATTTTGGGCAAAACATTATATCAAAAAATTTGGTATCTCAAGGTACACTTAAGGATGCAGAAAAGTACCTCAGAGAGAAGAGATTAAGGACTGTATTAGTTATCCTTTGCTGTGTAACAAACCACCCCAAAATTTAGTTGCTTAAAATAATAGCAATTTATTACCTCACAATTCTGTGAATAAGCAATCTGAGCTGGGCTTAGCTGGGTGGTTCTTCTGCTGGTCTTACCTGGCTTATTCATGCCACCATAGTTGGCAGTTAGGTCTGCCAGGGGCTATTTGGTCCTGGAGGCTTTCACTGACATGGCTGCAATAATGGGGATGACTGGACCACATGTCTCCAGTACCTAGCAGGATAGCCTGGGCTGTTTCACATGATGGCTGGCTTTCAAAGCACCAGGCAAACCCCAATGTGCAAGTAACTTTCAAAGCTCCCCCGGTACTCACATTTACTAATGTTTCATTGGCCAAAGCAAGTCACTGACCAAGCTCAGATGCAAGGAATAGGGAAATAGAACCTATTTCTTGATGGAAGGAGCTGCAAAATATTGTTGCCTTTTTAATCCCCCTCAATCTACCAGAAGGGCAGAGCCAGATACAACCCTTCAGTATCATATTCATATTGAGACCATCATAACCATCCTATGGTTTATCTGATTTGTTGAGGGGGAGGGGCTAACAGGAAGCAGCAGAAGTAGCACCTGCTGTAAAGGGAAGGAAACACTAGCAGCCAGGGGGAATGTAAGCCAGAGACCCTGAGACCTTTGTCACCCAGTTCAGGTCCTGAGGCGCAGGTCTTACAGGCCTGAAGTGGGCAGGCCAGGAGCACCTGGGAGGAGAGGGAAGACCTTGGACGACTCAGAAGCTGTGAGCTGCTTTAGTCTCATTCTCTCTTGGCATCGTGCTGCTTATTTAAGTGATTTAGGTAAGAGTAAAAAAAGAGAGAGAGAGAGAGCCTTCCACGCAAAACACAGGCCGGGTCAGGGCTGTGGCCTCTCCTCCTAAAAATGAAGCCTATGAAGGAAAATGGAGGCTAATGTACCTGGAGGTGGGCCCATAGGTCAGGTGGGTAAAGCTTTTAAATGTTCTGTCTTCTGTGTTGGGAACAGCGCGATGACATTCTCCCAAGCTCAAGGAGAACTCGGCCATCAGAAGGCACGGTTGCAGATCAAGACAGTGATGGACTGGGCTCCCTTTCTGACAGAAACATCATGCTGAACTTCCAAATTTCTCACATTGGTGGGTTGCAAACAATCAAAATATTATTATTTAATTTACAAAGCAGACCGCTTATTATAGATTGAGTAGGCGAATTTCACACAACAAACCAATATTTTCAGATCCCCGGGCCAAATTTCCACCGTGGACTGGGGCTAGGGTGGTGAGGTGACAACGCCCACCAGGGAGGCAGAGCGCTCTGGCCGCAGCAGCAGAGGGGCAGCCAACGAGGGGAGGGAGGGACGCTGTCCTGAGGCCTTGTTCTCCGAGCTCCAGACAAATTAAAAACCTCCTTACCCGTCATTCATTCCGAGGAGAACTCTTCCTTCCTCCGCAGGGGGCTGCTGTGTTGGAAGGAGATCAGATTCTGGGAGGCTGGGCCTCCCGGAGTCTCGAGGAGGGGGATCCTGAAGAATGGACCGAGAGAGGCCCTAACCCTGCAGAGATTGGCAGGCAGGGAGCAGGGGCAAAGTGCAGCCCAGGTCATTGGGAAAAAAGAAATCTCAAAGTAAGGGAGTGGGGGAAAGTTCCACTTTCAGCCTAATTATGAAAGAAGACTGGGTAGAGAGGGGCGGGGGAACCCACAGAAAGAAGAAAAGGGAAGTGGGACGTTGCAGAAAGAGTCTCAGAGGGCACGAGCTATTGAGAGAGCACAGGCAAGGAAAGGTGCGGCCTCTTCAAACATCGGCCTGGGGATAGGTGAGTTTGAGAGACCTGGAAGCCTTGGACGCCCAAAGAGGGAGGGCAAAATGCCCTGTTAAGGGTGGGACGAATTGATTTCCCAGAGAAGCCCAGCGCCATTTCCTCCCAATGCCCCCTCTCGTCCTCCTTAATCTGCCCTGGAGGCGGCAGGTGACCTGTGCACAGGCCCCTGGAGGCGCCTTTGTTCCGGGGACATTCCGCAGCCCGCCCCGCCCCCACCCGTTGCCCTTGCCCACCCTTGGCGGGCGGCGTGGTGGGGCGCGCGGCGTGGTGGGCCGGCGGACGCCTTTGTAGGTGAAAAGCCACGAGCCCCCCAGCTCCCCTTCTCCCTTCGGCTTCACACATTCTCTAATGGTTTTCCTATTCACTCCGACAGCCACGGAAACCTACTTCCCGGAAAGTAGAGTTGAGCCTGCAGTACTTTATCTGGTAGGACAAGTTGGTGACTGAGACTCCGAGGTGGGCAGTCCCTCACCATCCGCGGCGAAGCCCCTGCCATTCGGCGACTCCGCGCTGCCCCCAGTCCCCAGGTGTTCCCCGCTGAGCGCTCATCCAAGCCCTCCGAAGGCTGGTAATTTAATTGCGTAATGATCCACACCTGAGACATTCCCTTAACTATCTTTAGGACATGACTTAGCTTAAAAGAAAGACTAATACGAGTATTAAGACAGGAACTTAAACATTGAAAGCTTTTACCATCTCCAAAACATCTGAGCCAAGCAGAAGAGAACTGGGAGGGGTGGGGGAAGCACGACCTCCAAGTTTGAAAAGGCAACAAGAAGTAATTAAAGTTCTTGCTAAGCGCGCCTGAAATATTCACCTGTTGCCATCGAGTCCATTCCGACTCACAGCGACCCTATAGGACAGAGTAGAACTGCCCCATAGGGTTTCCAAGGCTGTAATCTTTACGGAAGCTGACTGCCACCTCTTCCTCCCAGTGGAGGCTGGTGGGTTCCAACCACCGACCTTTCGGTTAGCAGCGGAGCACTTAACCACTGCGCCACCAGGCTCCTTGAGATATGTATTTAGCCCTTGTAAATTAAATACCCTGGGTTTTAAAAAAGCGAGTCTCCATCTATTATTCACATCAGTAGGACAGACGGTAAACCAACCACTGTAAGATTTACAGAAACTAAAAGACTTCCCATGCTAAAGGTTAATGAAAGTGTAATTTGAATCATGAAATCTTTCTGTGTCGGCTCAATTTACACCCAGGGCTCATTAAGGATGCGCTGGGTACCGCGGGCGGCGGCTGACGTCACAGCGGGCATTTAAATGAGCGGGGCCAGGCTACTCGGCAGGCAATTCTTTAAAAATATAAAAGCTTCTGGCTTTCCTTCCCTGTCTCTCCAGCTGTAACAACTTCACCAACTGTCTTGGTTCCACCCCGAGGATTTCACTGAGAGAACACGTTTGAGGGAATCAGGAAGCAGAGAAAAGGTCACAAATAAGCACCTTAGGAACAATGAAAGCTTTTCTCTATGCAGCAGTGGGAGAGTTGCTAGAAAAACTGGAAAGGTATTAATCAGAAGTGGCTATAAATCCTCTGGAGTTTTGCTCTTATAAAACTCCTCAGAGAAAGTCTTGAAGGAAATGCAGGTCAAAGCCCAAAAAAGCTCTTGATCAGAGATTGCTGGAGGAAAATCTTCCCAGACGTCGTTTAATAGGCAGCAATCACCCCAGGAGTGGGAAAGCCAAGTACGCTTGAAACATGGTTGCAATTCCTAATAGGTCTTGTCACACTTAAGGCACTGCAAGCTCCATCCAACGAACAGCTGAAGCTAGCTGGCGATTCATAAAGCCAACAGTTTAAAGTTTATTATGATGAAAGCACTTAATGACAGCCATCGCTAGGGGCCCATCATTTATAAAGCTGTGCTGCGTATTAGACATGTAGCATGACCACCAATTTTATGTCACAATTGCTACCATAAAATGACCTTTGGTGATTTTTGCTGCATGTGGTGGGCAGCTCTTCCTTCACGTTAGTGCTCTGCGGCTTTCTTTGCAGACTATTATGCTGTCTAAAGCTTATTTGGCACTGCCGTGAGCCTCAACCCTTGTTATTACCCTGAAGCCCTGTCTTTAAAAAAAAAAAGAAAAAAAAAAAAAAACCCTCATGCTCTATTACGCCACTCCAATAATTTACAGTTCCTACCAGCGTTGGTTAGTGTAATATTTTAATGCAAATATGCTTTACCATTGCATTTTACTAAAAAAAAAAAGTTCCCATGCTTTTGGCTAGCGAAATATCCGTTTGATGGGTGTTCACTGAAACCAGCCTCTTATTCCCTGGCCAGGTCTTACTGAACGCGCACTGTTCTCCCTGGTCGCTTAAAACACCCCTGGAGGGGGAGGGAAGGTTAATTAAAGTTCCCTTGAGAAAGAGAGTTTTATGTTTTTTAAGATCCTGTGTGTGATACACCCACCTAAGTCAGCAACACCAATTCTTTTCCTACATCCAGTCCCAATGCCAATTTTTATTGGAGTAACATTATTTAATTAGACTTCCATTTTCCAATCTGCTTTGTGTAGTTAGAAGGTGTTTGAATATACAGCCACTCTACCGCTTCGAGGTAAACTGCGAAAGCGGTCTGTCCGTGCTACACCACCTTTAAATTGTGTATATAATTTTATAAATGATATAAAATCTGCTTCTAGTCCCTGAAAAAAAAAAAAAAAACCTGCAAGCATGGCACACTGCAATTTTGGAAGGATTTAAAATATGTGATTTCTGCTGGTACCTACTGTATTGGGTTTTATATAAAGCTTTTTTCAATAAGGTAAATTGTTACATGACAAACTCATCTTCCACCATTATCATCTGCTGTTTGTGTTTAACAACAGGAGTCCCGCTCTAACAAAACTGTTGTAATGGCTGTACAAATTACTCAGCTGAAAGCTTTTCACCAAACAAAACAGTATTAATCAGCAGTTCTTATGAAGGTGCTAATTAAAAACAATTTTCTTCCTCAGTTTGCAATACTAAAGCCATCTTCACTTGCACGGTTTCCAATATACAGCTACTGTATTTGCTCACACTTCAGGCCCTCTATTAACTATTGAATCTCCTATTAGCCATTTTATTCCATTTCTGTTTACCGGCCTGTTGACATTTTAAAAGTCACAGTATGATCTGTTTTATCTGTTAAAAAATGTATTAATTAAAAAGTCAGGGGGACCAAAAAAAAAAGGCAAAACACGGACTCCAAATGTACAGACTTCCAGGGCAGGGAACACAGAGAGCATTTAGCCACTGCCTGGGCAGCAACCTCTCTGGGTAAAAGCAAATCTGAGAATTAAAAGTGGCATTTCAGCCTTAATCATCTCCGTTGAACACCAACTGGCTACTTCCGAATTTGGAAAGCATCCCTCAGGAAAACATATTTGCCCTGCGTCTAAACCTAGTATCTAAGGAGACCCAGTCTGACTTTTAAATCCATCTTTCCTCTGTGGGATGTACTCCACCCAATCACGACGTTTCATACCGTCTGAACTCAGGCAATTTTGATCTGGGGGAAGGGGTACCTGGAATCCGGAGCCCAGATCTGGGATCTAAACAGCAGCTTCCCTGTGAGTATGTGTATATGCGTGTGTCTACACAGGCTTTGATTCTGTCCCCTGTGTGGGCATCCTGCCCTTCCCCCCAGAGCCCCTGAAAGGGTCCTGCTAGACAATGGCACTGAATCGTCTGGCATAGAGTGGAAAACAAGTCAAATGCTGACTAAGCACAAAGACGAACTCTGCGGAAGCTGGGTTGAGGGAAGGGGACGGTCCATTCCTATGAAAAAAAGCCCCTAACCCTTAGCAGAAGGCATGCCCCCCTTTGGTCGTGGGGAGAGGGCAAAAAAGGAAGAAGAAAAAAACCTCCTGCCTATGGTATTAAAACCAGGTTCTTCAACTGTCAAAAGCAGTTAACTAGTTTAGAACAGACACCTGGCTGTTGACATAGGGCTCCAGAGGGCCACTAATCCTTCCATTCACTCAGTTAACTGCTGGATCCCCCAAATGGATTCAACAGGTATGCAGTGGTAAATTCAGCCCATACTGAAGCCAAAGGGAAAATCAGCAAGGGGCGGGCAGCTCTTCTCTGAAAACACCCGAGGAACCAGCCAGAAAAGCTTTTATGGCCCCGACAAGTTTTCTGCTGAATACCGAACACCTAAATTACCCTTTCCTAATGGAAGTTACATTTTCATCCTCAGTCAAAAAGCCAAGAAAATACACAATTTATACAAAATAGCATCAACCTCTTAGCTAGTCTTTTCTAGCACTTTTATCCCAATTCACAGCATATGTCTTGCTATAAAATAAAATATATTTCTTATAACCAACTTTTATGTGGCTGTTCATAACACTGCATTAGAATCCACCATGGACGATATTAGAAATGTTCTTACATCCAACCAAATCAACTTAGTATGACAAAGGATATCAGAAGATACACATACATAGGGAAAGGGCATATCATCATAATTCTTAAGATTACCTAAGCACATGGGCTTCCTTTTGAAATAAACACATGACACTTACATTAGACAATTATGGAATGGTGCATAGATTTCAATTGCAATTATACAGCCCAACCCTGGTGCGTAGAAATAATTCTTAACCACAAAGTTCAAACAGAATGTAAACATATGAGCTTCTTCAAGCAGCCATGATCTCCCCTTCTCGATATTCACATTTCATTAAAATGTGAAAAAACAAAGAAATATCACTTCTAAATTATTCAGTCATACACGACATTAGCTTCTTATAAACTTCCAAAGAGCCTGAACTAGAGCTATTTCCAGGTGATGATCTACGAAACCTTCAGCATTTTACAGGAGATTCTCTAAGGTTTTAATCACACAATAAGCGGATTTCTTGACTAGATCTCACTTGGTAAGAACCTCTGAATTCCGAAACCCTTTCTCAGTCAGGTAACTGTACAACTCCATCTCCATTATTTAAAAAATACTACCTTACTAGTTTATTTTTTAAGACACAATTTCTCCCCAGAGAAATAAACACTGGATTTCTACACCCACAACACACAAATGCAAATTGAATTCTTGGCAACTCATGTATTTTCATGAGGAAAAATGGAATATTCTCATGGTCTGCTGTGGTATATTTTAAAAGAAAAGAAAAAAAAAAAACGAATAGACCATCTTAGGATGGATTTCCTTTGTCTGGCAGATTGAGTTGCAGGTTTTACAGAAGATGATTTTTGCTGTATCTTCACCAGTATAAACGGAACTACCTGTCCTGCCTTTTAAAACATTCCAGATTCGAATTTTTAAACAAGAAAATGTGAAGCCAGTGTGCAACCTTATACAGTCGCCAGAGGAGAGCTGCCACTAGCTGAACTACTCAGCTAAATGGTTGGTTTGCATTGCCGAGTCTTTATCTAGCACTGAGAATAGACTGCTGTTTTATCCAAAGAGGAATAAATTGCTGTTATTGTGATGTTAGCCCATCACTTGGCATTGCAATTCAAGTTTTTGTGAGAAAGAAATGTATGATCTAACTGCGACTTGACCTATGCCTTCTGAGATCCATCTAGGTGCTCTAATGGAGCAGAAAAAGTGGAGAATACAAGGACATGCAAACTGATGGTGAAGAATTTGTTTGATGATAGAAGTGAGCAGAGAAGACGTTTGAGAGTCGCTGTTTTTATGACAGCTAAGTTTGTTTAACATGCAAAAGGCTGCGTCCCCGAGTCTCCCACCTCTTTAATTGTATCCCACTAACTACAGGCTCTGCCTCTACGAAAGAAAGATACGAGGCTATGTAGCTAACCTGCTAATGACATTACTGCTAGAGTGGGCACAGATGATTCCTTACAGATAAACATCTGAATTTCCACAAAAGGCATTAGAGCATCTCGTGGACGCACTCGGCAAGAATATGCTTGGGTTCCCTGCAGAAAAGCCATTCTCTCTTAATCCTAGGTAGCGCCTATTAAATGTTTACTATACACTTGAATCACAGTGTATAACAATATATACTTATTTTAAATAAGATAATTGTGTGATTGAGTTTTAAAAAAAAAAAATCCCCTTGGTTGCCATCTAGTTTATCAACCATTTATTCAAAATTTCTCTGGGAAGGACCTGTTTTGAAAGAAGCCTGGAGAACGGTAGCAGTTAGATTTGAGCCCTGATAAAGGCTCACTTTTCATTCATGGAGCCTAAATGTGCTCTTCTTGTACCTAAACAGATAATAAGCACTCAGCACACTCCCCCTCCTTGACACAACACACTGAGACTAATCACACATAATTAGAGAGGAGGAGCAGAGGGTTGGCCACGCTATTGTGTCCAGGGGACAAACGGTCAGTTTATGAAGCTTTGGGCTGATGTAGTCATTTCTTCTACATCTATTGGGGAAAAAAACATCCTGTTTAAAAGGGGAAAAAAGAATCAGCGAGAGAAAGAGAGATGGCAGATTTAATACAATTAATCTGAGGGAGATTGGAAAGACATGCTTTATTTTTTTAACCAGGAAAGAATTAGGATGTTTGCAGTGTTTACAGATTAAAAACTACCACCACCAAAAATAAGACAAAGAGGTAAATTTTTTTAAAAGCGGGGCAAGGGTCCACCAAAATAAATTCTGTCTCAATTGGAAGGAGAAATGTTTAGGTTGCTCACAAGTCGAATTCAGTCTCAGACAGATTGCTTATAAATTTTTAAAGACACACAAAGGTTTGGTGCAAGAAAGCAACAAGCAGACTGAGGAAAGGGGGATGGCGGGAGGCGGGTGAGGATGGCTGGGGAATAATGTGGGTGAAGACAAGTGGACTCCATAATCCACACTGTTGCTGAGGGGTGGGGGCCCGAGGCCTGGGGGCTTGCAAATCCAGGAGCCAGCGGCTTGTTGTATATTATACTCAGTACAGACTTCTATTTTTGTGAAAAATTTTCCATTGTAAGCTTGATGTTTTTGTCTTCTCTTGAAGAGTTAATCTCCTATCCATTTTTGGTTAAAATAAGCAGAAGTGGGTAATGAAGGTTTTCTTCATATATGTCCTGGTTTTCCTTTTTCAACTGAAAACAATAATAGAAAAATAAGGTCAGGGGACTTAGATTATGTAATTTTACCTGTCAATTAATTTTGAGCATAGCAATGACTTATTACTTAAATATATTGTTTTGGGGGAAAAAAATCCCAAAAAAGGTGACTCAGAATAATTCTTAGTGGTATTGGTCATGATAATACTGTGCATCAAGATGGGAACTTTTTTTTTTGGTGTGGGATAGGGTTTGTTTTTGTTTTTTTCATAAATACCTAAAGTGCATTTGCGACCTCTCTGAGCTACGAGGCACTTCACTGAAGAGACAGCTGGGAACGCATTCACTTCTCCAGACCGGGCATTTGGCAAAGAAGTTTCTGCTCTCAGTCCCCTCTGCCCTGCTGGCACCCCAGTATTTAGGCAGCATACATTTCAGATCAGCCACTGTGTGGATGCCCTGGCAAAACCTGGGCACAAGGAATCGGCTTGTGGGGCCTAAGACATTTCAACGGCTTTCCAGCTGCTTCTTAGGCGTTGATAATATTAATGATATACAATTCAAAATTTCTTTTCTCTGAGGAGGACAGCATAGTCTAACAATTAGGGTAGCAGCATTTGATACACTGCTCAGGTGAAGTTCAGAGGGCCTTTCCATGACAGGTTTTAAAAGTCAACCAGAGCCCTCAAATTTAAGGTACACTTTTCCTCATTCAGCTAGAGTAATTGTGACAGTTGTCTTTATTTAGCAAATGGCAAATTACAACGATAAAATTGTTATTTTTGAAGTTAGTGTTTTTGAGCCATTTGTTAATTCATTTTTTAATTTCTAAGGATTGGAAAGAAATATTTCTTTTAAAATTGTACATGGAACCAATTGCTTTATTGTTTCAAATCGGACAAACACCCTCCCACCCCAAGCTAAATGAATGGCTCCCACATCACAGCTTTATGGGTTAGTCGATCTGGGGCATGTTAACGTGAATATTTTTGCAGTGTGTGTTTCTTCTAAATCACAGTCCCAAACTGTGACATGCCCGTGTCACTATTAAGGACAGGAGCAACGAGCCCGCTTTTCCTTTTCCAATGGGGAACATAAAGCCAACTCTGTCTTTACTTTCTAATTCACTTTCCTAACAGCTGGTGTGCTCCAATCACTGAAGTAACTTCATTCTCTTTTCTTAGATGGAGTTTGCTCTGTTTACAGATGATTAGTTGTCTATTTAGAAAGATCCTCTTGGATTTTTGTTGCCACCAAAGTAGCGACCATGGTAATCCTGAGCACAGGTCCCTCAACATCACTCTTTTTTATCTGGGGGGAAAAAAAGCAGAGAAAATGGCTTTACAACCTCCCAATCCAAACCCACTAACTGGAACCTACCAACTGTAAACACCTTTGTTGTTAGTTGCCCTAGTGATAGAGGGAGCTCCCTGAAATATTTTATAGATGGGAGAAGGGGCCAAGCTAGCTAAATTCTTTCCTCAGGGATTGGGGATCAGGGAAAGTTGATTACTCAGCGTGAGTCAGCTGACCTACTCACAATGTACTGATATACAGAGACTCAAATGAGCTCTTTATAAAGTCCCTGAGGTAATATGTAGGATAAATAATTCTTCTGTAAATATGGGTTAGAAACCACTTTTAACTTGGATTCTATGCTGACCTCTGGAGGCCAAAGCAGAGGCTTCGTTGCTGGAAGGGGCCAGGGGCCGGCCCCGTCTTGACTGTGAGCCCTTCCCGTTAATGGTAACGTGGAAGAGCCCTCAGAGGCAATGCTGCAGCCCGCCATCAGACCATTTCTGAATCAAGTCTGTTATGTGAAGGCACTTGAACACACACAAAGCTGTTAGGAAATACTTGCTTCGATGGGGGAATGTTATGTGGTTGAAGAATAATTCCATTTACCGAGGCTGTACTTCTTTGTCCAATTAATAATTATAATTTAAAGAAATAATAAAGCACCTTGGGAAAAATGAACAAAAAGCAAATTGTGAATAAAACAATTTTTCAATTTCATGGGTTAAAACAGGGTCTTTGAGGACTGAACTAAATTATATAGCTGCTATTAGTAGCATTATGCTTTACTTCATAATTGGATGTAACACGCTCAGCCTTACGGCGTGAACAGCAGCAGCGGGAGCGGGAGTTCAGACTGTTTACCCTTTACAGTATCCACAATTATCAACAGCACACCACACAGATTATAAGCACCAGCCACTTGTAATGTGGCATTTTGAATAGATAAGCAGAAGGGCAATATGGCTGTGCTTTTAACACAATGTACTGACTTCACAGCCGAGCCCAAGCCTATTTTCACTACTGAGTACCAAAATACAGAAAATAAACACTCCAGTGGTTTTGCAAAAGTTAAAAAACAGTAAAGGAAAAGAAACAGGGCATGTAAAATGAGGTGTTAAAGGATATTTGCATGAATGAGAGTACTTTTATCAACTAATTTCAAGCCAACTGTAATCTTTTGTCACTCTGCCTTACTAAACAATTTGCTATCTTAACATCCCAAAGGTTTGGAGCCATACCATCAAGCACTGCATTTGATTCCGGAGCCCAGAGAGGACCAAGAGGTTGGAGAGGAGAGGGGAGTGTTTTATGTTTCTTCCCGTTGCCTGGATGAACAGAAAAAAAAAAAATACTACACCTTTGGCTGCCTGGCTCCTGAGCGCGCTGGTTGCATGGTGTGGGCACAGTTTAACAAAAGCACTGGCAGAAAAGTGCAGAATGGCACCGTTTTGATTACAGGCTTGCTTTTTAACGGAAATAAAATTTCACAGTTAACAATGAGAGGTGAAAAGTTTAAGAGGCAAAGCTGTTCCTCCTGATCACTGACTGTTAATCAGCTTCATGGGTGGTTGCCTAAATCTGTATTTTTTTTTTTTTTAACCTTGCACTACTGCCAAGATTGTAACTAATTTTTTTCCCCTGTTGTAAGGGAGGGGTGAAAAACTCGGCAGAGAAGGCAGCTGTGTGTGAGTGACGTGAGCCACTAATGCAGAGGGCAAAATTAAAATTCATGAATCTCTTCACAACCGTTTGTGTAACAAGATTAAGACGGGACAGCGGAAAGGAGTGGCATTATCAGGCGTTCTACAGTCCTCCAGCTGGTTACGCTCTATTCCAACACAGTAGGGCTAAGAGGATAACACGCAGCCTGAAGGAACACGCCGCTCCTCCATTTGGGAGCAGGCTCGGCCCAAGGACGATGGGGGTTTGCCCAGAGATGGAGACGAAGAAAGCGGATTGCTGGTCAGGATGGAAAACTTTTAAGCCTTGGCTATTAGCACACGGCAAACAAAAGCCGCCGGGGTGGAGGTTCCGGGCGGTGCCGCGGGCCCCTCCACGTCCCCTGGGTCCCGGGTGGGCGGCTGGGCGGGGGCGCAGCGGGGCCGCGTGCTGGCGCAGCCTCCGCCCCGGGGACTGCCAGGCGGAGAACGCTGGGGCCCGGCCAGGAGCTGGACCGTCCTCACTCCCTCCAGCTTTGCTCATCGTTGGGCCAACTGGATGGTTCTTTCAGGACACCTTTTCTGCAAAGGAGCCCTCCACGTGCGAGCTGCGGCTGCATCCCTGGGGCCAGGCTCTGAGCAGCCAGCACAGTTACCCCTGCTGCTGGGGCAGGAAAACGGGGAGCTTTTGCTAGAAGCAGAACACCAACCCCACTGAAATAGCGCTGAACCCAAACACCAAACCCACTGCCTTTGAGTAGATTCCGACTCATAGTGACCCTATAGAACGGAGTAGAAATGCCCCATAGGGTTTCCAAGGAGCGGCTGGTGGACTCGAACTGCAGACCATTTGGCTAGCAGCCGAGCTCTAAACCACTGCGCTACTCTAGTCATTAAAAATACATATTGTGGGTGCAGGCTTATGAGCCATACCTTTTACCCAGGGTGCCCCAACTCTATGGAATATTTCACTAGCCTGAGAAGAGGACGCAGCCCCACCCCCCGGCCCACGCACACGAGAAATAACTGAAAGAGACCTATTTCTTAATCCAATTTCAGAAGGTGTGGACGTTGACTTGTAAGCAATTATGAAGAGGTTTAAAACTCAGGGTGCTTAGTTACTTAAGGAAATTTATTTTTGTGGGCCTAGTCAATGGGTCCAATAATGAATCTGTCAATGATTATTTCTGGAGTACTACCTATGGGTATGGTGCACGACATAAATAAAAGAGGCGGGCTTAGCAATGCATGGACGTGCTCTAGGTTTAGCAGGGCGGGGTACAAAGTTAGAAATAAACAGGCAAAGTCGCTGTCCAATAGGGGCTGACAATGGAAAGTTCTAGACAAAGGAGAGGAGGGCAGGGAGGGCTGAAATGCTTCACGTGTCCCAAGGCACTTCAGAGCTTCAGGGAGGAGACCGAGGCTATCAGGCACGATGCTGAACATCTGCTGATGAAACAACCAAGCCTTGGCTCTCCTGAGCTGTCACCGAGAAGCTAAAAGCATTTGTTGTTCTATGGGGAAAGCGAATGGCACGACATTGAAGTGGCCGTCAGCTGATCCCTGGGGCTCCAGCGTGACCCTGGAGAGAGGGCCATGTTATCCCCTTGGATGGAGGAGCCAGGGGGCTAGGAGAGACCCTTTCCCCCACCAGGTAAAGCCCTCAGAGCCAGTCCTTTTGTTCTAGGGAGGAGTTTAAAAAGAGAAGCAGGTAAGATTTGAATATCATGCCATTCTGTTTTTTACTTTTTTGATTGTAAGCAATGGGCCAGATTCCACTTGTGAGAATAAGTGATTTAACTCTTTCACTTCATAAACCAACCCCCCTCCCACCCCCCCACCACCCAGGGGCTGACTCGACCTCTGAAGACCCAAAGAAGTGAAGATATTTCCAGAAAGTGAGAAATTTCCTCTGTCTTGCCTAGAAGGTCAGATCTGTTTTGCATATAACTTTTTAACAGTCAACACACTTCTCCATTACATCACAATCCTGGGCAGTAAAGAATGCTATTAATATTTTCCCAGGAGAAAATAAATTTAGGTTGGGCTTTTACTTTTCTGTAGTCACAACTTGCAAAATCATGACAAGTCACAGTCTCCTGCCAAGGTCAGATTAGCTCAGTGAAGGGCGATTTCCAGAAGGCACAAAATCACAGAAGTAATACATGTTATACTAGTAACTGTGACAAGCATTAACAACCGTTAGAGTCCTAAAAAGTTTTTGGTGGAACATTTGCCTCTCAGTGTCCTATATTGCTCTACACCTCTAAATAATAAAGAGGCTGATAACATTGCTTTATGTAAGCAAGCTTAGAAATCACTCTCAGATAAGTGCTTTTGACCTAAATCTTGTAGCGCCTCAATCTGACATATAACCCCACAACTGTGAAATTCTGTATGAGATTTAACAGTCTCAAACTGCTAACTGACCCAGCCATAAAGCAAGCAGAGATAAAGATTTACAGTCCGACATGATACAATTAGACATTCACCTTCTATTTATTTCAGGACAGCTAAGGGTTTAACCTACTTAACAGCTGAAGGTTTTTCATTAAAACATAAACGCTTGATTATCGTTCGTTCTATGCCACTTCCCCTGCATCCTACAAATTAGTCTATTATGAATGAAAAGATTAGTTTGTTTCAGAGAAAGGGATAAACAGGAATGGTTTCTGTAAAATCCTCCCAGACATGCAAAGATAAAAGATGGCTTTCCCACACAAAATAATCAGATACAAATAGCTGTTCAGAAGCAGAACACGTAAGGAGTACTTTAATCAAATATTTAGGTTACCTGCCAAGAAGACCATGATCTCAGGGTTATCTAACACAAGCAGAAAACTAACCTTGGAGTGGAAGTTTGAAATGTGTTCATCATAATTTTCATGTCTTTGGATAGAGAAACCCGCTTTTTCAGCTAGATTGCAAAACTGGTCTACAGTGTTCCCTCGGCGTGGGGCAAACACCATTGCTTTCCCCTAGAACATTAAAAAGGAAATGCAGACATTTAAAAACTGGAAGTCAACCACACATAACAGACGTTTGGTCAAAGCATTTAGTGTCCTGCTCTCAAGTAGAAAAACGCAATAGTTCTTGAGGCATCCACACAGGCTAGGTATTCACTTCAGGGATAGATGTACGTCAAATAAGAAAATATCTATTTTGCATTCAAATAGCCAGTTGCCATGTTTCATCCTTTTCCATTAGTGCATATAACAAAAAATAAAAAAAGTGACTGGAAGTCGGTGCTGTGTACACACCTCTCTGGAGTCCACTGGTTTAAAGCTCTGACTAGATTTTAGGGTACCTGGTCCAGGGCAGTACCAGCCACCTTGTGACTCCTTGGCAGCTGCTAACAGGTCCCAGCACAGCACAGCTTCAGAGTATGTGGCAACAGCTTCATCTAAATGTTAGTTTATTGTATCCTGAAAACTCAATACCAAGGCATCTTCAAAGAGACAAGGAACCACAGTCCCTACTGGAGAGTTGTCATTTCAGTCCTGCCACCAGCCTTTCCGGGACCATGCTGTCAGAGACAAGGCTACAGGAGCTTGGTTTCCTACTTCACTGAACCTCTCATAATGGCCATGGCTGCAGCAAAGCAGCTGCTGACAGTACTCAAATGACTGCTGTTCAAAGAAAGTGGTCTAATGAGAGTAAACAGGTTTTTCTAAATAAATCACACAGTCTCATGAGATTGTTGCAGTGGGGAGACTGGGACGACTTGAGTAAAATATATACCTGATTTCAGAAGACCATCC
>NW_004443941.1:17490692-17491915 GCF_000243295.1 Trichechus manatus latirostris
TACGTCATTTTAGCTGACCCACTGAGTTTTCTCATCCATCAAATGGGAAGAACAAAGCCTGCCCTGGTTTTTTTGTTGCTTGGTTGGTTTTTTGTTTTTAACCAGCAAGTCCTGAGGACCAAACGAAGTGACTGATGTGAAAATAATTTGAAAAACAAGACTATACAGATGTAAGATTAGAAAAATCCACACCACCAAACAGTGCTATAAAAATTCTATCAACTCTCTCTCCTTCCCCTCCTTTTCCCTCCACTTACCTGCAAGAAAAATACAGTGGGGCAGTGTCTTGGACATCTAGTGTGTTTTCATACCGTGTTTACACAGACATGTACACACTCAGGTACGTAATTATAACAGCACCAAACATGCCACCACACTGAAGGTCCTGTCAGCTTGTCCAATATTAATTGCTATTTTCAGGCATTTTTCAAACTTAGCAGCAAAAATTCATTTTGATGTGAAACTAGATATAATACATGGTCTCAGCAGGGGAGCAAAAGTCTCCATTAAAAAAAAAAAAAGAGGGAATACTAGCAGGTCATTTTAGTCATTTCTAAGAGCTGGTTGCCTTTCTGGATCTTTGAATGATGCCAAGTTGTTTTATTTTAAAGTCATCTGTAAAAATGGCCTACAGTTACAATGGAGGAGTCGATTTTTAACAGCTGTTGTCTAAACTACGGACCACAAATGTTAACAGGGCTACGGGTTTCTTGGTTGGGCTGATGTTTGCATTCACAAAGCATGTATCTGTTCCCTGCCCCAGTTGAGTGGGGTGAGCTATAAGGGACTGACTATGCATGAAGCAGCACTCTCCTGCCAGACATCTCTTTCCTCCTTCAGGTCTCTGCTTACCTGTCCTTCCCAAACTACCCTATCTAAAACAGCACCCCTACACCATCACTCTGCACGCCCTTTTCCCACTTTATTTTTGTTCTTGGCACTTATCACCACTGACACACAGCATATCCTTATTTGCTATTGCCCGTCTCCTCCAGCTGCTACCTACGCTCCATGACAACGGGATCTTCGAACGTTTAATTCACTGCCTCCTCTCAGTGCTCAGCATACAGTAGGCACTCAATAAAGATGTGCCGAGAGAATAAACTCAATCCAGATGTGGAATAATCTGAAAAACACAAGTCTTTGGGAATTCAAAGGTCACATTCTAGTGTTTCTTATTTTTTCTGGAAAGATTTTCTCCATGAAATTTGTACAGTGTCAGC
>NW_004443941.1:17493870-17495180 GCF_000243295.1 Trichechus manatus latirostris
ACGCAATAAAGCCCAGTCTCCTCATCATGGTGTTCTAAGCCTTTCATAAACTGGTACCCCCAACTCTTTAACCTCATCTCCTCCCCCTCCTTGATTCTAACCCCCAAACCACACAAACACTCTTACACTGCAGCCAGAGAAACTTCTTGTTGGTCCCCAAACACACCACGCTTTTTTACATTCCACACACATGAGCACTGTTCTCTCCCAGAGAGATGCCATCTTCTTGCCCCCTTCCTCTGAGGCTTAGAATCCTGTTCTTACTATTCAAGGCCACATTCAAATACCACTGCCTTTAGGGAAACCTTCCCTAACTTACTCAGGCAGTCAGTCTCTCTTTCCACTGTGCTTAGCTCTTTACCAGAACCCACCATATTGCATTGTAATCCCTAGTAACTAATGTGTGAATCTGCCCTGCTAAACCATGAGATCCTTACATGCTCCTTACCCATATTTATACTCCTACACCCTCCAGTCACTGGCCTGTGATCCGCCATTTTCCTCTGTCCCCTGTAGTTCCACCCGCGTGTGAGCTGCATCTCCACAATCAGATGATAAATTCCTTGAGGGCAGAGACTGCACCTCATGTCTTGTATTCTCTGCCGAGCACACAGCACTGCATATGCTGAAGTACCTATGTGGGCTTTAGGAAAGAGCTCCTTGTGACTGGAGTCTGGGCTCTCAGGGTCTTGAAACCATCTGGGGCCCTCTATTCCTACAACCGATGTTTCAAGAGCGCCTACAGCTGGCTGAGCTAGATACGGCTGAACACAGCTTTTCACAGAGAATAGGCGAGGATTTGCCGGGCCTCGGAGCCAGCCAGCAGCAAAGAATTTAGGTGTTCTTTAGCACCCTGTCAGTCCATGCGCTGAGTCCACACTCAGAAGGCAATTTTCCTGAGACAAGCAAAAACAGATGTGTGTACAGATGTGTGTATAGATGTTAGATTAAGGAAAAGAAAAAAAAAGATGAGGGAATCTGTCAGGAAAAAGAAATCGCTCCTCTAAAACGAGACTGTGATTTACACTTCTAGCGTCCCTCAGACACAGGCGGGTCTCCAGGAATTGGGCAGTCGGTGAGGGCCGGGTTCTGAATCAGGTTAAATGAATTCCACAGTGATATTTTTGAATTCCTGACAATTGCTCAACCGCGATAAACAGCTGACGAGCTGCCAATATTACGTCCCCATCCACCTCCTTGCGGGCCTGGCTAGGTAAACACTGTCTAGCTGCCTTGGCTCCCCTCCCGGTACCCAAAGCCATTTCCGGGGAATATTAGGAGACACCATTTGTTGGTTGTCATTTCTGGAC
>NW_004443941.1:17496219-17497869 GCF_000243295.1 Trichechus manatus latirostris
GTATGTAAGGAAGATGGCGTGTGCGCCAGGTGTGTGCAGAAACTGTCAGTGTCTAGGTCAAGAAAATGGTATATATTGCCCCTCCCACCAGCATTACTCCAAGGAAGATGTGTGCACAGAGTCCCCTACATTCAGCATCCACAAGGCTCAGAAACCCTCTCCAGTTCTTCTGTAAGGTAACAAGAGCTAATGTTTATTCAGAGCCAATCATGTGCTAAAGCTCGTTCACTCGCCATTTTCTAGACATGAAACTGAGGCTTAGAGATGAATCTAGTAAATGGCAGAGCCCAGATTGGAACCTAAGCTTTCTGCCTCCAGAGCCCAAATATACCTTCTCTCTGGAAGGAGGACTGGGGATTTTAGAGCTGATAGAACCCTACAGAGCCTGGGTGGACTCTCTCACTTTCCCCTCACTGCAGGAAGCTGGGCAAGATAGAAGCGATTCCAGAGTCTTTTAGTGCTAAACTGGGCCTGGAGTTCAGGCCTCCCATTAGCCAGGCCAGCGTCCCTTTGCACTAGTGTCTCACGTATACTAACCTGGATGAGCTGATACAGCAGTAAACTAGACCTAGCTATCATTACGGAACACCTCCTGTGGGTCAGGCACTGTGCTAGGCATTCTGCATGTGTCAACGTTTTACACCAACGCCCAAGGTAGGAATCATTTCTGCCTTTTTACAGGCGAGGAAACTCAGGCTCAGAGAGGCGAGGTGGTTAGTAAGAGCAGACATGGGTCTTGTTTGCAGCTTTTTTCTGACTCTTTCTACCCACTATAACCCATCATCAGAAAGTGGGGTCCTCCTCTGAATTTAAGGCATTTGGCTAAAGTGTAGGTTTTGCTGAAAACCCTGAGACCTCACCAGGTCCCGCACTGCATTTGCTGAGCCTTGAATTACTGAGAACTCAGGACTCACCAATGTTTCTTTTGGGCCTCTTGTGCCACCTTCAGTCTCGGGGCCATAAAATCACGGAGGAGCGGCTGGGCTCAAGAGAACACTAAAACCAGCTCTAACTGTAATGTACCAAAATCTTTAACCTGGTATTAGTCTTGGACTGTGGCTTCTATACTCACTCAGCCAAGGGAGATCCTTTGGAAGCAGGACAGCCAGCACTGAGATTTAAGAAGAAGAGGGTCCAGTTTTCCCTCTGGTTCCCACCAAGCTGTGGGAAGACTTCCTGCCCATTGGCATAGGATGTGGGCCGTGCTGTTCACTGCCAAGTCCATGAGACCCTTCCATGGTCCATCTGGGTAGAAGCCCAGCGAGTCCAACTGTCCTGCCTCCCCAGACCTCTGTGTGAGAATGAGATTCCTGGGTGGTAATTTTGGTGTTACCATCTACAACTTGGATTTCCCCCTCATGTGGCTGGTCCCTCACACCTTAGGCTAGAACACCTGGTAGCCTTGTGCATCAGCCATCCTATCGGGGCCTAATCAAGGCCCGTGCTCCCATTTCTAACACTGCAGGTTGTTGTGGGCCCCTCTGATTCTGCCTCCCTGCTCCTCACATAGATAGCATCAGTAAGTGCCACCTACTTCAGGGCCCTGCCTCATCCTTGTCCAAGCTCAGGGTGAGTATCAGCTGTCAGTAGAAGGGCTGCTGTTTATCTTCAGAGGGGGCTACTGTGTGGAGTTACCCTTCAGACAAGGGG
>NW_004443941.1:17498535-17502240 GCF_000243295.1 Trichechus manatus latirostris
CTGTATTCTTTATGGAGGCAGACTGCTATATCTTTCTCTCGTAGAGTCGCTGGTGGGTTCAAACTGCCAACATTTTTGGTTAGCAGCCAAGCTCTTTAACCAATGCGCCACCAGGGCTCTTGGAGGGAGATGAAGGGGTCCCAAATTCCTTTTTCAACCCTCAACTTGGGCTGCTCACACAGCTGTGCCAGCAGCTGTCAATAGCTTGGAGCATGCCCCTTCCTTACCTCAAGACCTACTACCCACCTCACAGAGGGAATTGAGAAGGCCAATTTAATTTAACTGATTACCACTCACAGAGCTGTGGTTACCCCTCCAAGAGGCCTGTGTAAAGTTTCTGAGCTATACAGAGATAACAAAATAAGAAGTGACAGTATAAAGCAAAGGATGATTATCAAATTGCTCTGGGAAGCTTCAACGTGAAAAAGATAGAAAAGAAAGATTGTAAGGTGTTAGTCTCTAAGTCTCATGGAGGTCAGGAGACTAGAGCAAGCTTTCTTTTTAAAAAAGATTTTAGAAACAAAACTTTAGAAAATATTTTCATATGAATACGTACACACACATCTACCTACCTACCTCTGTCTGTCTGTCTATCTACCTACCTACCTATTTATCTGCTTACCTATCTATCTATCTACCTACCTTTGCAGTCTTTTCTCAGATAAACGTGAATTCCTGCCTTAGATTACATTAACACGTTAACCTGTTTTAAATTCCTGTGGCACAGCAAGAGTCTTACATACCTATAAGATTTTTTTTTTTAATGCATGAGCTTTAAACTCGTTTTCTTACTTTAAATAGATGTATATTAACTCTCCGTTTAGGCTGCAGGACCTCCTAGCTTAGTATAACAGCCCAACAAAATAAGAGCGGATACAAACTCTGTAATTTACTCACAGGCATAAATGGATATATTAATGTAAAAATGTGCACAACATTTTATGCCATGCTTGGCTTCATTGTGACCTAATGTTTATAATATGTAAATAATGGCTTCCTTTTAAAGCATAGAACTTTTAATATACAGATTCATCTGAAGTCCTTTTACTTTAATATAAACAGAAATAAAATGAAAAAAAATTCTTTCTCAATAAAATAAATACCCATTGACAAAGGCAACCATTGAAGGGATTAAAAATGACAGAAGTCAACAGAAAACTTGCAGTATCATACTTCTACTTTAATATGAAGATATTTTCATCAAAGGAAAAGACTCAAATGCTTTGATTAAAAATAACCTCACACTATCTTTGAAGCGGTTTCATTCATTTTACTACCCACTGTGTTTCTTATCAGAAGGCCAAGGGTAAGAAGTTTCCTAGTTATGATTAGGAAAGAATCTGATAGATCAGAAGACCCAATTGAAGTTGGACATAATAAGTATTAAAGTATTACATGACATTAATCCTGCCATTCCATTACTCTCTCCATCTTTGTGCACAAACTAATTATTCCGAAGCCAGTGTTAGGGAGAAAATAGAAACATACTTACTCTGGGCTGGAGTAATCTCTTTATTGCATCAACAAGGCTGGCTCTGTACTCGTCCAGAAACAGGCTGACATGGAGAAGAGAACAGAATCCAGATTAAACTGGGTTTTCAATTCTAATGATACTCATGGAGATAAGTACAAGGCTAATGACACATGTTCACCCAAAGCTAAAAAACAGAAATTGTTTCCTTCTATTCAAATGTCCCACTGGATAAAAAAAAGGAAAAGATATTGTGTTATCCAGCTAAAGCCAAGTTGTCAACATGCAAGGGACCAGGATTCACACATGACTGGGCCATGTGTTAACATTAAAGGGACAATTTCTAAACTGCTGTTTGGGGAAATCATCTAGTGAGATGAAGTACTCCTGGCACTTCTGATCATTAGAGCCCAGACTCATAGACCTGGCCCTCTTCCTACTTGGGGTGCTTTGAGGCTGTCCTTCAAAAACAAACCACAGACCCATCCCACTCAAACCACGCAACAGGTCTCAGGTGGTAGTGGTTTTGGCGACTAGGAACCACACTGAGGTTAGACTCAACCAGTGACCTAGGAGTAAATGGCTCCAAGAACAAAGAACAGGTTTAGGCGTTGTGAAACAGAAGCCATGGCAGCTCTGGATTTTCCCCCACCCCCCTTGACCTCTGTGTTGATTTTTCGCCCCAGTTCACTGTGGTTTTTCATTTTCCTCCTCTGGCCTTTGGAGAATTTCTGCATTGCTCTGTCACCTTTTGGTTGGGTTAATCTGACTCTGTCTTCACCAGGCCTAACTAGAGATTCCTTATCTAGGACTTGCAGGTCCCAGATCTCTGAGTTTGGGTTTCTTGGTACTAGATGCTGAAGAGTTAGCTGCCAAATACCATGTGAGTCTTACAACATCTAGAGAAGGGCCCAGAGAACTCTGCCAAGTGAAAATAAAGCTGCTAGAGTCTGTCACCATCCACTTGTGGGGAACACTTTTCTTCTGAATCCCATATTAGGATCCATGATTTGATAAATACGAAGTTTGGAGCTCAGAAAATGGAGCTGAATCTTTGAAATCTGAACAGTCCTGGAAAATCCAGGATGTTTGGTTGTCAAAGTCATGGGACTCTAATTGTATATACAGCATTAAAGAGAGGGCAAAGGTAAGGAAGAAGAGGACATTGTGCCTGTCCTTCTTGAGCTTACGATATAATAGGGACGTGAGCCAGATACAAGTGCATATGGATTAGACACAAATGTCAGAGACAAACACAAATTTTAATAACAAAACCCAATAACCCATTGCCATCGAGTTCACTCTGACTCATAGCAACCCTACAGGACAGAGTAGAACTGCCCCATAGGGTTTCCAGGGCTGTAATCTTTACGGAAACAGACTGCCACATCTTTCTCCCACAGAGCAGCTGGTGGGTTCGAACTGCCGATCCTTTGGTTAGCAGGCAAGTGCTTAAGTTTTTTTTTTTAAAATGCATGAGCTTTAAATTCGCTTTCTTACTTTAAATAGATGTATATTAAGACTCCGTTTAGGCTCCTTAATAACAAAACAGTTAATACTTATTGAGCTCAGTAGTAGGTGCCAAGCATCCTTCTAGGAGCTTTGCACGGATTAGCTCATTTAATCCTCACGTTATTCCCCATGAGGTAGTTATTATTATTATTCATTTTTTTACAGCTAAGGAGACTGAGGCATAGAGAAGTTCAGTAACTTGTTCAGAGTCACAACTGCTGAGTGGCAGAGCTGGGTTTCACATCTGCTCGGTTTGGCTTCAGGGTCTCTGCTCCATACTGTCCCTCACCCCTAATTCCAATTATTCCTAAATACCAGGTAACAAGTGGAAGAGGGGCAAGATGCCAGATTTAGGTAGGAGAGGCCGGTTGCCAGATGACTTGAGGTAGGCAAGGATTAGCTAGAAAGCCTTTCCCGGTTCCTTCAGTCCATGGTGACCTCTTTGTTCTCCGAGCTCAGTATCACACAGCAGAGCATTTGGACATCCTTCCATGTCGTGTGTTCCAGAGTTGCCTCCTACTCAGACTCTAAACTTGCAGGGAAGGAGCAGCTCTTATGTTTCTTTGCCTCTTCCACAACGTTTGGAAAAGGGCTGAGAACATGGTAGACCATGATGGATTCCTGGAAAGCTAGAAATCACAGAAGATGAGCAGTGCCATAGAGGTGGTCAAGGCTTACCAAGGGTGACACATGGATTTTCAGCTTTAGAGTGATCACCTCTA
>NW_004443941.1:17503123-17509325 GCF_000243295.1 Trichechus manatus latirostris
TCACAGCATCAGTAAGTATCACCTACTCCAGGGCCCTGCCTCGCCCTTGTCTAAGCTCAGGGTGAGTATCAGCTGTCTGTAGGAGGGCTGATGTCCTCCTTCAGGGGGCTGCTGTGTGGAGCTACAGTTCAGACAAGAGGACAGTGTAGTTCAAGGTTTAATAGTGCACTGGCTCTGAACTTTCTGCTATGTGACTTTGGGCAAGTCACTTCAATGATGTCTCAGTTTCCTTGTCAATAAAGGCCCACCTATGTGGCTGCTGGAAACCCTGGTGGCATAGCGGTTAAGAGCTATGGCTGCTAAACAAAAGGTTGGCAGTTCGAATCCACCAGGTGTTCCTTGGAAACCGTATGGGGCTACTCTGTCCTATAGGGTCACCATGAGTCGGAATCTACTTGACGGCAATGGGTTTGTCTTTTTGGTTTGATGTGGCTGTTGTGAGCATCAAATTAATAATATATGTTAATTGACAAGTATTTGTGGAGCACCTGCTACATGGTAGGTACTGTTTTAGGCACTGGGGATAAGCTATGAATCAGACAATGTTCCCATCCTCAAGGAGCTTCTATTCTGTACTCGTTTATGCATCGCTAGTTCCAGCACAGTGTACACAGATATATGGAGCTCCATGAATGTTTACTTACTGCCTGACTGGCAGGTCCACACAGTCCTTGAAATTGAGGCACTTAGGGGATTACTTTCAATAACCCTAAAATGGCCTGTAGGTACTCTTGTACTGGTATTGTTAAGGATGAATCAATATTTAGGTAGGATGTATCAACTGGACTAGGCTTGTTTCTCATTTGATGATTCTCTTGTAAGCAAAAAGGAGTGGGAAGAGCACTTCATGAGAACTCTCCAAGAAATCAGTGCTTGGTTTTCTTTGGTCACCACGATATGTTCAGTGGAAGGTTATTGTTTTATGGAAGGATGCTTTGAGCAATGGAAAAAACAATTCTGCTCAGATGAGCTAGAAATCATATCTAGAATGGAAACCCTATCCCATTCCATCTAAGAATATCAATCAGAATTACCTGATTGTAGCCCATGGGAGAATGTTGGTATCTTTCCATAAAACTACACAATTAAATCTTCGAGCATATAATGTATCTAATTCAAACTCTATAAAGATCAGTCATTAAGTCTTATAAAACAGTGATTAATAACCCTTAAGGATTGAGAGAAAAGAATCATACTGGAACTAAGTCTTTTTAAAAGTTTCCTCTTTAGGACTAACCACCTTATTTTTTAACAAGATAATAGTACCTTAAACTTTAATAATTAAGCTTTTTTTTTTTTAAGACGGCTATCACTGTAGGAAAATATTTGTGTTACTCAGGCCTATAAGAATCCTGGCTGGTTTCGATACACAGCATTAAGCAAAGCACCACTGTTCGGTTTATACCTGTGCATCCTAAGAGCTAGCAGGATCATTAGAAAAAAAGAAACAGCACCTTGAAAGCTGACCTTACAAACATGCTGTATAAAGTACTCTTGTCTATTTAACGTTGGCAATGATGACAAAGATACTAACATCACAGCTCACCGGAAAACGCAGTTTAACACACAGCATCCACTCCAAACATTGTCATTTGAAGGGCAATGCTGTCTACTCCATCACTCCAAATCAAATTTCCCAAAACCAATTCTTGTGGTTCCCTAATAGATCTTTATTCCAAGCAAGCTCACTCTTCTACTCAGCTCTGAAGCAGAATTTATAACACTTTGTAGAATACATCCTATGAGCAATTTCAATGTGCTTTCGTGGGAGCTATATATAATCTCCTGAAAATTCACCCCTTAAATAAGTCCTAATGGGCTCAGAGAACAGCAGTGGCTTAAGTGGATCTGTTTAAAAAGGCTGAGTGGGTCAGTGATTGGGATGGAGATACCATTTCAACTCTCCCTCCAGTTACTGATCAAAATACAGTGACACTGCAGTCAGGATAGCCTGGCCATTAACACACACACGCGCACACATGCACGCTCACAACTGTCTATATAATTCACTCGTGGAATCAACACTGGCTTCCTTCCACTGATCTGAATCGCAGATTTTACAACAAAGGAAAAGTGCTGGACCATTTTCATCGCCTCCCTTAGACTCAGTCAGAGTTTTATGCAGAGCACAGAGCATCCACGATTCCTCTCACTGCGAAATTAATTCTCACAGAGAACAAGGAGGCATGTCTTCTGTCAGTATCCACAGAAAGGAAGACGCCTATGTAATTTGAATGGTGAAATGTGCTAAGTTAAAGTCTGTTTTAGATTTAACTTTCAGCAGCGGAATGACCTCTTTCAGCCTTTGCCAGCTGATTGTTGTGGGAGCTGGGACTGATGCTGGGATGTAATCTTGCTTGGGCTCTACCCTTTCGTTGTGAGTTCTTGGCAATTTGTGTATATCATCTTTGGGACTGAATCTCCTCAGACGTGAGGTGAAAGGGCTGACTACGTTTGGGCTAAAGACCTTTTCAGGTGTAGAGGTCTATGAGTTCTGATTTAGAGTTGCCCATGATCACAGCATCTGGAAGAAAACAAAGAAGTTCTAGAGCCTACAGTATTTCCGTTTTGAGAAAGAAAATAACATTTTCACAAAACAGCTTAAAAACCAAACTTTTCTCATCACTTAAAGTAAAAAGGACTGAAAAAAGAACAGTCCGATGTATAGTCAGGGTAAAAATTCTGAAAGAGCAAGCAAGGTGGGGTGCTACAGGCTGATGTACTTTTTCCCATTTCTCCCAAAGTCTCCAGCCACCTGCGCGCAGATGCGCTGATGGTCTTGCATACCTCGACGGGCCAGGTTATGGGTGGCATTTCAGACGTGCTTCCAGCCTTTAAGCACCCAAACGTACAGACACATTTCTATTTCTGCGGAGCTATGATAAAGTGGCGGGCCATCAAACACTGAAGGAAAGCGTTCATTGGATAACAAACAGCTCACTTCCAGACACTGCGATTTTATTGCGATTGAACAGGAGTCTGGAAAGGCAGGCTTAAAATTAACCACCACTCGCTATTCGAAGCTCGGCAAGGACCGGGCTGGACTGCATTCCAGCAGAAAGGAATCCGTATATTAAATTCGACATTAAACAAGTCAACTGAGGGACTTAATAGGCAGGTTTTTGCCTACACCTGTGGTTAAATGTTTCTAATATTTTGATGTTTGTCAACAGCATCCTTTTGCAGGTGTGGCTGCACTCGATTTTTCCTTCTGCTTATTTCAAAGTTGACATTTTACAAGTTATTTAGGAACTGTTGAACCATGAAACTAGTTTTCATTGCCAAAAATGCTAACGGTGAAATAATGACTAGCTTTCACCACTTGCCTCTTTATTTTATAATCTAGCTGAGCTCTGAAATTCAGATGTGAACTAAGAGTCTGCCTCTTCTGAGAAATAAGTTCTTTTCCCGTCTGCCCACAGGTTTATGAATGTTTGAATGTAAACATATGAATATATGAATGATTTAAGAACATAAACATAACGCCGCTTGTTGTAATCATGTGCATTTTACTTGAACCACAATGTGGGTTTGGAATAGGTTTCTGAATAGAGCTTGTTTTCATGTAAATGGGATCGAGCAGTACCACTGGTTAGCTATTCAGGGAATCAGACAATGCCACCCTTGCTGGAAGTGCTTCAGTAAGAATTTAATCCATGTACCTAATATTTGAACTCCGACTCTTGCTTCATATTCCCGTTGCCTAATCCAGATCTCATTGAGTGACAAAGACTAAAGGATGGTGTGAGATTTAACCTGATCTATTTATGTGTGACACCTATTTCTGGCACAGAGTATTTGAGGTTTCATCTTGAAGTGGTGTTTAAAGAGAGCTTTCTTTTGCTCCTCTGTGACGAACAGTCGAAGAAAAAATACAGCATGGTCAGCCTGCCTGCCCCTGGAAGCAGCATCCATGCTATAAAGCCGACAGAGAAACGCGAAGCCAACAGGACAGAAAGCACCCGTGGAATCCTGCATTTCATTGCTCTATGCACAACGTGTATAAGAAACATTACTGCACTTTCTAAGTGTCTAAGCAGCTTACCTATCCCTGTGAATATGGACAGAGGCTGTTACCCAAGCATTTCTTTCAGAAATAATATCAGCATTGCAGTGACAGTAGCCTAATGTTTCACATTTACAAATGGGAAATTATAAACAGGCTGACTTCTGGCATTTAAAACACCAGAAAAAAAGAAAGAAAAAAAAAAAAAACCTCAACAATTCATGCATAGAAAAGCCATTTATGAAATGTATTTAGCTTGTTTGCATCCATAAATTCTCACATAGCTATCCATGTGTGTGTATACATATAACACTTTATTATGTATTTCTAATGAAAGCCTTAAACAGAGTACGCGTTACGTATATCTGTTGTACATGACCCTCTTGTTGGCTAGAGGAAAGAAAAAAAAAAGACTATTTTCAAACATGTTGTGTGGCTATTTTTAACCTGACTGAGAACATCAATCAGAAAAGAGCTTAAATCTTACTTCCTCTGCTTGTCTCTCTGGTACAAATAGGATGACATGGTGTGAGTGTCCATAATACCAGATGACAGAGCCAGGCTGTTTTGATATTTGTGTGAAGGACAAATATAACTCTAAATCTCTTGACCAGACCTGACGTTCCCCACATAATCGGGAGCCCATTTGTGTTCGACCCTTGCCTAAACCTCCAGAAGACGCTGCCCTCCTTCCCTCGTTCTGCTGCTCTCTGATCTGACTTTCATGCTTAATCTGATCTAATCCTGCCAGCATTATCTTCATCTGTACAATGAGACCTGGAGGCTCCTTTCTCAGATTTGGTGAGGAAAGGCATTTACTAAATTACTTGCTCAAATCATATGGTGAGGTTTTAGCTCCTTATTTCTGATGAGATGAGGGATGTAACATTGAAGCATAATATCAATGATGAGTCAGAAATCTAGGTTTTGCCCGTATTTGGAACAAGGTTTTCTGAAACTGAGTGCAAAGAGACTGCAAGAGCCACAAAGACATAGAAAATCTCAGCTAAAAATAGAAGAAAAGCTTTACTTCTCACTGAGGAGTATTTTTTTAAAAGAAGAAGAAAAATTTAATTTCATTGACTTAGGTGGACAAGTTAGCCATTGAAAATCTTATTAAAATAAAAGTTTCCTTCGTGAAAATTGAATTCCATTCATTTGACTCTCCTTGGGGAAAGTGGGTTCTGGATCTGACGACTGGGCGCAGCAATATAATAGAACTTCCTTAGAATCTCAACTTGCTGTGTTTTCAGACCGAGAGTGTCATAAAAAACCATCAAGATGCAACTAGAAATAAGATTTTACTCCTAACCACAGGGAGAATCCTGTCAACTGTTAACATTGCCCATTTGATGAAATAATTATTATTCAACATGCATAAAGAAAATGCATAAATCAGTGGAAATAATTATTAAGGTTTGAAGCATCTGTATCCTATAAACTAAGATCAGACTTTCATTAACAAATAAATAGACTGGGTTAAAAGAGAGGACAAATATCTAACGTAAATTATTTTTAAAAAGCAGGTACCTGAAGAGATTTCAACATTATTATTTGCATAAGAATAGAAACATAATTTTATAATTTTGTTTTATGTATAATTAAATATCATAATTGAATACATCGAAAATATTAGATAGCAGAGATACATTTTAAGAAAAGATATTTCCCCAAAGACGTTCCATAGATATGTTTATTTGCTGGAGTGCATATGAGCGTGTACACACATATATGTTCCCTTATATCAATAGTCAGATCTTTCCGAAGAAGTAAGCTAATTGAGCTGTTTGTGTTGATAAAGTTCTTTTTCTCCAGACCATTCCTCTCTGAGCTGTAATTATTTGCAATTTGCCTAAGTCGTCCATTTACTGATACGTCAAGCATGAAACAGAGGCAATTCCAGAAAATGGAAATGCTTCTCAAAATCAATCTTTGGGAAATAATGTGGTAGAAGTTACTGTGTGATAGAAGACTACCTTATAACTGTCACATGGGGATGAATATTAATTTGTTGAGGTTAAGGTGGCTTTGTGCTTCATTTGTTGACTTTGCTTAGCTGTCAGCAAAGCAGCACAGCCCAATTACTCCAGCAAAGCTATTTTTTTTTTCTAACAGGAGTTCTATGATTTTTATGTACTTACCAGTCAGCACACATAACAATGTCAAAATGTCCTTCTAGTTGAGAGACATCTGTCT
>NW_004443941.1:17510522-17513388 GCF_000243295.1 Trichechus manatus latirostris
GACTGAGCGTCTGTTGTTCATGAGCTCATTTGACTCGTTCGTACTGAGCACCTACTACGGGTCAGGCCCTGCGCTGCACAACAGGCTGTGCCTTCAGGGAGGCAGCCCAGCAGGCCACACCCCATTGCCATCAAGTCAATTCCGACTCATAGCGACCCTACAGGGCAGAGTAGAACTGCCTCACAGGGTTTCCAAGGCTATAATCTTTGCATGGAGCCCTGGTGGCAGAGTGGTTAAGAGCTTGGCTGCTAACCAAAAGGTCAGCAGTTCAAATCCACCATCTGCTCCTTGGAAATCCTATGGGCAGTTCTACTCTGCTTACCCTGCCCTATAGGGTTGTTATGAGTTGGAAGCAAATCAACTGGACAGTAATGGGTTTGTTTTTTTTTTTTGGAATCTTTACGAGAACAAACTGCCATCCATATCTTTCTCCCTCGGAGGGACTGGTAGATTTGAACTGCCAGCGTTTGGGTTAGTAGCTGAGTGCTTGACCACTATGTCACCAATACTCCTTCAGTGGGCCATACAGACACTTACACAAGTAATTCCAATGTAGCATCCTATGTGCCCTGGAAGTACACAGACTGGGAGCACTGAGGAAGGCTTCCCAGAGGAAAGTAAGAAATCCTAAAGAAATTAATGCATACTTTGGATTCCTCAGAAGCTCTACACAGTTGGGAAGAGTAGGAAACAACCAACACCAAATTTCTGGAAACATTTAGGCTTCCAGTGTGGCTGGGACTTACGCTTAGTGGGACAGCAGCCTGCTCAGCCCTCTTCAGAGACATGGCGTCTTGAAGGGTTTCTAACGAGAACAGGGTGGTTTAAAATACAGATCTATACTAGACTTTCTCGGATCATTACCACATAAATTTTGAGAAACAGAGAAATATATTTAAATTACTCATAATCTTACCATTCCAAGAACACTTATTAAGAAGATGCTTTTAGTACACGTATAATTACTAAAGGGAGTCCCTCAGTGATGCAAATGGTTAACGTGCTTGGGTGCTAACCAAAAGGTTGGAAGCTCAAGTTCACTCAGAAGTGCCCTGGAAGAAAGGCCTGGTAATCTACTTCTGAAAAAACAGCCATTGAAAACTCTATGGAGTACAGTTATACTCTGACACAAATGAGGTCGCCATGAGTTGGAATCGACCCAACAACAACTGGTAGTGGTGGTAATTACTAAAGCACAAGAACAGAAAGTGCTGGAAATCCTTGGTGGTACTGGATATTGGATTCCTGAGGTGCTTCAGCCTCTTGGTGCAACAAAGACAAACTGAAGAGACTGGGGTCTAGGCAAGGCAGCAATTCGCTATGGATTACCACAGCCTCCGTAACAAGCAGTAATTCTAAACGAAATTGAAATGCTCAGCTTGGTCGCATGAGCCACAACACATTCCTAGAGGCATTTTTCCCCAGCTCTCACGAGGCTTATGGCTCTATTTTTCCCACAGCCATAAGCATGTGACAGAGAGGGAGTGATGTTGTTGACAAAGTATGGCAGTGACAGACTAACCTACGTTCGAATCTTCGTTCCTTCCCTTACTAGCTGTGTGAACTTGGGCAATTATTTAACCTCTGAGTTTGTTTTCTCATCTGTAAAATGGGGATAAAAATGGCCATCCATTTGAATAGTTAGGGGCACCATTCAGACTGCATTTTGGAGTTGTATTGTTCACACAGCATACAATGAGAATGGTGGCACCTGGAGTCAGAGAAGGTGGCCTTCTATCTAGGAAGGTTAGAGATGATGGTGATTTCAATATTCAAGGAGCTGGCCCTTCTAATACCTTGGCCTCTCAGTTCCTTAAACTCCTTTCCTCTGATGATCTTGCTCTCCATCCTCCTCAGCCATTCTCATGAACGGTCCCACTAGAACAGTGCTTCAGCAGTGGAAAGGATCATAGTTTTGTTGTTTGTATTTGATCTGTTGTAGACCAATACTTTTATAAAACACAATAATAATAATTCATAGAGAAATGAGATTTAAAAAATGAAGACATTCAAAATATGAGTCCACTGATCATGTGCTTAAATGTCACAGCAGTGTTTCTCTACATTTACTTTCAATTTCTGAGTTTGCCACATCGGGGACCAGTAACATACAGTTCACAGACTGGCGCCTGTGCATGGTCTACTCATTGAGTAGCTCGGCTCTGGACCTTGTCTTTACCAATAACTGCACCCCAACCCACTCTCTGACCACCTCCTCCTATCTTTCACAGATCACCCCTTCTACAGCTCTGATTCCAACCATTCTTCAATCCCAGTGGCCTACAGTCTATCGATCCTATCACCATGTTACTCTCTCTTCCCTGATGTTTACCTTCCCTCTTTGCCCATTGAATTCCATAGCCAATAATTACTCTCTTGTATACATGGTCAACTCTGTTATCCTTCCTACTTGGTCATATGTGTTAAATCCAGCTCTCTGCCTGCTCCGTGGCTGTACCTGTGCACCTAAATGTGTCTGGAGGAAACACACATGTTGCGCTTTAAATTCATGACCATGAACCTCAAGTGGGCTCCTAATGATGTCTGGCGGTTACACTTATAGTTCCCTTGTCCATTTACTCTCCCACTCTCCTAGGTCATTATTTTGCACTGTTTCTCTTTTCAGAATTCTAACACCTCCTCCTTCATCCTCACTTTCAGCTGATGATCTTGCTTCCTTCTTTTTTTATTGTACTTCAGGTGAAGGCTTACAGAACAAATAGTTTCTCATGAAACAGAAGCACACGTGTTGTTTTATGACATTGGTTAACAACCCCACAACATATCAACCGTCTAACTTCTCAGCCTCTTTTTTTTTTTTTTGATGAAAATACATATAGCCAAAGATACACCATTTCAAAAATTT
>NW_004443941.1:17513962-17527378 GCF_000243295.1 Trichechus manatus latirostris
TGTATCCTGTTCTCTTCATTCTCCCTTGCTCCCGAAGGGATGAGACCAGTGGAGTATCTTAGATGGCCGCTCACAGGCTTTTAAGACCCCAGATCTTGCTTCCTTCTTCACTGTCAAAATTACAGCAATCAGATGAGAACTTCCATAAACTCCCACCACCATACTTAAGTTCCTAACAGTATTGGCACCTACACATTCTGACTTTCTGCCTGTTATCATAGATGAACTATCCATACTCCTATCTAAAGCCAGTCCCTCTGCGTATACCCGAGATTCATCCCCTTTCATCTACTCTAGGACATGGCTCCAGTAATTCTTCCTTTTCTATATATCAGTTCTTTCCTTTCCACTGGATCATTTCCATCAGTATTCAAACATGTAGTTATTTTTTCCCTCTTAAAATATCCTCTCTTGACTCTACTTTTCACTCCAGCTACTGCCCATTTCCCTACTCCTCCTTTGCAGGAAAAATCCTTCAGAAAGTTGTCTCAACTCTTTGTTTCCAATTTCTCTCCTCCCATTTTCCTTTAAACCCACTTTAGGCTTTTATCATTATTGTTCCACCAAAAATGCTCTTGTCAAACTCACCAGTGATCTCCAGGTTGCTAAATTCAAGTCAGGTCTTAGTCTTCATCTTACTTGACCTATCAGACTTCTCCCATGAACTCCAGATTCAAATAGCCAACTTTCTACTTTAATATTTTCAGTTGGCCATCTAACAGACATCACAATGTTAACATGCTCAAAACTGAATTTCTGATCACTTTTTCCAAAATCCACTTCATTTGTAATCTTTTTCATCTCAATCACAGTTCCATATTTCCAGTTGCTCAGACCAAAAACCTTGAATACATCCCCAACTATTCTCTTTAATACCCCACCCCACATCCAATATGCCAGGAAATGCAGTTAGTTCTTCCTTTGAAATATGTCAAAATCCAACCACTTTTCTCCACTTCCACTGCTCCCACTTGGTTCAAGATACCATCATCTCTCATCTGAATAATTGCATAGTCTTCTAATTCTTTGCTTCCGCCCTACAATCTCTGCTCAAGAGAGCATCCACAGTGATCCACTAAAGTATGTATCACATCTTCTCTACTTAATATCTTGTAACAACTCCTCCTTTCACTTAGAGTAAAAGCCAAAGTCTTTACCATGATCTTGAAGACCCTATACAATCTGGGTGCGGCTACCACGCTGACCTCATCTCCTATTGCTCTCCCCCTTGCTCTCTCTGCTCTAAAAACACCAGCCTTCTTAAGATTTCTTGAATACACCAGACATGCTTCTGCCCTGGGGCCTTTATACTAGCTGCTCCCTCTGTCTAGAATGCTTATCTTCCAGATATCTGTATGGCTCACTCCCTCACCTCAAAGTTTTTGCTTACATGTCTTACCTTCTCGGAGGGGCCTACCATGACCATCCTATTAAAACTGCAATCATTCACTTTCCGTTCCAGTACTCATGAACCTCCTTATCTTGCCATTTTTTTCTATAGTACTCATTACCCATTAATGTGCTATATGGAGTCCCTGAGTGGCACAAATGGTCAGCTGCTAACCAGAAGGTTAGTGGTTTGAGTCCACACAGAGGTTCTTTGGAGGAAAGGCTTGACATCTACTTTTGAAAAGTCATCCACTGAAAACCTTATGGAGCACAATTCTACTCTAACACACATAAGACTGCTATGAGTCTGAATCAACTCCACAGCAAATTTTTTTGTCTTTTTAATGTGCTATATAAGCCTGGTGGCACAGTAGTTAAGAGCATGGCTACTAACCAAAAGGTCGGCAGTTCAAATCCACCAGCTGCTCCTTGGAAACCCTATGGGGCAGTTCTACTCTGTCTGTCCGAAAGGGTCTCTATGAGTTGGAATCAACTTGACGGCAATGGGTTTGGTTTGTTTTTTTTTATATAACCAAATTATTAATTTAGTTTATTCTCTTCCCCATTAGCATGTGAACACCATAGGCATAGCTATTTATTAATCTGTTTTGTACAATCATGTATTTCCAGTGCCTAGAACCATCTCTAGCACATGATAGTTGCTCTATAAATATTTGTTATATGAATGAATTGTGTATGAATGTACAGTGCCTGGCCCACAGAAGATACTCAAGATATAGAGATTCCTATAATTATGTTGTTCTATGAATGGAATATGTAGATTACTAGATGTGGAGGCCACTTAAAATGCTTTATTAGGACTTCTCTCTGCAAAGATGAAACAATAAAAAAAAAAACTGGACAAAATATATAAAACAACAATTTTCAAGGCATTGAACATGGGCAACAAAGGACAGTGGTCCCTGAGAGAAGGGAAATAAAGTGAGCTCTACCATTACCCCAACTTTCTGCCTTGAGAGACTTTCCAGGCTACAGCACAGGGAAGAGGAACTGAGGTGGAACCAGGTGGAGTCCCTGAGTTGAGGAGCTAGAACTGAGAGTCCAAGGAAACTGAGGCAGCTACAGTTCCTGTAATGGAGAGAAGAGAGCTGCACAGAGAGGGAACTTCAGAAATCTGCAGACAGCTGCCCTGGAGTACTTCACAGAGTACTGGTTGGCACATGTGTGTGAGAAAACTACTCGAGGTTGGGAAAAGACTCATCCATCTGAGAGAACTGAAGGGAACTGAGCCCAGTCCTCTCACACAGGGCCAGGACTAGTGTCTGTTTCCACCAACCAGACTAGAAAACCTCATGATGCACAAAGCATCAAGTAGAGTCCTCAGAAGGGTCTTGTCTCAGTAGCAGGGACTAATCAGCCCTAGAATAAATGCTGCTCTGGTTCTAAATGATAAATCTTAAAAGCAAAACCCAAAAAGCCCAAACTATTTCAAAGTAACTTAACTGCCCCAGAACAAAGGTCAAGAATATTTACAGTAATACAAACACATTAAGATCCCAACAAGGTAAAATTAAAAATGTCTGGCATCCAATTAAAGATTATCACACATACAAAGAATCAGGATAACACAGATCATAATGAGAAAAATTTTTTAAACTGAATCCAATCTAAAACTGACACAGATGTTAGAATTAGCAGATAAGGGCATTAAAACAGTCATCATCATCATCAACGAGGACAACAACAACAGTCATCATAATGGTATTCCATATATTCAAAAACTCAAGTAGAGACATGGGAGATTTAAAAAAAAGACCCAAATTAAACTTCTAGAGATGTCAGCTTCAATATCTGAGAGGAAAATACAATGAGATGGTATTAACAGCAGATTAAATATTAGAGAACAAAAGATTAGTGAACTCAAGGATATAGTAATAAAAACTATCAAAAATGAAATACAGAGACAAAAAGAATGCAAATAAATGAATAAAAAGAACATTAATCAGCTGTGGGACAACTTTAAGTAATATATATGCAATTGGAGCCCCTGAAGAGTAAGAGAGAGGAGACAGAAAAAATATTTGAAGAAATAAGGCTGAAAATATTCCAAATTCAATTAAAACTTAATAGTTTTCCACAAATGCAATAATTCCAACCAACCACAAGCACAAAAAACATGAAGAAAACTACAAGGTACATAATAATTAAATTGCTCAAGAGCAGTGATGAACAAAAAATCTTAAAAGCAGCAAGAGGAAAAAAGATGGTTATGCACAGAGAAACAAAGACAAGGATGACAATCTATTTATCATTGAAAAATTGCAGCTGAGAAAACAGTGGAATAACATCTTTAAAGTATTGAAAGAAAAAAATAAACAAGCAACCTGTCAATCTAGAATTGCATACCCAAATAAAATATCTTTCAAAAAAGAAAGTGAAAAAATGTTTTCAGACATACAAAATCTGAAAGAATTCATCCTAGCAGACCTGCACTACAAGAAATATTAAAGGAAGTCCTTCAGGCAGAAGGAAAATGACACCAGATGAAAATATGGGTCTGCACAAAGGAACAATGAGCACCGGATATGATGATTACAAGGTAAATACGCAAGACATTTTTATTATTATTTAAATCTCTCTAAAACATAATTAACTGGTTAAACAAAATAATAAGTATTATGGGGTTTATAACATATGCATAAGTAAAATATATGACAACAATAGTATACAGACCAGAAGAGGAAAAATGGAAACATACTACTGTAAGGTTCTTACACTATACATGAAGTGATATAATGTCATTTGAAGGTAGACTATGATAAATTAAAGAGCTATACTATAGAACCTAAAGCAACTATTAAAACAACAAAACAAAGAGTTGTAGCTAATAAGTCAACACAACAACCAAAAAAACCCAAGCCTGTTGCTGCTGAGTTAATTCCGACTCATAGCGACCCTACAGGACAGAGTAGAACTTTTGGTTAGCAGCTGCAGCTTTTAACCACTGCACCACCAGGGCTCCATAAGTCAACAAAGGACGTAAAATAGAATACATAATAAAATACACTCATTTTATCCAAAAGAAGGCAGAAAAGGAAGAAAAAGGGAATAAAGAACAGACGGAACAAACAGAAAACAAATAGCAATATGACAGATTTAAATCTAACCATATCAATAATCACTTTAAATGAAAATAGTCTAAACAACCCCAATTAAAAGGCAGAGAATATCAGATTGGATAGCAAGACCCAAGTATATGAAACGAGTGCATTTTACATATCAAGACACAAGTAGGTTAAAAATCAAAATATAGAAAAAGATATACCAAGCTAACACCAGTCAAAAGAAAGCTGGAGTGACTATATTAACATTAGATATAGTAGATTTTAGAGCAAAGAATACTACCTCGGACAAAGAAGATCATTTTATAACGTTAAAGGATCAATTCACAAAGTAGACATAATAATCCTAAACATTTATGCAACAAATAACAGAGCTTCAGAATACATATAGCAAAAACAGATAGACCTGAAAGAAAAACTAGACAAAAATCACAATTACAGTCAGAGATTTCAATGCTCCTCTCCAATAATTGATAGAAGAAGTAGACAGAAAATCAGTACGGCTAAGGTGACTTTAATAATACTATCTATCAACTTGACTTAATTGACATTTACAGAATACTCCACCCAAAAATAGGAGAATACACATTCTTTTCGAATAGATTCAGAGCATTTACCAAGATATACCTATTCTGGGTCATAAAATAACTTTCAGTAAATTTAAAAGGATTCAAGTATACCAAAAAAAAAAAAATGTGCTTTGACCACGATGGAATTAAATTACAAATCAGCTGGCGTACATGGTGAGGCAAGCAGTGGCACTTGGGACATGTTTTCCACATCAGAAGAGACTGAGTGGCGGAGAGTCTACTCAGTCCTCCAGAACCAGTGAAAAGCAGTGCCCAATCGGCAAAAGGTAAGGACATGCGTCTAACCTACCGCACAGATCAAAAAACACCCACTTTGGGAAAAACCTCTCTCCTATTTACCTGCCCCCTCCCCATTCTGCAACAGGTCCCGGGCCAGCTTCAGCAATCGTTGTGTCCCCTGGGCCAGAAGTCGGACCCATCACATGCCCTGAGCTATTCTCCCGGCCTCGGAGTGGGAACTAATCAACAAATAGGAAAAAAAAATCTGCCAGCTCCCCTAAGCAGAGAACTCAGGGTAGGCAGAGCTCCTTTGCCTAGGCACAAGCATAAGGGGTCCATGGACTTTGAATGTCTTTCACCCCTGTATAGACTTGTGTGGGCCCATTTCAATAGTGTAGGCCCTCATTAGCACAATACAACAGGGTATATACCTGAAGCCTAAATTCAACTATCAGCTATATGGTGGAGAGGTAGGTTCGTGACATTTGTCACTGTTCTGCCCATTAAGCAGGCTCCTCACCTACCCACATCAGGGGCTTGAGGACTGGTGGCTCCACCCACACCACCTAGCCACCCGCGACAGGGGTCCAAGAATAAGTGGTGCCTCCCAGTCCTTACAGCCAACAGCATTGGGTGCCCACAGTCCAGCTACAAAACCCACCCACCTGTGTGCTCTAGGGAACAGGGATATGCTTTCTTCTCAGACACTCAGGGGCAGCTATCAGCTCCCTGCCTTGCTCGGCGCATGACCCCCTACTGCAGCCAGATATCTGTGCCTACTGTAATCACCCCTGCCCATCTAAGACTGTAGGTGAGAGCCTGCACCACACACTTGGTGACCAACTACCTGGACACCTAAGCTGAATCCATGCAAGAAAAGTAAATGGACTCCTGGGCTCACATACCTAGTAACAGGTCTAACCACATGGTGACAGGACGTTAGGGCTTCAAAGGCACCAATAATCAAACTAGCTTACAAGAGCAGCCTATTTGGGCATATCAAAACAAAACAAAACAAGAAGCTAGGACACAGTAAGCAAACATAAAATAAATAAATGTAATAACTTATTGATGGCTCAGGGACAACAGTCAATATCAAATCACATAAAGAGGCAGACCATGATGGCTTCAGCAAGCTCCCAAAACAAAGAATCAAGAAATCTTCCGGAGGAAGAGAAATTCTTGGACTTACTGGAGGTAGAATACAAAAGATTACTATACAAAACTCTTCAAGAGATCAGGAATGAGATCATTAAAAACGCAGAACAAGCGAAGGAACACACAGACAAAGCAACAGAGGAACTTAAGAAGACTAGAGAAGAGCATAATGACAAATTTAACAGGCTGCAAGAATCCATAGAGAGACAGCAATCAGAAACCCAAAAGATTAACAATAAAATTTCAGAATTAGATAACTCAATAGAAAGTCATAGGGGCAGAACTGAGGCAATGGAAGTCAGAATTGGTGAGATTGAAGACAAAGCACTTGACAACAATTTATTTGAGGAAAAATCAGATAAAAGAATTTAAAAAAATGAAGAAATCCTAAGAATTATGTGGGACTCTATCAAGAGGAATAACCTATGAGTGATTGGAGTAGCAGAACGAGGGGATGACAGAAAATGCAGAGAGAATTGTTGAAGATTCATTGGCAGAAAACTTCCCTGTTATCATGAAAGATAAGAAGATATCTATCCAAGATGCTCACTGAACCCCACACAAGGCAGATCCCAAAAGAAAGTCACCAAGACATGTTACAATCAAACTTGCCAAAACCAAAGATAAACAGAGAATTTTAAAAGGGGCTAGGGATAAACGAAAAGTCGTCTACAAAGGAGAGTCAATAAGAATAAGCTCGGACTGCTCAGCAGAAACCATGCAGGCAAGAAGGCAATGGGATGACATATATAAAGCTTTGAAGGAAAAAAATTGCCAGCCAAGAATTATATATCCAGCAAAACCATCTCTCAAATATGATGGTGAAATTAGAGCATTTCCAGATAAACAGAAGTTTAGGGAATTTGCAAAAACCAACCAAAATTACAAGAAATACTAAAGGGAGTCCTCCGTTTAGAAAATCAGTAGCATCAGATAGCAACCCAAGACTAGAACACGGGACAGAGCAACCAGATATCAACCCAGATAGGGACGTCACAAGAATAAATCAAAGCTAAAATGTTGAAAACAGGGAAGCAGAGGCATCAATATGTAAAAGATGACAACATTAAAACAAAAAAGAAGGACTAAAAAATGCAGTCATAGATTTTCCATATGGAGAGGAAGGCAAGGCACTATAAAGAAATAAAAGACTGGTATACTTAGAAAAATAGGGGTAAATATTAAGGTAACCACAAAGGAAACTAATAATCCTACACATCAAAATAAAGAACAAGAAAAACATAAAGACTCAGCAAATATGAAATCAACAACAATGAAAAAGATGAAAAGGAAATACATAAAGAAAAACTACACAGCACAGAAGATTAAGTGGAACAAAGAAACTGTTAACAATACACCAAAAAAGACATCAAAATGACAGCACTAAACTTATACCTATCAATAATTATGCAGAATGTAAATGGACTAAATGCACCAATAAAGAGATAGAGAGAGGCAGAATGGATGAAAAAACACAATCTGTCTATATGCTGCCTACAAGAGACACATCTTAGACTTAAAGACACAAACTAAAACTCAAAGGATGGAAAAAAAAATATCAAGCAAACAGCAATCAAAAAAGAGCAGGAGTGGCAGTATTAATCTCTGACAAAACAGACTTTAAAGCAAAGAAGAAATAGATAACTTCTGAATAGCACTATATCTATTTTAAAAAAAATTTGTAGATGAAAACTTTACCACAAAGAAAACTCCAGGCACAGATGAATTTGCTGGTGAATTCTACCAAACACTTAAGGAAGAACTAATACTAATTCTACTCAAATCTTCCAGAAAATTGAAAGAGGAGGTAGTACTTTGCAATTCATTACTTGAGGCCAACTATTACTCTGATACTAAAATCAGAAAAAGATATCATAAGAAAGAAAACTTCAAGTTAATATCCCACATGAACACAGTTGCAAAAATCCTAAACAAAATCTTAACAAATTAATCCAACAATATATAAAAAAGACAATACATTATGAGCAAGTGGGGTTTATCCTAAGAACGCCAGGTTGGTTTAACATTTGAAAATCGATCAATGCAATTCACCATATTAACAAACTAAAGCAGAAAAATAATATGATCATCTTAAAAGAGAGAAAATGCATATGACAAAGTTCAACATCTGTATCTGATAAAAACTCTCAGCAATCTAAGAATAGAAGGGAACTTCCTCAACCTGATGAAGGTCATCTATGAAAAACCCACAGCTAACATCATACTAAATGATGAAAGACTGGATGCTTTCCCCCTAACATCGGGGACAAGAAAAGGATGTTCCATTCAACATTGTACTACATGTTCTAGCCAGTCCAGAAAAAAGAAAGGGTATTCAGATTGGAAAGGAAGACGTAAAACTGTCTTTATTAGCAGACAACATGATCATCTATGTAGACTATCCAATGGGATCTACAAAAAAGCTACTAGAACTAATAAATGACTTCAGCAAGATTATGGAATACAATATTAATATACAAAAACCAATTGCATTTCTTTATACAAGCAACAAACAATTGGAAATTGGAATTAAAAAAAAAAAACATTTATAATAGTGTTATGGATTGAATTGTGTCCCTTCAAAATTATGCATTTTGAAATCCTCACCCTTATACCTGTGGAGGTAATCCCATTTGGAAATAGGGATTTCTTTATTACGTTAATGAGGCTGTGTCAGTGTAGGGTGTGTCTTAAGCCAATCAGCTTTTGAGATATAAAAGAGCAGATCAAACACAGAAGCAAGCAAGCACAGATGCGGTAAGACAGATGTGAGGCAGCACGAAGATCACCAAGGAAATGAAGGAATAGAACCTGAAAAGAGACAAGGACTTTTCCCCAGAGCCGACAGAGAAAACCTTCCCCTAGAGCTGCTGCCCTGAATTCAGACTTCTAGCCTGCTAAACTGTGAGAAAATTAAATTCTGTTCATTAAAGCCACCCACTTGTGGTATTTCTGTTATAGCAGCACTAAGAAACTAAGACAAATAGCATCAGAAATTATGAAACACTTAGGAATAAAGGTGATATATCTTGTTAATGGGTAGGGAAACTCAATATTGTTAAAACGGCAATTCTTCCAAAATTAATCTATAGATAAAATGCAATCTAAATCAAAATCCAAGCAGGTTTTTTTTGTTTTTTTTTTTTTTTAGAAATTTACAAACTGATTCTAAAATTCGTATAGATATGCAAAGGATCCGGAATAACCAAAATACATTTGGAAAAGAAGAACAAATTTGGGGGTAGTACTACCTGATTCAAGACTTATAAAGCTACAATAATCAAGTCAGTGTGGTATTGGCATCAAGATAGACAAATAGCTCAATGCAACAGAATAGAGAATCCGCATATTGACCCACACATACACGGACAACTGATTTTTGAGAAAAGTACAGAGGCAATTCAGTGGAGAAAGGATAATACCGTCCACAAACGGTGTTGGACTTAATGGGATATCCATACACACACACAAAAAAAATTAAATTCAGTCTGTATCTCATACCAGGTGCAAAAATTAATTCAAAATGGATTATAAACCCAAATGTAACACCTGAAACTATAAAACTTCTAGACAAAAATTCAGGAGAATATCTCTGTAGCCTTGGATTAAGCAAAGATTTCTTAGATAAGAACTATGATCCATAAAAGAACTAATTGATAAATTAGACTTCAGCAAAATTAAAAACCTCTGCACTTTGAAAGACTCTATTAGGAGGGTGAAAAGACAAGCCACAGACTGAGAGAAAATATTTGCAAAGTATGTATCTGATAAAGGACTTACATTCAGAACATATAAAGATTTCTCAAAGTATGGCAATAAGAAGAAAACAAGCAACTCAGTTAAAAAACAAAAACAGGCAAAGCATTTAAACTGACACTTCACCAAAGAAGATACAGGCATTGCACTTCACAGATATTGCATTTATTGCACAAATTGAAGGTTTATGGCAACCCTGCACTGGCACCATTTTTCCAACAGCATGTGCTCACTTTGTGTCTCTGTGTCACATTTTGGTAATTCTCACAATATTTCAAACTTTTTCATTATTACTACAGCTGTTACCGCGATCTGTGATCAGTGACCTTTGATGTTACTATTGTAATTGTTTTGGGGTGCAACGAACCACACCCATATAAGATGGTGAACTTAATAAATGTTGTGTGTGTTCTGACTGCTCCACCGACTGGCCATTTCCCAGTCTCTCCCCATCTCCTGGGGCCTCCCTATTCCCTGAGACATGACAATATTATTGAAATTGGCCAACTGATAACCCTACAACGGCCTCTAAGTGTTCAAGTGAAAGGAAGAGTCCCACGTCTCTCACTTTAAATCCAAAGCTAGAAATGATTAAGCTTAATGAGGAAGGCATATCAATAGACCAGATAAGCCGAAAGCTTGGCCTCTTGCACCAAAGAGCCAAGTTGTGAATGCAAAAAAATAGTCCTTGAAGGAAATTAAAAGTGCTATTCCAGTGAACACATGAATGATAAGAAAGTGAAATAGGCTTGTTTGCAGATATGGAGAAAGTTTTAGAGGTCTGGATAGAAGATCAAACCAGCCACAACATTCCCTTAAGCCAAAGCCTAATCCAGAGAAAGGCCCTAACTCTCTTCAATTCTATGAAGGCTGAGAGAGGTGAGAAAGTTGCAAAAGAAAAGTTTGGTGACTTTAAGTTGAAGCCAAAGCCCATTTGTTGTTGTTAGGTGCTGTTGAGTCAGTTTGAACTCATAGCAACCCCATGTACAACAGAACGGAACACTGCCCAGTCCTTCACCATTCTCACGATTGTTGTTATGCTTGAGCCCACTGTTGCAGCCACTGGGTCAATCCATCCCATTGAGGGTCTTACTCTTTTTTGCTGATGCTCTACACTGTTCATTTACCATTCCAAAAATCCTAGGGCCCTTAAGAATTATGCTACATCTACTCTGCCTGTACTCTATAAATAGAACAACAAAGGCTGGATGACAGCACATCTGTTTACAACATGGTTTACTGAATATTTTAAGCCCACCTGAAACCCACTGCTCAGAAAAAAAAAGATTCCTTTCAAAATATTACTGCTCATTGACAATGCACCTGGTCACCCAAGAGCTCTGATGGAGATGTACAAGGAGATTAATGTTGTTTTCATGCCTGCTAATACAACATCCATTCTGCAGCCCATGGATCAAGCAGTAATTTTGATTTTCAGGTGTTATTATTTAAGAAATACATTTCATAAGGCTAGAACTGCCATACATAGTGATTCCTCTGATAGATCTGGACAAATTAAATTGAAAACTTTCTGGAAAGGAGTCACCATTCTAGATGCCATTAAGAACATTTGTGATTCATGGGAGGAGGTCAAAATATCAACATTAACAGGAGTTTGGAAGAAGTTGATTCCAACCCTCATGGATGACTTTGAGGGGTTCAAGACTTCAGTGGAGGAAGTAATGGCAGATGTGGTGGAAATAGCAAGAGAACTAGAATTAGAAGTGGAGCCTGAAGGAGTGACTGAATTGCTGCAATCTCATGATAAAACTTTAATGGCCGAGGAGCTGCTTCTTACAGAGGAGCAAAGAAAGCGGTTTCTTGAGATGGAATCTACTCCTGGTGAAGATGCTGTGAACATTGTTGAAATGACAACAAAGGATTTCGAATATTACAGAAACTTAGTTGATAAAGCAGTGGCAGGGTTTAAGAGGACTGACTCCAATTTGAAAGAAGTTCTGTGGGTAAAATGCTATCAAACAGCATCACATTACAGAGAAATCTTTCGTGAAAGGAAGAGTCAATTGATGTGGCAAACTTCACTGCTGTCTTATTTTAAGAAATTGCCACAGCCACCCCAACCTTCAGCAACCACCATCCTGATCAGTCAGCAGCCATCAACATCAAGGCAAGACCCTCCACCACAAAAAGATCAAGACTCACTGAAGGCTCAGATGATGGTTAGCATTTCTTAGCAATAAAGTATTTTTTAGTTAAGGTATGTACACTGTTTTTTTCAGACATAATGCTATTGCACACTTAACAGACTACAGTATAGTGTAAACATAACTTTTATATGCACTGCGAAACCAAAAAATTCGTGTGACTCGCTTTACTGTGATATTTGCTTTATTACGGTGGTCTGGAACTGAACCCACAATATCTCTGAGGTATGCCTATATATGAATAGCAAATAAGCACATGAAAAGATACCCAACATCTTTAGACATTCAAGAAGTGCAAATTAAAACCCTAATGAGATACTACTACATGTCTATTGGAATGGCTATAATTAAAAAAATTGACCATACTGAGCATTAGTGAGGAGGAAATGGAACTCTCCTACACTGCTGATGGGAATGTAAAATGGTACAACCACTTTGGAAAACAGTTCTGTGGTTTCTTTAAAAAGTTAAACATACATCTACTATGTGATTTAGCCATTCCACTCCTAGGTATTTACCCTAGAGAAATGAGAGCATATGTCCATACAAAGGCTTGGACATAAATGTTCATGACAGCTTTATTTGTAATTGTAAACAACTAGAAACAACTCAAAAATCCATCAACGGGTGATTGAATGAACAAATTGTGGTATATCCATACAATGGAATGCTACTCAGGAATAAAAAGTGACGGACCATTGATACATGCAACAACATGGTGACTTTCAAAATAATTTTGCTGACGGAAAGAAGACTGACTAAAAAAGCACATACTGTACAATTTCATTTATTTAAAATGGCTAGAAAATACAAATTAATCTATACTGGTGACAGAAAGCAGATCTGTGGTTTCCTGGGGAAGATGGAAGCTTCAAAGGCCAGAAAGGAAGGATTGATTACAAAGGGGAAACTTTTGGGGGTGATGGATATGTTCACTATCCTGATTGTGGTGATGGTTTCAAGGGTGTATACAAAATTTAAAACTTACCAAATTATACATACAGTTTATTGTACATCAATTTTACCTCAAAAAAACAAAACAAAAAAAAGGTTTCT
>NW_004443941.1:17528928-17530893 GCF_000243295.1 Trichechus manatus latirostris
CAGGTTTTAGTCTCAGCAGATGACCTCACTGAGAGCCTGAGGCTATCTGATATCATCTTTTCCCTCTTCTCCATCTTTTTGTCCTTTCCTCTTGTCTAAAGGAAATAGGCTCACACTTCTTTTCAAGGCGAATCTCCTTACCTGTGGGCTGGATGAAACCAGTCCTTCCTCGTTGTCAGTGGTTTTCAAACTTGTGCATGCATCAGAATCATCAGGAGAGCTTGTGAACCCCAGAATTTCTGATTCAGTATGCCTGGGGTTCTGAGAATCTGCATTTCAAACACAGTCCCAAGTGATGCTGATGCTGCTGTTCTGAGGACCACACTTTGAGAAGCACTGCTCCAGGCCCTGAAACCCATTCCGACTCACAGAGACCCTATAAGACAGAATAAACTGCCCCACAGGGTTTCCAAGGCTGTAATCTTTACAGGAGCAGACTGCCACATCTTTCTCCTGCAGAGCAGTTGGTGGGTTCAAACCGCTGACCTTTTGGTTAGCAGCCGAGTGCTTGACTACTGTGCCACCAGGGCTCCTTTCTAGGCCCTTACCCCATCGCATATCCCCCTTTTCATATCTTCACTTATTTCTTTTTCCCTGGCTGTATTGATTGGCCTGAGGGGCCAGTGTGCTCAAATCTTCCCCCAAGTCTGCTTTCTCTCAGTATGCATAATATATCACTTTTTCCCTTTGCCACCAGCATTCTTGCAGAAGCAGCCTATGCTCATTGCTTCATCTGCCCTTGCCATGGGACCTTTCCCACAACAGTCACTGGAATTGCTCCGCAATCTGCTTGACCTTCAGCAATCTGCGGCAGCTATCTGCAGAAGCTGACGCTGCTGAGCACCGTCTCGTTGAAATTCTCTCCAGGACTTGCTTCCACGAAGGAGTGGTATTACCCACACCACCTGGATTCATCCATCCTGTTCTCTAGACCTTCTCAGTATCCCTTACTGGCCCCTTTTACTGCTCCTGACACATATACGTTTTTTGAGATTCTGTCCTTGGCCATCTTCTCTTCTGACTTCCCTATATCTGTACTTCTGCTCTTATCCCTTGATTTTGATCTCCAAATCTTCCTCTAGCAAAACATATTCCTGAAATTTGAACTTTTATTCCTAAACTCTTGCTAGTTATCATCACAAGATATTCTGCAGCCATCTCAAACTTAGCATGTCCCAAACTGAAAGCATCATCCATCCTGCCCTTTTCACCAAACACACTTTTGTGGTTACTATATCAGCAAATGTGTCACCATCATCTAAACTGCCTAGGCCCCAAACCTCAGAAATCTCTCTCACTTCTTCCCTCCTTTCTTGACATCCTACATACAGTCACTGAGAACTGTTACTCTCTGGAATGGCACCCATAATTGCTCACTATTTTGTACTCTCATTCAGGCCTGGACTACTTCTTTCTCCCTCTCTGGAACCACTGAGATGGCTTCTTCTTCTATTTTTGAATATTTTATTGTGTTTTAGGTGAAAGTTTATACAGCAACTTAGGTTCCTATTTCACAATTTTTATACAAATTGTTCTGTGACATTGGTTACAACTTTCTCAATGTGTCAGCATTCTCATCATTTCCATTCTGTTTGCTCTGTTTCCATTTATCTAGCCTCCCTGCCCCTCCTTGCCTTCTCATCTTTGCTTTTGGGTAAATGTTGAGACAGACTAGAGGAAGTAAACCCATTACCCGCCCATTGCCACCGAGTCGATTCTGACTCATAGTGACCCTATAGAACAGAGTAGAACTGCTCCATAGTGTTTCCAGGGCTCCTCAGTAAAGTTAGGTCTAAATGTTCTGTTTTTTTTTTTAACCTCTGAAGAACTACAAGATTAACTACAGCCAATTAAGAATTGACTATTTTATGTCCTTTCCTTTCTTTGTAAGTACTTCCAAAAAAAAAATTAAACCCACTGCCGTCAAGTCGATTCCGACTCATAGCGACTGTCTTAGTTATCTAG
>NW_004443941.1:17532157-17589643 GCF_000243295.1 Trichechus manatus latirostris
CTTATCTAGCAGTATGATAGCAACTTAGGGTGACCCATATAAGAGATGGTACAAAAGATAAGAAAAGCCTTCAAATTCTTTTAAGAAGCCAGCATATCAGTGATACCGAATCTTACAAAGATTGCACAATAAAAGAAAACTGCGGACCAATTTTACTGATGAACATCAATGCAAAAAGCCCAGATAATACAACATACTGCTGGTGGGAATGTAAAATGGTGCAGCTGCTTTGGAAGATGGTCTGGAAGTTCCTCAAAAGGTTAAACATAGAGTTACCATATGCCTATATATACCCAAGAGAAATACAAATACATGTCCACACAAAATCTAGTACACGGTTGTTCACAGAAGTGCTATTCATAACAGCCAAAGGTGGAAACAACCCAATGTTCATCAATGAGGAATAGATAAATAAAATACAGTATATTCATACAAAAGGGGGTTGGTGGCACCGTGGTTAAAGTGCTCAGCTGGTAACTGAAAAGTCAGCAGTTCAAACTCACCGGCCACTCTGCGGGAGAAAGATGTGGCAGTCTGCTTCTGTAAAGATTTATAGCCTTGGAAACCTTATGGGGCAGTTCTGCTCTCTCCTGTAGGGTCGCTATGAATCAGAATTAACTTGACAGCAGTGGGTTTGGTTTGGTTTGGTATATTCATTCAACGGAATATTATTCATTCATAAAAAGGAATGAAGTACTGATATATGCTATAACATGGATGAATCTTGAAAACACTGTGTTAAGTGGAAGAAGCTAGTTAAAAAGACCACATATTATATACGATTCCATTTATATGAATTGTCTAGAAGAGGCAAATCCACAGAAACAGAAAGTAAATTAGCAGTTTCCTAGCTCTGGGGGGAGGAAGGAAATAATACGGTTATGAGGAGTGACGGCTATTGGGTTCAGGATTTCTTTTTGGGGTGATGAAAATGTTCTAAAATTCATTGTGGTGATGGCTGCACAACTCCGTGAATATACTAAAAGCCACTGAATTACACACTTTAAGAAGTGAATTGTATGGTGTATGAATTATATCTCAATAAAGCTGTTTGAAAAAAACCCCAGATAACATGTTACTTGAATATAGCCACATGTTAAAAGAATTATTATGACTCCATGACCAAATAGGGTTCATAGCAGGAATGCATAGATGTTTTAATATTAGGAAACCTGTATTTACGACTTGTCATAGTAATAGGTGAAACAAGAAAAGCAAGTGATCATCTCTATAGATGCTGAAAAGGCATCTGGTAAAGTTCCATATTTATCTATGATAAAATCTCTTAAAAATATGGACAATAAAAAATTCTATAAACAAGATAAAAAATATATATCGAAACTCAAAAACGAATGCATACTTAACGGTGGGACATTACAGAATTCCCAACAAAGTCAGAATCGCAGATGTCCATTATTTAATATCATTCTGAAAATTTGAAACAATAAAATTATACAAGAGAAAGAAAAAAGAGGTATAAAAATTGGAAAGAAAGCAAAATTGTCATCATTTGCTGATGATGTGATTGTTTACTTAGAAAACCCGAGAGGGTAAACTGACAAGCTATTAGAAATAATAATAACTCATTGAACTGGCTAGTTAACATTTACTTTATAGCTTTTTAAATATACAAATAACAACTAGTTGGAAAATATAATGGAAGATCCCATTTATAAGAGAAACAAAAAAATAAAGAAGTCTCTAAAAACAAACAAGAGAAATAAAGGAAAATTTTAAGTGCTACTGAAACATGTAACAAAAAATAAAAAGAAAACTAAAGTAAAAATAAAAAGAATAGGAAGACTCAGTTATAGAAATGTCAAGTCAGTAAATTTGTAAATGTATTTCAATTACAATGAAAATGCCAATATAATAAAAATGTCAACATAATTTTAGAAAATTTTACAAAGAAAAAATAATGGCAACGGTGTAGACTTAACTGAAATGAAAATACATTACAAAGATAGAGTTACTTACACAATTTGGTAGGGATGCATGAATAGACAAAATCTACTTCTGAAAATTTGTTCTGTAGATATATTTGAAATGTAAAGTTCATATACAGATGTGTTCAGTGAAGCACTGTTTGTAATAGCAAAATTCTGAAAACAAACTAATGCTCATTATTAAAGTAAAAAAATCAATCATGGTTTAGTAATGGATTGTTATGTGGCCATACTCTAAAAAATCTTAAGATTGCCCTTGTCCATTTTTAAGCGGAATACTCCTTTGGAATCACTTTGAGGACTATGGTGGGCCTGACCCAAGCCATGGTATTTTCGATTGCCTCATATACATGTGAAAGCTGGACAATGAATAAAGAAGACCGGAGAAGAACTGATGCCTTTGAATTATGGCGTTGGTGAAGAATACTGAATATACAATGGACTGTCAGAATGAACAAATCTATCTTAGAAGAAGTACAGCCAAAACGCTGTTTAGAAACAAGGATGGCAAGACTTTGACTCACGTACTTTGGACATGTTATCAGAAGGGACTGGTCCCTGGAGAAGGACATCATGCTTGGGAAAGTAGAGGGTCAGTGAAAAAGAGAAAGACCCTCAACGAAATGAACTGATACAGTGGCTGCAACAATGGGCTCAAGCACAACAACAATTGTGAGGATGTTGCAGGACCAGGCAGTGTTTCGTTTTGTTGTACGTGGGGTTGCTATGAGTTGGAACCGACTCAACGGCACCTAAGAATAACTCCTTTGAAAATGAAAATATTATTTGATATGTAACTTCTGTGACATAAAACTCAGTGAAGGAAGAATTTTTCTCTTAAAATCATAAGACAAATTCACAGAGAACTCAGAATTCTGACATGCAGACCTGCTCTATCAATACAGAACCTAGCCTATTTTTGGTAGTGAGATTTTGACTTTGGTAAAGGACAGGCATCGGCACGTCGAAAAAGTCAATACCATGTTATCTTAGAAGCAAAAACCTTAATTTTCAATTTGCTGCAGTTTAAGAGGGCCCCTAAAACAACACAGAGGGCACTGGTGGTTCAGTGGCAAAATTTTCACCTTCCATGTGGGAGATCTGGTTGGATTCCTCGCCAATGCATCCTGTGCGTACCTATCACTCGTCTGACAGTAGAGGCTTGCATGTTGCTATGATGCTGAACAGGTTCCAAACTAAGACAGACTAGGAAGAAAGGCCTGGCGATCTACTTCTGAAAACGAGCCAATGAAAACAAAAATAGCACAATGTCTCCAAAACATAAATCTGGCTCATTTTAATACACCTACTCCTCACTTATCAAATATCTTGTCATCCGACATTTCGCATTTATGACAATAGTAAAAAATCTACTATCTGACTATTTTGTGCACTAAAGACATACATCTGGCAGTAACAAATGCCAAGGTGCGAGGTGAGAGTCACGCTGGCTGTGATGGTTAGGGTTTTGTGTCAACTTGGCTGGGCCATGATTGTCAGTGGTTTGGCAGTTATGCAATGATGTAATTTGGAAGTTATGTAATGATGTAGTCATCCTCCATTTTGTGATCTGATGTGGTCATCCTCCATTTTCACATAACATCAATTTTTGCATAAGAACATGGTCTTTGGAATCTAACCATGTTGGTAAGTGAGGAATGGGTGTACAAAAAAGAGAGTTCTTTATCAAAGTATCTGAAATTGGATAACATTCCTGTGGGAGTTGTTTTCTTCGCTGCAAAACACTAAATAGTAGAGACATGAGCCCTTCTATAAACTTGTCAAGCAAATCAACAATGTTATGTTATAATATAAAGTACACATAGTAATTTCATTTTCTCATATCCAAGACAGCAACAGAAGGAAACAGGACCGTGGTGTTTCTGGAATTCTCAGCAGTTCTCAAGATTCTGTTACCATATTTCTAACAAAACTTACCAACAGGTATATTTCATTAGAAAATTCCTTAAAGAGAGTCCTCAGCTTCCTTATCTCAGTTACCTTCTAGTAACCTTCCTCTTCAACCTGACAAAGGACAGATAAATGCCTACTCACACTGTCAGTTTGTCTACAGACACTGCGTGTGCATGCCTGAAATGAAAGTCAGCTATCTGATATATAAACTGATGTCTGGATTGCTAGAGCTTGACTTTCTTCTACTAAAAATTGTTTGGTTCCCTAAGCCCTATGAATGCCTGTCTTTCAAAATCTACTCCAAATACAAATCTTAAAAGCTTTTATATACTAGGATAAAGTATACTAATTGCTTCAGGGAAATTTAAAAACATGTTAAACAGAATCTTTGCCTTCCAGAAAATTATCTATCTCTCTCACTATAGAATGTAAACTCCAGGAAGGCATGGACTTTCTTCATCTTGTTTACCACTATATCTCCAGCACCTAAATAGTACTTGGCAAACAGCGGTGATCAAAATATTAGTCCAACAAAGGAATGACCCAATGAATGAATGAACATGGAAACAAAGCCACCATGCTTTGAACAATAAGAATATGGCATGTTAAATTGTGGTACTGTTCTAAGGTCAACAAAAGTTAAGAGAAAGAAGAGATTAGGGTAGGGTGAAGTAATCTGAGATGGCAGGAGGAAATGGTAATTGAACTATCCTCAAAGGATTTAGATGGACGAAGAGATGGGGAACAAGACTAGCAAAGACCAGAGATGGGAAAGATCAAATATGTTTAGGAGGAAAGGGAAGAGGCCTGGGTGATGAAAGAGTGGTGAGTGGTGGAGAGCAGTGGAGGCCAGATTGGATGAAGAGAGTGAAGCCAGCCTGTAGAAGGTCTGGGAAATCAGCAGTTGGATCCCACTTGGTTGGGATGTGTACTTTTTAATCATTTTCCACATTCCCAATTTAAGCTCTAAAGGAAACAGAGCCTCAGAGAAGGCAAAAATCTTAAAAAGCAGTAAGGTAATGGGACCAAAAGCCAATCCTGTGGGCCCATCCCAAAACCAAAAATCAAACCCATTGCTGTCAAGTCAGTTCCAACCCATAGCAATCCTATAGGACAGAGAAGAACTGCCCCATAGGATTTCCAAGGAGCAGGTAGTGGATTTGACCTGCTGACCTTTTGGTTAGCAGCCCAGCTCTTAACCACTGCACCACAGGGGCTTGTGGGCCCATATATAGGTAAAATTTGGGCTATAATAAAGTGTTAAAAGCTATAGTAAGTTCCATAAACCAGAAACCAGTTGCCATTGAGTTGATTCCAACTCATGGCGGCCCCATGTGTATCAGAGTAGAACTGTGCTCCATAGGGTTTTCAATGGCTGATTTTTTAGAAGCAGATCATCAGGTCTTTCTTCAAAGGTACATCTGTGTGGACTTGAACTTCTAAACCTTTGGGTTAGCAGCTGAGCACGTTAACTGTTTGCACCACCCAGGGACTCCAGTAAATTCCATAGTTTACTAAAATTAATAGTTTAGCAAAGAATAATAAAAGTCAGAGGTCTAAATGTCACTAGCAATTTTCACACACAGATAACTCTTTTCTTAAGTAGAAACTCGCTTTTAACATCCTAGTAAGGAAAATTTAATTGATTTTTTAAAACTGTAGCTTTTAACTAATAAGCAGAGAATGACGCCATTCACTAATTCTGGAAGACCTAGAAATATGTAGACGTCAAAAGCTTCAAATGATTCTTTATTAGAGAGTCACAATTTTGAAGACAGCTTCAGATAAACCTAGCAATTGAGATGCTGTAAATATCCTTGCTCTTTCACCAATCTCTAGCTATATTTAGTAGCATGATTTCCTTTGTTCAAGAGTTACTCTGATAACTCTGTATCTATGTTCTCAAAGGCAGAGTATGTTGGACATATTAGTCAATGGATGGCTGCATGGATGAACAAATGAATGAACCATGGAATGACTGTATTAAGATTTTTGGGATGTAATGGATATAATGCTGCATATATGTGGATCCTAGATATTGGCCAGGGTTAAATTTTCCAGGATTTCATAAACATATCTTCCACATCTAGCAACAATCAGAACTGGGATTGAAATGGATCAGAGGAAGTAAGAAAGTTTGGGATGTAAGGGATGAAAGTTATTCTTAGCAAGGATGGTGGTGGTTAAGAGAGCAGAGGTGGTTTCAAAGAGAAGCTAATGACATCGAAGCGTCAGGTCCCCTCACCTACAGAGGTCCCTTCCGAGGCCTTGTTGGGAGCCCTGCCAAAGTGTCCACATGGTCGTATGTTTCTGTAAGTGTTGCTAAAGTAAGCTACAATTGAATTCATCTTTATAAAGAGGTCCCTCAAATAAGTTTCAAGCCCCACAAAACCTGGGTGTGTCCTGTCTGAGAGGTAAGAAGGGGTTGGCATCAGGAGGAATCTGAGAGTTACTGAGAACATTATGAGAGCAGTGGGGATGGGCATTTGGGGGTGCCAGTCAGAATTCGGAGCAGCTCCTATTCTTTTTAAAACACCATTTCCTAGATTCACAGTTCTCATATCACGACTTCCCTTTCTGCTTTTACATCTTTTCCACAAATGAAGTCACTGGAGACATTCAGCTGTTACAAACTTCATGTCAAGCTTTGAAGTGCTTTTTAATAGCAGAAATATTTGGCTCACGTGTGGGCTTTGTAGCTATGGTAAATACCTCTCAGTTATCTGTCGCTGCTGTTATTCTACACCTCCAGTTTGGAGGAGAAATTCTGCATATGCATTGAGGCACTGAAAAAGAACACTGAACTACATTTTAGCTCTTTTGTGAACAGTTTCCTTTTATTTCTAATTTTCTTGCTAATGCTTTCATCACATTGTACTGGTTATGGGTGGCAAAGCAGTAGCTAGAAGGGGAATGATGATTATTACATCATCAGATGGCAGCTTCCTTTTAGCTTCTTGAAGGTTAAGTGGTCAAGTAGCTCCTTAATGTAAGATAAAGGCATTTCAAGGGCTGACTCATCCACCTGTGTTCTGGGCAAGTGCTTTAGTAGACTTTGGACAAAAAGCTTGCAGTGGTTTCAAGAGAAGAAACTGACCACAATTAATATGAGATAAAGACGGAAAAACCCCTTAACTTGGAGATTCCTCTATGATGATTGACATAGAGGCTATATGTCCAGGTATATATCAGAACAATATATTGAGAACTCGCAGTTTTGAGAACAGAAAAACAGAAACAAAGGCCATGTATTAAACATTTTGGATATGCTCTGTGTTGAACAAGGACATTTTGCTTCTTTATGTAACCTAATTATTTTATGCAGAGATGTTAGAAAATACTATTGCACTCCATAAGTTAAACACTTGACATTTTTATTCCTCAAAATGCAACATTTTAGAAGTCTCGATATGTTTATTAATTAGTGATTATTAACACCCAGCAAACAACATTATGTCTCGAAAAAACACAATCTCTCTTCACAGCATGAAGCTAAAATCTATTATTCCCTCATTCCATATGCTGAAGTACACTCAAATGCTCACAAATGACCTTAAGCATTAAACTAAATGTAAATGAGGACAACATAGAAAATGTGCTTTTGATTGATAACTAAAAGACCAGGTTGAAAATCACGTCCAAAAGGAAAGTCCTTTCCAGAAGGGTCTGGCAGTCTGCATTGTGGAATAAGACCTGTCCCGAGAATGAAGGACACAGGTGAGGGCAGGCCCTGCTCTTTCTCCGGACCGCTGTAGGTTTGCCCGGTGGCAGGACCGGCTTGTTTATTTACGTGAAAAACACAGAACATACTGCCCACTGTGCCATCAGCCTCCTCTGAACATTCGAATGCTGGATTTAAAAATACATATGTGGACACTTCATTATATTCACTCACAAATGTAAGAGAAAAAAAAAAAAATCATTGCTATTCTATAGCCTTATCCCAACCTGTCAATAGTTTTAGCTTTTAAGCAGGACAGCTGTTCATCTACTTTATTTTTTTTTATCCCAGACTGGGCAGTTGGGGTAAGGCGAGTGTCCTGAAAATATCAAGGATGGCAGATGAACAGTGATAAGTAAATAATTAAAAATCGAAATTTTTCTTCTAACAATACCTGCGGTGAAACATATTAAATAAATGCACAAATAAAGATATTTTATGTGAAAACTACTCATTCCTCTATGTCCATACCAACAGGGCAAAAATACAATGCAGCATTGCAGAAAATACCATTGTTTGCCCTGAGGGTGAGTATTTCTCCTAGGTTGAGAAGAATTAACAGAATCTCAAAGGGAATGGATACCCAGGCTATTTGTAAATCATGGGAAGAGCAGGATTTCTCCATCTCAGCACTATTGACAATTTGTGCCAGATAATTCTTTGTTGTCGGAGGCTTCCCTATGCATTGTAGGGTGTTTGACAGCATCCTGGGCCTCTGCCCACTAGATGCCGGTAGCCATCACTACCCTCTCACAGTTATAAAAACCAACAGTATCTCCAGACAGTGCCGAAAGTCCCCCTGGTTGAGAACCACTGGAGTAGAGCCACTCATAAGGCCTAAGGTTGGGCTTCTTCCAACCTCATACTGTACAATCTCAGCCCTTAAATCATTCCCAACTCAGTATTTAATACCCTTAATCTTCAGTTTTCTCATCTATTAATTGAGGATACTGACAGCATCTGCCACATAGGGTTCTTACGAGCATTAAGTGAAATAATACTTATAAAGTGCTTAGAACAGTGCCTGGCACATAGTAAGTGCTCAACAAATGTTAGCTACTATTATTTTTAACAATCGTCTATGATACCAAGAAAAACAGTTTCAACTGGAGTATGTTTTAATGCAGAAAGGTATCTTACCAGCTTGATATTTTCCGAGTCTTAAACACACCGGACTTCTGATTCCTTGTGATGATGTCTCTCACATCTGTTGGACATGGTTAAGAAAGCTTCTGCAGTGATTATCAACTGCTTCAAAAAACAAAACAAAAAAAGACCTACAAACATAGTAATCTTCTTGTACACAGGATCAGCACGGAGAAAAGGGAAGAGCTGTAGGGTATGAGGCAGGAGGGGAAGCATCTAACCCTGGCTCTGCCACCAAATGCTGCCGAATTACCTACCAGAGGCAAGCTATTTTTCCTCCCTGGGCATAGTTTTGTTACCTGTAAAATGCACATTCAGGTGGCATCACAGCAAGGCCAGGGTTATGGGTGCTGGCTGTGGGGAGGTGACTGTTCTGTAGGTCCCATGAGGTACCATGCCCCACTCACTTAAAACAGCCAGGAGTCCAAAGGCAAGCCTCTTTCAGTCAGTGGGGAGGCCAATGGCAGTCTTTGGAGATGGTTTGAACGGAAGTATTTCCAATTTCCTAAATGCCGGTCGGGAGGGTGGGGATGAGCAGCAGGGAGAGAGATGGGAAGAAGACAGAAGAGAAAGATGGAGAAAAGTTTAGAGAATCCTTGAGAGAAAATGAATTACTGAAGAAGAAAGTCAATCCAATGGAAGTTCCCTTGAAGAACTGCCTGTACAGACCTATGCTTTGGCCTTTGGCATCTGCACGAATGTAAGGTCTTGTACAAAAGAGCCGTATTTATTGAAGAGATGTTGTTGAGGAGCTGGCCCATTACATCACACAGTGCCATCTTTATGAGGCCCTGTGAGAGAAATCATGTCAGGTTTCAACACCAGGAAAAGCTGGACTTCAGATCAACTGTTTTTGCTTCACCTCCTGAACACCATAAATTGTACAACTGTTCCTTTTCCCCTCTTTGCTCTGGCCCCTGTGTAGCTCAGAGACAAATGTATGAGCTACCTCTAACAACCACAAGAGCTCCTATAGCATGTATTTTCTGTACTGGCCTCTACTCCTGGTTTCATACTTTCCTGGCTTTTTAATTTTCACTTGCCCTCATTTTATCATTTATATGGTATAAATTTTCTTTTTTTATATGGCATATTCTATGTGTCACTGTCAGAAGCCTCAAAATCCCTCTTTTGGAATAAGGTAGATTTGAATAAACAAGCAATAAAATAATTCCAGTGCAGGCTGCAAGCTGTACTAAATTGGGCCCATGGGGAGGAAACCAAGCAGACAAGTGATGTTCTCCTATTGCTCAGAAAAGCAGATTTCCTGAGTGCTTAAAACAAGCACTGGCCAAGGTCTCCCCGCAAGAACAGAGCCACAGGCCTTTTTAACCCAAATCTCTGCTTGAACCACCAGGCACACCCATTTCTTCTCGGAGTGAATAAGCAGGTACTGTGATAGCTTTCTTCCCCCAGGAGTGGGTAGGAAAAATCAATTAGGTCTCCTAATGAAGGGCTTTGTTGAGGTTTACAAAAGTGCTATAATGTAGACTTTTTTTTTTCCTGGGTGAACTTTCCTGTATGCAAATTAAATACCGTTAAATTACATTCATTACAAAAATAAAAGAGACTAATTTGCCTACTTGTTTTGATTAACTAAAATGACACAATCGGCCTACAGTTCTATTTCAGGAACAAAGTATTTCAGGAAAGTCATCTAAATGAAATGTCTTGCAGAAAAGGACAGCTGACATCTTTATTCTGAGGAGAACAAAATTAATAGACCGTCAACTGACAACAGTTTCTGATTAAGCTCCCCCACACTCCGGCCACACCCTGCTCGGCGTTTCCATGGCACCCAGCCACATGCCATAATGTGCGCGGTACACCTGTAGCGTCCTATGAGTACATGACTAATCTATCAAGCAAAACATATTATTTTGTTAGTGGAGGTAATACTTTTTATAAAATAGTCACAGGGAAGTTAAATTATATAACTCAGGAAATCTATTAATAATTTTTAGTAAACATCTTAACACTATATACTTTTATACAATTTATAAACCTGTGACTCCAGGTGGTCAGGCTGAAGCAAGCATATGAATTTATATTCTAGAGGTAATTTTTTTTTTAATGAAAAAAATCACAGCAGTATTTAGCTGCTTTATTTTTAGAACTGGACAGGAAATATATTTTGTAGTTTAGGAGGTGTTTTTTATATTAAAACAAGTGCAAAGAGAAAACATGGCAATAACCATGTTTTTAAAATATTACCTCAGTAGATACATTCTCATCATCTACTCCCCATCCTTTAGTTTAGGTCAGATTTTGAGGTGGTTCTTCTGGATGCCACTGTGTCCAATAATAGATTTTATCATTCTTCTCTGTCACTCTCAGGGTAATAAAAGAAATCCAGTCAAATCGAGTCAATATGTCCAGGATGGTGTTCAACATGATGGACCAAATCGTGGTCTCTGAACTGCACCCAGCTTCTGGTAGACTTCAGTGGGAGGTGCTGGGTGCAAAGAAAGCCTTAATGTGATTTTTGATTAAATGGATACAGAGCAATCACCTCCAATCTCCTTGTCTGGGCAACTGGATTTTGAGAGCTACAGGGTATACGCTGGTGGCTAAAAGGAAACCAGTGTTCTATATCCAGATTTTCTTCTTAAATAAAGCACAGTTCAGGAGTGAGGCTCCATGTCAATTTTGTTTCAGTTGATTTTTATTCTTAAAAGATATATATTTTTGTATATATACTATTAAAGAGACGTACTAACAGTCATTTAAACTGAAACTAGTAACAGTCATTTAAGCACAAATTCTATTAGCTACCTTAATATGTGTATGTATAAAATAGTGTTTAAAATATTAACCTCCCTCTGCAATTAGTATTGTTATATTTATCAGTAGTTGCGCACACATTTTAAGAGTTGGGACTGTTCTTTAAGCAAGAAATTATTTTTAAGATAATAACATAATGCTCTTGGTTTATTTTCATTAGAGCATCAAAAGTGAGGGTGCAAAACTATGAGATTATAATATAAATCCTATTCATTCTGATTTCCATTGCCGTGGAGTCGATTCTGACTCATAGTGACCCTACATACAGGACAGAGTAGAACTGCCTCATAGGGTTTCTAAGGAGCGACTGGTGGATTTGACCTGCCGACCTTTTGGTCAGTAGTTGAGCTCTTAACCACTGTGCCACCAGGGCCCCTAAGTTTACAAAGTGTTCTTAAATGTGTTTATGACTCCAACGAATGGAGAGGGTGAATGATATGGCAGTACTGTGAACTCTGTTAACACTGACTGTTCCATTTATGGGCAAGAGGCCTTTTCTTCCAGAGGGTGCTGAGGAAATACAAGATCACATTCACCAAATCATTCTAGTTTTTGGTGAGACAGAATGGTTTAATGAGGGCGGAAAAAAAAAAAAAGCTTTGAAGTCAAATGAACCTGGCTTCTAGTCTGGATTCTTCTAATAACTGTGTGACTGACCTGTGTCAATTAATCTCTCTGAGCTACATCTTTAAAATAGGAGTAATAACACACATTTTAGAGGGCTGTTGTAAGGTTTACGGGAGTATCACATTTAATGGGTTTGACACATAGTAGGTTCGTTGTTGTTGTTGTGTGCCATGGAGTTGATTAGACTCAGAGTGACCCCATGTGACAGAGTACAGAACTGCCCTATAGGGTTTCCTAGGCTGTAATCTTTCGCGAGCAGACTGCCAGTCTTTTCTCCTGAGGAGCCACTGTAGGTTTGAACTGCAGACCTTCCAGTTAGCCTAATGGATGTTAATTTATTACCTTTTTTTTTTTTAATAGTTCAGGCAAAGGCTTTGGTGGGATAGAGGTCTGGCAGTTAAGCTTTATATTCTTTCCCCGCTGCTCAGAACTAACTACGTGAATATTTATATTATAGAATTTAAATATCTGGAAGGAATCAGAAGACTTCTGCCCTGGAGTTTCCCAATGTCTTTCACGCATACAGTGTGCTTTAGCCAAGGCAAAGTCTGTGTTTTCAATTATTTCTGTTACAAATTCAGAGATATGATTTAGACTAACCCCTTGGTTCCTGGATAACAGAATCACTCTTGGAGATACAAAAACTCCTTAATGGTACACTTACAACTTTACATCCAAAGTGATGCCTTTTGTTACTACTACTATTAGTATTAATACTTCCCAACATTTGAAAAGATACCTTTTGGGAAGGGACAGCAAGTCCAATCCTTATTAATAGTAACAGTTGTTCCAATCACCAATAACGTCTTCTGCGGCATTTGACTGTCTTGTAACTAAATAATCAGCAAACAAGAATACAGCACTCATTTAGCCTTCTCTATTTGCAGTGGTTAAGAACTCGGCTGCTAACCAAAGGGTCAGCAGTTCAATTCCACCAGCCGCTGCTTGAAAATCCTATGGGGCAGGTCTACCCTGTCCTATAGGGTCGCTATGAGTTGGAATCAACTTGATGGCAATGGGTTTGGTTTGGTTTGGGTTTATTCCTTACTCAAGGAGGCTTAGTGGCACACTGGTTAAGTGCTCGGCTGCCAACCAAAAGGTCGACAGTTTGAACCCACCTGCCACTCCCCAGGAGAAAGATGTGGCAGCCTGCTTTTGTAAAGATTACAGCCTTGGAAACCTTATGGGTTTCCAAGCGCCCTGTGGGGGCGCTATGAGTCAGAACCGACTCAATGGCAATGGGTTTGGTTTTTTATTCCTTACTCAATGGCTTAAGGATAGACATCAAAACGACATTTTCACAGCCACCAGATGACTGATCCTTATCAGTTGCCAACCAATTCCCTCTCTGGAATGTCAGCTCCACGAGGACAGGGACCATGTCTGCCTTGTCCAGCACCTGAAATGGCATGAATTAACTTTAAAAGATATCTGTTGAGTTCCTACCCAGTGTGAGGCACTTGGAGTTCATTTATGGCTCATCTAATAGACAGAAGAACAGCCAGCATCACTATTGGAGGAAGTGCCTGGAGACAGGGTGGTGGCCTGGGATTCCCAAGTTCTGAACCATCCACAGCACAAACTGCATGGTCCACATGAAGTTTAATTCATTCGTTACTCAAGTCAGGGATTCTGTTATATAAAACAATGTTAAGCCAGGGGTATCTCTTCTTGAAAGCACAGGAGATTCACCAACTTTTGGAGAATCCTGAGCTCCAGATCATGATCCAGACTGTGCTTACTGTGGGGATAAGATGCTTGGGTCAGAAGCACAAAGAAATGGGCCACCAAGCATTGATATATTTTGCAGACAACACACTTGATGTTTACTAAGCTGGAGTCAAGGCAGGGTTCTTGCACTGAGTGAATGAGTGATTGTAACCACAAAGGGACTGCTCACCTTGAGATATTGTACTTCTATTCATTATGATTTGGAAGAGGTTTAGCACGAATAATAACTCGGTGTAGAAATTCTCTCCCTTATTTGTACTTCATTGTCATCACCAGCTACAGACCCTTTTTGAGTGATTATTATCTGTGGACACTTGGAGATTTCTTTAAAGGGCAGTCCCAAAGAAAAGTGAACCTGTCTCATACTATTTTAGGGTAAATTTGAGAACCGGGTGAACCAAAGGATCTCATTTCCAAATTTATCCTTTGTTCTCTTAGGGTACAGATAAAATGCTGCCTTTAATGAATGGTCGCTGCCAGGTAGGGGGGCTCTAAGATGCTCCTGGGTTAGACCCAGCAATGCAGTTTAAAGACTAAGGAGAATCTCAGAGTGGCTGGTGGGTTCGAACCGCTGACCTTTTGGTTAACAGCTGAGTGCTTTAACCACTGCACCACAAAGGCTTCTTCAAAGACAACTACCCATAAGTCTGAGAAAATATTTAGGACCCACAATAATCATTTATATCTCAAGTCTTAATATCTTTTCTATCTCTGTTTAAAACAAATCTCAGATCAACATCTAGCTTTCCAGAGTCAAGGCAGAGGGGCTCTGAAAGACATAGACAATCCATCTGAAACATTTTAGGGAGATAGTAAATAACCTTGCAACTGGTTGATATGCTTCTGTGGTATAAAAATTCAGAATTTATCCACCCATTGCTTCACATACTAAAAAATAAAAATAACAGAGAAGATAAAACAGAAATATCAGAAAATGCCTTTTTTTAAAAAAAAAAGATAAAAATCAGAATCTTATAAGCGTAAGAGGCTAGGAAGTAAGACTCAGTTGGATTCATTAAATTCAGATGCCAAGAACAAAAAAAATAATTTTTTAAATGACAAGGGTAATAAACAGGCCAATACTCAGATGTGATGTACGACTGCCAGGTCGATTTTCAATTACATTTCACTGATGTATTCATTTGTTTCTTAATGTGCTCATCTTGCCCATTAAGAATAATTAGCAGCTTTGCTTAGAGATTTTCTGGTTTCTGGCAATGTTTCTCCCCTTTTTTTGTTGACATCCACTTTTACTTTTTAGAAAGTAATTTTTGGATAATATCCTACAACTGCTATATAATTTAGGCTTCCTAAAATTTTAAAGGAAAGATGTAAACAGTAATTTTTAAATGAGTTTGTTTCTATCTATATGCATCAACAATATGCGAATCAGTGAATTAGTTATTCTTACAGAAAGTGGGCATACAAATAGAAAAAAAAAATTTCCATTCTTATTAACCTTACTCAGTAAAACAGATTACGACGAATGCCAATTATAAGCTCCGTTAGCAAGTCAAGAATAACAGTATTAAAAGCAGGAAAAACACACTGCCAATTTTTAAGGCTTTATGCATGCTTTTTTCTCTTAATTAAAAAATTAGATCTAGTTACAACAGAAAAAAGGCACACAAACATAGAACAACCGCATGATAAAAACTGAACTCCATCAGGAAAGTCCTAAGAGATGAAATAAAACACACTACCAGTTTTGGTCTGCATCCTGAAAGGACCTACTTTATCTACATTGTAAAGTTCTTCCCCTCCTGCCCTTTGGCACCCTGCTATATTAAACCCATTGTAAAACCCAGCACAATAAAGCACTCTCAGGGCTGAGCTTCTGAGGACCAAATGTTAAAAATCCATTTTCTTGGGAGGGGGCTGTACCAATCATTTCTTTGAAAGGCCAGCAGAGTGAATACAGAATCTGAGATTTCCTCTCTGATTTCAAGAGCTGGCACAGCATCTTGGCCATTTAAAGCAAAGGTGCATTAATTAACGACATTAGCATTCCTTCCCTTCTTTGGAAGCTCTGTAGTTTGGCTCAATAGTCATTTTAGTGCAATGAAATTTACATACTGACTACAGATGCTTCCCATAGTTGGATAAAAGTTCTAATTGGTTTCTGACGCTATTCAATAAGACACCTGCTGCCTTGAGAAAAACCTCAGGCTACTGGGTCCAATCTGTAAGTTTTGGTGGCTAAAATGACCTTCTCTTGTCCAATAACCCTGCCTTTTTTCTACCCCCCCAAACATCCGTTTGAGCTGTGCTGGCATACCTGACTTCCTCTCGCTGTTTTCCCCCTGCCATGTGGAGGAGGAGCACAGTGAAATGATACAGTGCAGGAATAACTCAGAACAAAGCAGAGGGAATGAAACAACATCAGCTCATCTTCAGGAATATTTTGAAAAACTTGCGACAGTCTCAAGATCATGATTAAAATCCTGCATTTAAAAAAGGAAGCACCTTTTGTGATCTCTTTCCCTTGTGTGAGAGGCCAAGCTTGTGATTGGCTGTTTTGCCTCCCTGAATTTTTTTTTTTTTAAGTCTGTCAGGCAATTAGCTGGGTGGGGCTCTGCCGAGCACACAAGTGCTGCTGAACAGTATTAGCTACTGTGCTTCTTAGACCTCCTTTCTCCTGTTTGAGCAGCCTGATGGGGCTGCTGCAGATTTTACTTTCAAAGAATTACATAGGAAAGTCAGAAAAAGAAAATCCAAAATACATTTTATGTCAAATGCCACACAAATCAAAACTGCCTTGGCATTTTAGGGGGCTAAAATTCAGGTAAGTCGACAGCCTACCTCCTAATGTAAATGTAAGGTGCATCAAAAAACCCAAAGCAAACATCTTCCACTTTTCCATTTCAGTGTCTAATGTCTATTAACTGTCCCTGAACATATGAGCTTGATTGCTAAAGTAGCCACAAATTATGCTTGCTTTCTTAGTTATAGTACAGTTCCATTTCCATGAACTCTGTGTAAACCATAATCTAACATAATGGGGTTTGAACTGTAATCGCAAAGCAGAAAAAAAAAAAAGGATAGGTTTTATAATCCTAAATAAAAGGAAATAATGAAAACTGGATAGGTGTTTCCAGTGGGGGATGTGCATAACTTCTCAGGAATTCAGGTAGTTACAATATTACATGGTAGATACAATATCACACGCATAAAAGATAATATACGAAACAAAGCTGGAAATTAATTTTTGCAAGCATTATCTAATACAATAAATATTAAACAATGTATTTTATACCAACAAATTGCAATGGAAATCAACGAAAAAGAATGCTTGAAAATGAGTATGGAAATATTTCTTATGCCTTGCATGGCCCGCAAAATGTAGGCCCCTTTAATGAGAATTGACTAGGAAAACGTAAAAAAAAAACACGTGTAGTTCTATGCAACAAATTCCATATATTTCTACTTCTTCTTAATTACTTATAGTGGGGGGAAACTCTTTTTTAATACCCCATGCTGTCTTTCTTTATATCAATTGTTACTCAGCCAGGAAAAAGGAATGAGCACAACACACCCGTTTTCTATCTGAATAAGGATACTTCTGATGGCCTTTTCATTCCCATCAGTTAACAGAACTTCTTTGACATCTGCAGAAATAGCAACCTGGAAAAAAAAAAGGGGAGCACAGCAAACAATGAGCAAATATGCTTGTCTGTGTGGAAGTGAAGACAGGAGTGACAAGCCTTCAGTATCATGCTTCCTCACCTATTTCTCTGTAACAATCTTCAATCTTTTTTCATTTTATGTCTGCATTATTTTAATCATTCAATCAAATCAGTCAATACTTTTATCATTCCATTTGCGGGAGCCTCTATCTTGCTATCATTCTGTTCAGTAATTGCATTGTGACAGCGGATGATGGTATTCTGAGAGGCTTTCATTTGTGGGCTTCTGTTTATCTAGTAGAGCCATCATACGAGGCTGTCACTCTGCCTTTCAGCTTGCTTCTGTCTGACTGCCTGATGCCCTTCATATAACTTTGCATTGCAGGCAGATGGCTTTGTGAGGGTAATTTTTTTGTGAGCTTTGACATGCTCGCACATTGGGCTGTAACCTCGACACATTGTATAAGAGCGACAGGTTTGTCAAATGCCAATCAGTGTAACAATATGCTTTTATTTGTAGAGACATAAAAACTTGTCTAATGCACTGTGCTGCTACATAATATCTCCTGAATACATGACTCAGAACCCAGAGAATGGGGAACTACGTTCCTGAATGGCCAATCTAATTCAAAAGAATCTAATTACTGAGCGCTCTGGATCATGTTTGTTGGTGTAATAATGCAGGCAAAACATTAGCAGCTATATCATGGTGCTCCAACTGTGATTCGCCAGGCTATTCCTGTATTTTAGCAAATGGGACTATAATCTGAAAAAAAAAAAAAAATGCTTTTGCTATGGCAAAGAAAGACCGTGCAAGGCCTGGAATGTCACAACAAGCGATACAGACTACACTGAGGTAAAATGTTTCTGCTCATCGAGGCAACCATAAAATCAATATGATCCGAAAGTAAGTCAATCTAGAAGGTCTCTGAAGACCCGGCAGCTTGACCGCAGCTGATGCTGTTGACGGTTCTCTGACCCAGCAGTTGGAGGCCCTGGAACATTTTTCCTTTTGTTCCTCCCTCTGAATGGGATTGGAATTGAGAAAAGACCTACCATGAGCCCAGCCAAGCATGTCATGCCACCCCCTAGCTCACACACAGCAAGGTCTCTGAAAGAGAGAAAAGAAATGATAGAACCCATACAAATTAGATGAAAATGGTCAGAGAGATATATATGTTACAAGAACAAATTGCCATCTGCAGTAAAAACGGCACTACCAGGAAGTTGTGGAGACATGACTAGGCTACCTCACGTCGTTTTGCGTTTTAAAAATAATTATGAAATAGAAAAGTCACAAAGCAGGCAAATCAGTGGGGGACCCCTCATTAGCGTTCACTGCAACATTACCACCGCTGAGCTGAAAAATCTGAGAAGGTTCCCTTTTTTTCCCTTGTCAATGGCGCTGTCTTTTAGAACTAAACTAGCTAGAGTAGCGAAAGATAATTGTTAGGAAAGGATAACAGTGTTAATCCACATTCATTCCTTCAAAAACAGTTAGACAAGTAAATGAAGAATATATATGAGTGTGTATATACCTATATTATAGTCACATACACAAAACACACACACACAAATAAATGCAATCCTGAATTTTTTTTTTTTAATTCTAAAACAAACTTAAACATTTTGGAAAGCTGAACTGCCCCCATAAAGAACAATTACAACAAAGAGCATTTAGCAATTAACACTTAAATCACAGTTGACCCCGATGCAACACAGTGAATAAACAATGCAGGCGCATAATGTAGTTAGCCAGCAAACCCAGGCTAACGTAATGACTGGGCTCTGACTTCACCTCTCAAAAGTAAAGCACCTCAGAGTTAAAGCTGACAATCTGGTGTGGCACTCTGCACTTACCTTTCCCTTTGTGCTTATACATCAGCCCTCAACGTGGGACATTCTCACCCTGGCCCACAGCTCACTGACTGGAGCTCCAGTCAAGCTTAAGCCCAGTGAGATGAGCAAATGCCAGCCTTCCGGGGCAGCTTTGCAGCCGAAATTCACGACTGCTCTGTTCTTATTTTATATGCTTAGGCTCTGTAGATAGTTTCTTATTCCAAGTTTGGGAAGTTTCTTCTCTCAGGGGGAGAATAAAGCAGGACTAAAAAGGGAGGGGGGAGGGGAAGAGAAGAAGCCAAGCAAGGACATTTATATTTTGAAACACACTTAATGAGTAAAACAATCATAGACTGGTTGGTAAATATGGACCCACAGAGCTTCAAAAAATACATATTATACATATTATTGACCCAACTTGTAACTACTTATTGTTAAAACACACACCATGATCCCTAATGGCTTATCTGGAATTATAATGGGCTATTCAGGAAGTATACATTGGATGACTTTTACAAAATGAGAATTAAGTTGAAAAACCTGTATTTTCTGGGTCTACCAAACATCTTTAGAATTTTCAAATAAAAGGAGTTTTTTTTTTCTTTCTTTCTTTTTCCTAAATCCCATTCGTGGGTTTGATCTGTAATGTACACTCACAGTTGAAAACATTTATTTCTGCGGCATGAATCTGTAATAATAATTTATACTTTACAAATACAAATTGTTAGGTATATATGCATACCTTTAAAACCAGGGGTGGAATGGCACCTTTAAATAATAGCTGTGGGGTATTTATTTATCAAATATTTTGTAGTGAAGTGACTTTCCTAGCAGAAGTTGAAAGAACATCTTTATTGTTTTTTTTTTTTTGACCTTCACAATCAGTAAGGATTGATTGGAGCTTCACTTTTGTTTTCCCAAAATCAAAGTGAAACAAAATGCCTTGAGTGGAAATCAAAAGCCTTTGACATATAGCAAAAAGCTTGCTGTGCAATATTAGTACCCGAAGGCATTTCAGATTTCTTTTTCAGAAGCAACATGTTTTCACCATGAACTTCTTTTTTCTTTCTTTCTTTCCTCCCATCCTTGTCTTTAAAAAACAATTTAATTTGAAGAACATAATCATGGGACTCTTTAATATGTAGACACGATACTCATAATGAGCTAAAAAGTATTTTTAAATGCAGCTCTGTACCTGAATATATCCTTGTGCTTGAGGGCATAGTAAGCTAAAACTTCTTCAGACGGCCAGATACCTAGAAAATAGACGAGGACAGACCTTTTGATTATAGAAGTCCCTCTCTTAAGAAATGGCCTATAAAAATAATATTCAGTCCAAGGTATTTCAACCTGAAACAAACTTAACATTACTTGTTATGTTTACCTTGTTGCTGTTGTTTTATAATGGTGAGATTCATAACCCTTTCCCCAGGAAACCAGTAAACGATCCTAAATAAATTTTACTAAATTTCAATCACAGCAAAAACCATAACAACCAAAATAACAAATACCAAAAGTTAAATTTTAATAATATTTCAGGTAGATCTTAATCTTGCATACATGAACCTTCTTTTCAGTCAATTAATAAGTACCAGTGGAAGACCTACTATGTATTCAGCCCATGTTAGCTAAAAAAAAAAAGAAAAAATCACTTGCAGGGGCAAATAAAACCACTGAAGTCACACCTTTTAGGTTGAATCCATACTAATGTTTTTACAATGTAAAATTATTTCCTTTCTTCAACTAAGAAAGTCAAATTAAAGCAGAAAATCAAGAAATTTTAATTTCATCAACTTTGGCACATCTTTAACTTTCCCAATAATCCTAGCCCACTAAATTCCATGGAGGGGCATCTTCTAAACTTGTCATCTGTAAATCATTTATTTAGAAGACTTACATGGTCTTCATGAATGGATATGAATTGCTTAAGGAGAAGACAAATGTATTTGGAAACTGTAGTTTCTAGTGGTTATCACTAGATGTAGGATTATGAGTGCTGTTAATTTCTTCTTTATACTTGGTTGTATTTTCCAAAACTTGTACAATGATCATATATTACTGCTATAATCAGAATAAACTATAGCAAAAAAAAAAAAAAAAAAAAAAAACCTGTTGCTGTCAAGTCGATTCTGACTCACAGTGACCCTCTAGGACAGAGCAGAACTGCCCCATAGGGTTTGCGAGGCTGTAATCTTTACGGAAGCAGACTGCCAAATCTTTTTCCTGCAGAGTGGCTGGTGGGTTTGAACTGTTGATCTTTCGGTTAGCAGCCAAATGCTTAACCACTGCTCCACCAGGGCTCCAAATAAACTATAGACTTCTAAAAACGATGTTTTCCCCAAGTGGTCAGACCCAAAGATCAGGCCACCAGGCAACCTCCACTGCTCGAGGTTGAGAACATCATGCATTCCTGGGAAAAAGCAACAAATATTCTCCGCCTTAGCATTAAGCATTCTGCTGATGGATCTTGATGTAAAGTTGAAACACCTGAAAGGCTTACCCCCCTCCACCCCCGCCCCCGCCAGATGCATTTTCAACTTCAAGGAGTAGAAAATCCAATCATTTCAGAGAAGAGGATGTTAAAGAAATGCTAAGTAAAATCCTAAAGAGATTCCATGGGTAGATATATGAATAAGCAAAGAGATTACTTCATTGAATGTTTCCTGCAGAGAAGTCTAGTCAGGTGTACTCATCACCCCAGCTTTTGTGGCATTTCTGGTAGAAATGACAGCTTGGGGAAAAAACAAGAAAAACCAGCAAGAAGGTCTGGGATTAGATTCATAAGCAAAGTCATAGAGGCAGTGAACCAGAGGTACTTTGATTCAGAATTATTGGGCTCCAATCCCAGCTCTGCCATTCCCTAGCTTAGTGATCTTGGACAGGTTATTCAACCTCTCTGTACCTCAGGTTCCTCATCTGTAAAATATGATAATAGTATCAATCTCACAAATTATTGTATTAAATTAATAAAATACATACAATGTGTTTAGAACAATTCCTAACTCATAACAAGCTCAGACAAAAAGGAAGTTAACTGTTGTTGATACTGGCAATCACTGTTATTATTTTTGTTCCCCTGCAAAGGGAGATGGAAAAGTTGAAGACAGAAAATGTGAACCCAAAATAATTATCTCGACATCTGGCACATACGGAGAACCATTTCGACCTACTGCTACACATCAGCTTTGGCCTGCCCCCAACGTCTAATACCTGGCATACCTCCATACAAAAAGAACTCTATAAAACTATAGTACATAATAAAATTCTCTGAAGGAAGAGCCTAACACAGTGTTCTACATCAAGTGGATATAATCACCATAATGATGAATTTCTTTATGCCTTTAGTAAATGGTTTTGAGGTTTTAAAAAGTAATGATGGGGAAGAGTACTTTACTAAAATTTAAGCCTTGGTTAAGTACAAAAATGTGACTTCTAAAATGCATAGTCTTTTAAAAAGAATTTTATAATTTTCTCAAAAAATTACAGAGGTTGATTTTTTAAAATAAATTAAATACCAAAAAAATTTAAAAGAATGAAATTAAAAAAAAAATTACCTAAAATTCCACCACTAAGATATAGTTACCATTAACATTTCGGACAACATCATTACAAAAATCTTTCTAGGCATAAAGGTATTTTACACAGATGGGATCTTGTCATGCAAGTATTCAATACCCCCTCTCCTCACTTACCGACACAGTTAGGTTCCAAAGACCAGGTCGTTATGTGAAATTGGTGTTATGTGAAAATGGAGTACGACCGCATCAGATCACAAAATGGAGGATAGTTACATAACTGCCAGATTACATCATTACATAACTGCCAAACCACTGAGAATCATGGCCCAGCCAACTTGACATATAACCTAAACCATCAAAGCCAGCATTACTCTCACCTTGCACCTCGGCATTCGTTACTGCCAGCCATGTTATTAATGCGCAAAATAGTCAGATAGTAGATTTTTAGCACTGTAAATGCGAAATGTCGGATAATGAGATAGTGGATAAGTGAGGAGAAGGTGTTAATCTGATTTTGTCCCCACTCAATATGTGGCGAATAGCTTTGCATGACCATAAAAATATACCTGTGTCATTATTGTTAATGACTGCCTAGGTAATCCATGCTTGCATCATAATTTACTTAACCAGGTTCCCCTCCGTAGATATTTTGGTTAGTTCCTAATTTTTTGATACTATGAGATTATAAAGAGTGGTGCAGTGAAGACACATCTTTTCCCAAATATTTTCTCCTTGGGTCAAATACCTAGACATGGGATATCTGATCAAAGGGTAAGCAAATTTCACATTTTTATATATGCTACAAAACTCTTCCATAAAATTTGTACCAAGCTACACCCCGATAAGAGTGTTCATTTCCTCAAAAATAGGGCTTTGTCGATTTTATTTTTGCTAACCTATTAAGTTAAAAAAAGTTATCTCAATGCAAATCAAAACCATAATGAGATGTCACTTTATACCCACTGTTGCTGCTGCTGTTAGGTGCCATCAAGTCAGTTCCAACTCATAACAACCCTGTGTACAACAGAACGAAACACTGCCTGGTCCTGTGTCACCCTCACAGTCATTGCTATGTCTGAGCCCATTGTTGCAGCCACTGGGTCAAACCTTACTGAGGGTCTTCCTCTTTTTTACTGACCCTCTGCTTTACCAAGCATGATGTTCTTCTCCAGGGACGGTCTTTCCTGATAACATGTCCAAAGTATGTGAGACAAGTCTCGCCATCCTTGCTTCTAAGGAGCATTCTGCCTATACTTCTTCCATGACAGATTTGCTCACTTTTCTGGCAGTCCATGGTATATTCGATATTCTTTGCCAACACTGTAATTTAAAGGCATCAATTCTTCTTTGGTCTTCCTTAGTCATTATCCAGCTTTCATATGCATATATAGTGATTGAAATTACCATAGCTTGGGTCAGGCACACCTTAGTCCTCAAGATGACATCTTTGCTTTTTAACACTTTAAAGAGGTCTTTTGCAGCAGATTTGTCCAATGCAATACGTCGTTTGATTTCTTGACTGCTGCTTCCGTGGGTGCTGATTGCGCATCCAGGTAGAATGAAATCCTTGACAACTTCAATTTTTTCTCTGTTTATCATGATATTGCTTATTGGTCCAGTTGTGAGGATTTTTGTTTTCTTTATGCTAAAGTGTAATCCATACCCACTAGGATGGCCATAATCAAAAGACAATACGAAATATTGGTGAGAATGTGGAGAAATTGGAACCCTTATGCACTGCTGGTGGGAAGTAAAATGGTGTAGCCACTTTGTAAAACCGTCTGGAAGTTTCTCAAAAAGTGAAACATAGAGTTACCACGTGACTCAGCAATTCCACTCCTAGGTATATATCTAAGAGATATAAGAACATATGTCCACACTAAAACTCGTATTCAAATGTTCATGGCAACATTATTCATAGTAGTCGAAAAGTAGAAACAATCCAATGTCCATCAACTGATGAATGGATAAGTAAGATGCAATGGAATATTAATTAACAAGAAAAAGAAATGACGTACTGATACATGCCCAACATGGATGGAACTTGAAATCATTATGCTAAATGAAAGAAGCTAGTCACAAAGGACTATATATTGCATGATTCCATTTATCCGAAATGTCCAGAATAGGCAAATCCATAGAGACAAAAAGTAGGCTGATGGTTGTCTAGGGTTGGGAGAGTTGAGGGGATATGCGAAGTGACTGCTAATGAGCATGGGGTTTCTTTTTAGGGTCATGAGAATGTTCTAAAATTGTGGTGACTGTTATGAAACTACAAGCCACTGAATTGTATGCTTTAAACGGGTGGATTGTATGCTATGTGAATTATATCTCAAAAAAGCTGTTGTTTTAATAAAGTTATCTCGTTTTGGAAATACAGGGGTCTTTTAAAAAAGTTTGTATTTTCAAAGAAGTTATACATGCACATAGTTTAAAGAGTCATTGAGTTCTAAGGGGAGAGTTACGACACACAGCAGAATCCAGCTCCTGCTTGCTACCTTTCTCCTTCCTTACAAACTTTTCGTTTTCAGCTCTTTTAGCTGAGTCTTCTGGTAATTACGTCTATATTGCTACATAATATGTTTGTATTGCTACTTCTTGATTTTTCTGTTTTTGGCAAAATCTATTTACACCCTGACCCCCACTATGCGAGATAAACATTTTGTGCTTTTTTCTCTACTCCCCTCCCCACATCGCACGTGACACTCCTTATCTCCTCTTCCCTCCATCTTCCGAACGTAGATGTATTGTAATTTTGGTAAGACCAATGCTCACTGTTGATTTTATTATGATCATGAAATAAAACTGAGCTATGCTGTAAACAACGATTTCTTTTTCTTTCATGTATAAATTTTTGTCTTCCCTGGAGTTTGTAATTGTCTTTCCCATCTCCCTCTTTTTGCTAAGGCTTTTATTAAATCCCATACTCTGCCATGTTGTATAATTCTCCTTCCAGTACGTTCATTCACATCAGGTATCTTCCAGTATGTTCATTCACATCAGGTATCTTCCAGTACGTTCATTCACATCAGGTATCTTATCAGTCTCATGAGGAAATTTCTCCTGGTACCTTCTGACCTGGCTTAACTGGGCTGAATGTCCTCTATGCCTAGCGCACAGCTGATATCCTGGAATCAATTTTCACTGTCTTCCCAGGCTTCCCTTTGCCCCTCTCCTGTATTGAATCTCGTTTCCTATATTCTTGTCTTTCTCTTTCTTGGTTTACTCCCTTATTTTAGTGCAGCACGTACTCCAGTAGCTTCCGGAGGAACAGTGTGTGGGAGATAAATACTTGAGACGTTGCATGACTCAGTGAGTAATTTTAATATGGAAACTCCATGTTCTTCAGTTCTTGTGAAGTTTCTTGAAGTATTTCACTAATTATTTTCTTTCTTCCACTTTTCTCTCTTCTCTTTCTCTAAAACTCTTATTATTTGGATGTTGTATCTCCTGAACTCATTCTCTAATTTTCTTATCTTTTCTCTCCTGCTTTCCATCTCTCTCATCATTTTTTTTTTCTTTCTATTTTCTTGGAGATATCCTCAACTTTATCTCCCGACACTTCTACTGTTCTTTTCATTTATGCTATTTTTGTTGGTGGTGGTTCTCTGAATTTTTTTAGAGTATCCTGTTCCTCTTTCATAAATGCAATATCTTTTTCAAATTCTTTGAGAATATTAATTAAAGGTTGATTTAAATTATCCTTTCTTTACATAGTCTGCTTTTTTTTTCAAGTTGCTTTTTTTTGAGTTTTGGTATCTGTCACATTAAAAAACTTTCCTCAGATATCTAATAATTCTTTGTTTGCTTAAATGTAAGTATAGGAAGATAAAAGCTCATTGGAGGTGAAGAAGGGTGTCTCAGCATTCAGTCTGCATGTATTCACTTAGTCCCTCCACCCTGCTTTCGGTACACTCTCTGATTTCAACTATGCCTAGTGTCCCCCAATTCAATAATCCTCAGTTTAACCTTCTCCAGAGGATAAAACTTCAATCTTCTGTTGGGATAGTAGCCTGGAATGGGGATACAATTGCTTCTTAAACAACTTTCTATCAATTCTCTTTAGTTCAGCCCCGTTAAGTCCTACTTTTAGAAATACCTGGTGACACCAATTCCTAAGCCTTTTGAGGTTTCAGAAGTATAACCTGGGTTGGTTCTCAACCTTCCTCACTGCTGGCTTGGAATTCAGCTTTCTTACATTGGCTAAGTCAATGATTTCTCATTTATTTTCTTTCTTGCTTTCAAAATTAAGTTGTTGTATACTCTCCCATTCTCTCATCCTTGTGGGTTTATGCTTTTAAAACACTCAGTTAGGGTGGTTTAGTGGGGTTTCTGGAGGGTATTAAATTAGATGGAGTCCTTGGGTGGTGCAAATGGTTAATACGTTCAACTGCTAACAGAAAAGGGAGGTTCGAGTCCACTCAGAGGTGCCTCAGAAGCCTGGTGATCTACTTCAAAAAACTCAGCCATTGAAAACCTGTGGAGCACAGTTGTACTCTGACATACATGGGGTCACCATGAGTTGGAATCGACTCAGTGGTAATTGGTGGTGGCTATTAAATTAAATACATGTGTTTAATCTCCATCTTTACCTGAAACCCAGAAACGTATGGCCTTCTGAAAGTAGCTGCTTGTGGGGCAGTTCTGGAATCCAAAACATCCCGGAAGTATGCTTACCTCACACAGAGTACATTTTAGCACAAACACTTTAAGCTCTGAGTGGTAGGATTTCAGTATATACTTCAGAAAAAGGGTAAGTAGCAGGGCTTCATGAAACAGAGGGAAGTTCATTGAAAAAAGTGATAAGAATGATTTTTAGAAGAACATACAATCCAAGGACAACAATGGTGAGGACCAGGAATTTTTATGCTCCACTAATAATATTGCAGGGTTTTATCAATCAGTCAAAGGCACTTCTGTGACATTCTTGCCATCATCAGATGAGGCAGAGCAAAATGACCAAAGTGGCATTTACAGTAGCTAAAGAATTGGCCCAAAAGAAGCATCACAAAGCATTTTAATCAATGGTTTATTCTAGATAACTCATTCTCTAAAATACATGTCATGAGTTAAGACACTCCTTTAAAAGTTATTCCAAGACACATAGTTTTCTATTCCTTAGTGCTTTCTGTATAATTCAAATGTGTTTATCTCATAAGAGAAAAGATCTCCTTCATCCACTGGGCCTCCATAAAAGCATTAGCTACACAAGAATTCTACCTAGAAAAAGAATGCTATATTGTACTTGAGTTTCCATGGGTATGTGGTTTCATCCTGTTTTCTTTCAATCAAAGACTTAGTTCCCTACAGATGCTCCTATAAGAGCTGGGCTCACTGAACTTCCTAGACTTCAGAAAGCCCGTAGCCAGCCAACAGTAAAATATGGAAAACTAGCTGCCTATGTTACAATTAAAAAAACTAAACCAGTTGCCATCAAGTTGATTGCTATTCATGGCGATGTCATGTGTGCAGAGCAGAGCCTTACTCCATAGGGAAAGAGATCATCAAGGCTTTCTTCCAAAGTGCCTCTGGGTGGGTTTGAACCATTAATCTTTTGGTCAACTGGCCAGCGCTTTACTGTTTGCACCATCCAGGGACTCCTGTGTTACAATAGTGAGGGGGAAAGTTGGCAATGGGATCTATTTAATGTACGCACCCACTTTTTTGCTATTGTTGTTAGTGAAGTAGCTAGTTTAGAATTATTTTTAATGCCAAATTTTGTGGTCAGTGTGAAAACAATACTTTCATTATTAACCTGAAGGCTACTTAAATCTGAAAGTTAAGGGAGTACATGTAAGGGTTAAGAGACAGGAGTATCAAGCTAAGCATGGGGCATTTTAGATCACTTCCGTTTGAGAGCTTTCTGCTTCCTCATAGATCTATTTTAGAGGAAAGTCCTAAGCCTTTGAATAGGCAGCATCCAGTAGGCAGAACAGCTGGCTCTTCCTCTTGCCCTAACTGCTTCTCCTTGCCCATGATGAAAACACATGCAACATCACACCTAAGCTGCACTGTTCTCTGCCCTCCTCAAACTAAATGATTCTGTCCCTCATGCAGGAGTCAGAAATAAGGCCTCTCAAATCTGAGACTCAAGTGGAGAGGCCAGCATATTCCAAGGTAAGCTGTTGAACCTTCTGGAAGAACAAATGCATTGCTGGGTGTTACTAAAACGAAAAGCTGCTCATGCTAGATTGGGTAGGTAATCCTCTTGGACCATTTTCAGTATTTGCAGTCTGTCTCATTTTCCTTAAACCAAACTCACATTTTTGCTTTGTCACTGATGTGCAAACCCAAAGTGAAATCCGTAAGAGAACTACAGAATGCTCCACAAATATTTATTGGACATCTGCTATGTCTCAGGCCCTGTGGATCAGCAGGGAATGAGACAGCATGGTCCCTGGAACTTTAGTCTAGTTGGGGAAGGTGACTTTAAATAAATAACTACCAAGTAATGTACCTAATTATAATTTTAATAAGTGACATATGGGAAAAATAGAAGGTACTTATGAGAGGATATCATGGGGGAGCTGACCTGTTTGCGGAAAGATAGGAGGTGTCTACTAGGGAACACTCTGCTGTATAAATGGTATTTAAGCTGAGACCCAGGGGATGAAGAGCCAAGTGCAGAAGAAAGAAGGGTCAGGGTAGAAAGAGCAGTCCACAGAAAGGGAACCCCATGAAATAAAGCTTTGAAGAGGAGAAGAGTTTAATGTTCTGGGAGCATTAAGGGGAACTGCAGATAAATGAGAGAGCAAGAGAATAGCACAAGGTGAGACTGGAGGGGTGGCTAGACGCCAGATGCCTCCAGCACAACGGCCATGTCAAGAACTCTAAATTATGCTTTAAAATAACCAGGCCTCAGTTGCTGTTGAGTCATTCCCAACTCATAGGGCGCTCATGTCTTTCAGAGTAGAACTGTGCTCCATAGGGTTTTTCATGGCTGTCAACTTTGGGAAGCACAGCATGAGGCCTTTCTTCCCAGGCACCTCTGGATGGGTTCGAACCACCAACTTATCAGTTAGTAGCCGAGTACTTTGCCTTTTGTGCCACCAGAGCTGCGACATACTTTAAAACAAACGTTTTAAGCAGCACAGTGGCACGATCTGATTTACATTTTAGAAGATAATTCTGGCTGCTCGAAAGAGAACAGACGCAAAAGGAGCAAGAAGAGGTGGAGGAGATTAGGTAGGAGGCTACTACAATCATCTAGGTGAGAGTCGATGGTGACTTGGGCTCAAATATAACAACCGCCACGAGGACGGTGCAGGACGGGTCAGTGTTTCGTTCTGTTGTACATAGGGTCGCTATGAGTTGGAAGCGACTCTATGGTACCTAACAACAACAACACATATATATATATACACTACGAGTTGTCCTATACATACATACCCATGATAAAGTTTAATTTATAAATTAGGCACTGTAAGAGATTAACAACAATAATAGTAAAAATAGAACCATTGTAACAAACACACTGTAACAGAAGTTATTTGAATGATGGAGTGGGACGGCATGAGATTTCATCATGCTCATTTAACATTTTCCAACCATGGTTGACCAAGGGTAACCGGAAACAGTGGAAAGTGAAACCGCAGACAAGGGGAGGCTACTGTATTAAGTGCAGGCCTCCCTGTGTTGGTGTATTCGGATCACAGAGAACACAGGTACATCAGGGTCGAAGCAGATAGCTGCATAGCCCAGAACAGTGAACAAGGGGAAGCTTGCTCTGTGACTTTCTAACATTTATTGAATGCTGACTGCTGCCCAGGTGCTGTGAGGTAGATGAGGAATCTGAGGCACAGACAGGTTAAGTAACCTTCCTCAAATCACACAGATATTTCGTTGCAGAGTTGGGATTTGAACCCAGGTAATCTGATTCTAAGGAGTCTTGGCGGCACAATGGTTAAGCACTCGGCTGCTTACCAAAAGGTCAGCAGTTGGAACCCACCAGCCACTCTGTGGGAGAGAAGACCTGGCGATCTGCTCCCTTAAAGATTACAGCCTAGAAGACCCTTTGGGGCAGTTCTACTCTGTCACATGGGGTCACTATGAGTCCAATCAACTTGACTGCACACAACAACACCAACAACAATCTGACTCTAGAGCCCTTGTTCTTAATCTCGGTGCTATATATACTGCCTTCTACTAGACTATAAAAACAAGGGTCCAAATGAATTGTTTTTCAATTTTACATTCCCCCTGTTCCTGGAGAAGTCAAATGAACTAAGAGAATGACAGCTAATGAGCATGTAGAAGGAGGAGAGGTGAAAGGGTACAAAAAACCACCCAAGGCTTTCAACAAGCAGGAATTCAACATTCATGGATTCTTTTTCCAACAAATTCTTCTAGAATTACTAGATGGTCAATTTATGGCTGTGATTTTATTAGAAATGCATTAAAACTTTTTTAGTTAACATTTTAATTTGGATACCTAATAATCTGATGACTGTAAGGCAAGGGGAAGATAAAAGGGGCCTAGCTCTGTCCTGATGCAGGGACAGGGCAGAGAAGCTAGGCTTCCGAACATTCTCCAGAGCGCCGCCCTCAGGCCTGATGGTCAGCTTTGGAGCCCACACTGGGAAAGCAACTGACTGAGAGGTGAGAATGGAGACAGTACAGGAAGGATGCTGAAGCATCACGGAGAAAAAGGAATACACTGCAGCCACTGTTGTAGCCTCACAGTTCCTATGGCGCTGCATGGTGGTGAAGACTTGAAGTCAGCTCTGACATTTATTAGCTTTGTGGCCTTAGCAAGTCACTGAACTTCCCTTTGCTGCAATTACCTCATCTGGAAGTAATAATACTATCTACCCCCTGGTAGAAATGTGAGGATTATATGAGTTAGAAGAATACCTAGTAAGTACTCTATTCGTGTTTGCTATTAATAATAATATTATTATTATCAGCATCACTTACTGAACACTTACTACTTGGCAGATTCTGAGCTATCTCATTTAATCCTTAAAAGAACCCTATAAATCATGGAAGCTCCATAGACACATCCAAACTCCCTGAGGGACTGAATTGCTGGGTGGAGGGCTGTGGGACCATGGTCTCGTGGAACATCTAGCCTAATTGGCGTAACACAGTTTATAAAGAAAATGTTCTACATTCTACCTTGGTGAGTAGCGTCTGGGGTCTTAAAAGCCTGTGAGCAGCCATCTAAGATACTCGCCTGGTCTCACTCCTTCGGGAGCAAGGGAGAATGAAGAAAACAAGATACAAGGAAAAGATTAGTCCAAAGGACTAATGGACCACAGCTATCATGGCCTCCACCAGACTGAGTGCAGTACAACTAGATGGTGCCCGGCTACCACCACTGACTGCTCTGACCGGGATCACAAATGGGTGGTCCCGGACAGAGCTGGAGAAAAATGTAGAACAAAATTCTAACTCACAAAAAAGACCAGACTTACTGGCCTGTCAGAGACTGGAGAAACCCCCAGAATATGGCCCCCAGACACCTTTTAAGCTCAGTAATGAAGTCACTCCTGAGGTTCACAGTTCAGCCAAAGATTAGATAGCCTCATAAAACAAAACGAGACTAATGGGACACAACAGTCCAGGGACAAGGACTAGAAGGCAGGAGTGGATGAGAAAGCTGGTAATAGGGAACCCAAGGTTGGGAAGGGACAGTGTTGACATGTTGTGGGGTTGTTAACCATTGTCATAAAACAACATGTGTACTGTTTAATGAGAAACTATTTGTTCTGTAAACCTTCATCTAAAGTACAATTAAAAAAAAAAAAAAGACCGCTGTAAGATATGTACTATCATTATGACCAGTGAAGGGGCACATCGAGGTACACAGAAGCACAGAGACCTTAAGTGGCATAGCCAGGAGTTGAGTCATATACTCTACCTCTAGAGCCTACTCTCTTAATTACTACAGTATATTGCCCCAACCTTGGTAGCTGGTCCTGGAATCAAGACAACTAGGTTCTAGTTCTCTCTCTCTCTCTCTGTTTTTTCAATATTTTATTGTGTTTTTGGTGAAAGTTTACACAGCAAGTTAGATTGCCATTTGACAAATTGTTCAAGTTTACACAAACTGTTCAGTGACATTAGTTACATTTTTCATGTGTCAACATTCTCTTTAATTGTGTCCTGGTTGTTCCATTTCTAGTACTCTAGTTTCCCTGCTCCTTTATCTTCTTATCTTTGCTTTAGAGTAAATATTGACCTTTTGGTGTCATACAGATGGTTTTTTTAACAGAGCATCATTTTTATAGGTAACATCTTTTATTTCGTGAGCCACTCCACTATTTTACTAAAAGGTTATCCCAGTGGGTAGTTTCAGTTCAAGGTTTAAAGAGTATCTTGGGGTGATAGTCTCAGGGAGTCCTCTGGTCTCAACTGGACCAGTTAGTCTGGCCTTTTTTAAGAATCTGAGTTTTGCTCTACATTTTTTCTCCAATTCTATCCAACACCATCTATTGTGACCCTGGCAGAATGGTCAGTGGAGGTAACCGGGCACCATCTAGTTCTTCTGGTCTCAGGGCGGATGAGGCCATGGCTCGAGTAGGCTATTAGCCTTGTAGATTTGTTTACCTTCTTACTCCTGTTGAGTAGAGACCAACTGCATCTTAGATGGTTCCTTGCAAGCTTTTAAGACCCCAGACGCTACTCACTTCACTACGATGCAGAACACGAACTCTGTGAACTATATTATGCCAAATTGACTGAGTTGTCCCATGAGACTGTGGTGGTTCTAGTTCTGTTAACTCTGTCAATAACTAATTTGGGGACTTCAGACAAATCATACTTGAGTTCTATCTTCAAGAATAAAATGGAGGAGTTCAATTGATTTCTAACTCTAAAATTTCTTCTACCTCTAAATCCAATGGCTATAGATCATTAGATTTGTGCATTTCCAAATAAGAGTTATAAAATTAAAAAGACATCTCTAGGCCTTTGTCATTTTAAAGAAATTATATTGGTTAAAACTTTTTATTTGACAGCGGATTCTTCAGATATCACACCAAAAGCACAAGCAGCAGAAAACAAAACAGATAAATTGGACTACATCAAGATGAAAAACTTTTATGCATCAAAGGACTTTATCAACAAAGTAAAGAGAAAATCTACAGATTAGAAGAAAAATTTTGGAACCACGTATCTGATAAGGATTTAATATTCATAATATATAAAGAACTCCTACAACTAAATAGCAAAAAGACAAACAACCCAGTCAAAAATTGGGCAAAGGACTTGAATAGACATTTCACCAAAGAGGATCTACAAACAGCCAACAAGCATATGAACAGATGCTCAACATCGTTAGTAAGCTGCAAATCAAAACCACAATAAGACTTCACTTCACCTTCACTAGAGTGGCTAATGTTTAAAAAAAATAAAATAAAATAACAGGTGTTGGGAAGGATGTGGAGAATTGGAACCCTTATCCACTGTTGGTGAGAATGCAAAATGGTATAGTCGTTGTGGAAAAAAGTTTGCTGGTTCCTCAAAAAGTTAAACATAGAACTACCATATGACTCAGCAATCCTGATCCAAAGTATACTCCAAAAGAACTGAAAGCAGGAACCCAAACAAAAACTTGTATACCAATATTCATCGCAATGCTATGCAAAATAGGCAAAAGGTGAAAACAACCTAAATGTCCATCAACAGATGAATGAATAAACAAAATGTGGTATATATACACAATGAAATATTACTCATTCATAAAGAGAAAGGAAGTCCTGATACATGCTACAACATGGATGGACCTAAAACATGATGAGTGAAATAAGTCAGTCACAAAAAAACAAATATTGTATGACCCCATTTATACAAAATAGGCAAATATACAGAGACCAAAGTTTATTAATGCTTATCAGGGTTGCGTGGGAGGAGGAAAGGTGGACTTATTGCTTAGAGAGTACTAAGTTTCTGTTAATGGTGGTGGGATAATTTGGAAAAGGATAATGGTGAGGTCTGCAAAACATGATGAACGTAATCACTGAATTGTACATGTAAAATTGTTGAACTGGCAAATGTTTTGTTGTATATATATTTACCACAATAAAAATATTTATTCATATTATAACCTCAAATTTAAGCCTCTACCAAGAAATGTTATAGATGGAATTCAGAATGGTCCTAGAATTTAAATCTTTATTACATGTCTATTTTAATTGAATTAGAGCTGCCTTTGTTAATTAAATCCCATGACTTCTGAAAAGAACTGCTCTACATCTATATATTGTCGTGTGATAGCTTTTAATTTAGTTAACTCAGCATTCCTCTCCTCACTTATCAACATGATTATGTTCCAAAGACCAGGTCATTATGTGAAAATGGAGGATGACCACAGCAGAACACAAAATGGAGGATGGCTACATCATTACATAACTGCCAAATAACATCATTATATAACTGCCAAACCACTGAGAATCATGGCCCAGCCAAGTTGACACACAACCTAAACTTAACCATCCAGCCAATGTTACTCTCACCTTGTACCTCGGCTTTCATTACTGTCAGATGTATGTAATGCACAAAATTGTTGGATAGTGGCTTTTTTACTATTGTCGTAAATGTAAAATGTCAGATAACAAGACAGTCGATGAGTGAGGAGAAGGTTTATTAAAAGTAGACAACCTCCTCAAGTACAATTTTCCCTCTCCAATATTGAGCATACTTCTCAGATATGTGCTTTTTTTCCCCCTCAAACATATTTCCTCCTCCCCAGGGTAGCAAACTACCTTTTGAGTAGAAGAAATTTTCCCAAGTCTCAAAGCACGAGGATAAATCTCCTGATGTGAGCTCTCAGGGCCTAGATGAGAAAATGCTCCATCTCCACTGGGCAGAGAGAATGTCAGAAAGTGAGAAGAATCCAGGTGGACCTGGAAAATCATACCAGAGAGCTGCTTTGTTGTTGTTGTTAGGTGCTGTCTACTCATAGTGACCCCATGTGACAGAATAGAACTTCCCCATAGGGTTTCCTAGGCTGTAATCTTTATGGAAGCAGATTGCCAGGTCTTTTTCCCACAGATCCGCTGGGTGGGTTCCAATCGCCAACCTTCCTGTTAGCAGCTGAGTGCTTAACTATTGCACCACCAGGGTTCCTTAGAGAGCTCCTAGCAGGAGGAAAAAAATGGCCTAAGTTTCCCCAGAAACATAGCACATCCTTCCCAAAGAGAGAGAGAGAGAACAAGAAAGAAAGCCTTTCATTGACAGATTTACCCCCAAGTAATACCTTCTCCACCATCCTGCTGTGCTTGAGTGTCTTCAGGGCTGGGTTGATCAGGCCATCACTTTAGTGAATCAACTTGTTTCTTTTTAAAATAGGACTGTGTTGTGTCTTGAGAAATCATGTAAGAACAGCAATATATCTTCCTTTTACAAATCCGATCATCCTGGGGCCAACCCCAACCACAATAATCTAACTAGCAGAACGAATGCAGTAGAACAAAGAAGAAAGCTTAGAAAGAATTGTTATTGCCCTTTAAGTATTGAGCCACTGCCATGGAGCAGACACACACTTGTTACACGGCACACTGAAGGAAGAAGAGCGAGGTTCCTCCCCTGAAATAACTATGATTCTGGAATTTGATTTGTAAGGCGGCTTCCTGCCTTGGAGTCCAATCTTATCTCACTCCTAGGTAAACACTGTGGCTGGATTGCAAACAAATTGAAAGGCCGTGTGTTCCACGTGGTGTGCATATTCTGCACATTTATGAAAGCCTCCCTGAAGAGAAAACAGTATTCAGCAGGAGCATATTACAGGTGCAAAACCAGGGTACATTTATTAAACAGTCCTGACTTCAGCCTTGTTAGGCATCAGAACTAATTTAGCAGTGCCATTTGGAAGGTGCATGTCTCAGCGTTTCAAAACTGCCTCCAGTCCGAGTCCCCCATCTTAGGCTTTGAGAAAGAGAGAGATTTCTGCATGGGGAGGTGGTGAGGAGGAGGAGAATAACCTCTTCTTACAACAGGAATTGCTGTTGGCAAGTTCCAAAAGATGAAACACCACTCAGCAAATTGACTTGGTAAATAAGACAACACCTTACTGAGGTTCAGTTTAAACCCACTTTAAACAAACCCCTCTCTGCTATTCCATCTGCAAGCAAATGTATAATGTTCACATTGCTAAAAAAAAAAAAAAAAGTATGAGAGCTGGCTGAGAAGCTCAGCTGTACAAAATGGCCAGGGCTCTGCCGTCTCATCTCCTCACTCATCATCATTCATTGATATGAAGGAAGCAGGACGATCTGCTCTCCAGAAATTTCTTCAGCTGCACAAGCTTGGGCAGCTCACGGCAACTATCTGGAAAAGTAGTGCTAAGCACGTCCCAACTGTAAACACAGCGGTTTTGCTCTGCCAGGGCCATCTACAGATGGCTCCAGCCAACTTGTATGATTGTCTTTAACACTCCCTTGTTTTTCTTTTAAAAAGAAATGAATTTGATTTCATTTTCTTTCCCCAGTTTTCAAATAGTCATTAAAAATTAAACAACACTAGGAAAAGCCCTTTTGTGATTATAGCCTTCATTCTACTGCAACAAACTGGACCTATAAATTTACGTACCATTGTAGATGTAAATTACAAAATTTATATTCAACTATATTAAAACATCTATTCCAAAAATGATTACCAGTTGTGAAAAGCAGACAGGCTTATCACTTGCTGTCAGTCGTTCGTGTCTAGTTAAGCAATAATGTGCTAAAACTGCTCTTTTGTTTTGTGTAAGAATTTTGGCAATAGAAGAAATGAACACTCGGTTAATAAAAACTCAGGCTGCTTTCTGCTTTGATGGAAGAAGCAGCTGCCTGTTTTCATTTGCTGCAGAGCAGCAAAACCCATCAATATAATAAGCAGCTTAGATGCATCCATCCACAGCATCTGTAAGGATATAGGGCTATTCGCTCAAAACCAATCCCTGGTTTAATTTTAACAAAGATGTGTCTGACATATTTGAAAATGCATTATAACAGGTTTTGAGACACTAACCATTTCTCTTTCTTTTAAATACTTTTTTTTTTTTATTACAGATTTGAAAGGTTAATATACACAGCTGAATGATAGCAACAATAAAAACGAGTCCAAACTGTGAGGCCATCTTAAAACAAGGGCAGGGAAGAGAGCATATCAAGAGGCAGTTACTCGGTTCCCTTCAAAATGGAAGTAACTCATTTGAATGTGATTTCATTCATTCATCCATACAAATATTTACTGAGCCCTTACAGTATACCGCATTGGGCTAGATACTGAGGCCACGGTCCCTACTGTCAAAGACTTCATTACTTCAGGGGAAAAGATGGACAGGAAAACATAAACGCATAAGTGAAACAATGTGGTAAGCACAGTGATACAAACACGCATTTTTAAATCACCTTTGTATTTAAAACATTCAAATGGGCATAGAACACAGTGGAAACTAACATAAAAATTAGAAATCAAGCACTGTCTATTATATACTCACACACTTCATTAGACATACCTTTAAGAAAAGACGATCTAATAAAAAAAAATTGAATCATGTTTAAACACATGTCAAACTGTTTACTGGTATCGCCAAGAATTATCACACTTTGGAGAGAAAGTTTTAGGATTTTAAGTTTTGTTTGGACAGCCTCTAATTTTACAGTAACCATTAGATGCTTTTACATAATCACGCATATACCACATAGCAAGCCTACCAGAAAATACAAACTTTAAACCAACTTACAGTGTGATACAGTATGCTTTGGTTAGCAAACAAGCTAAGAGATTATTTTAGTGCTGGGTAGCATTCCAAGAAGTCAGATAATCCTAAATCCTCCTATTTTTCTGATTCAACATGGGACCAGTGTGCATCTCAACATTATCAGCTAGGAACCTGTCTGATGATATAGTGAATGTAGCATTAGCCATCAGCTTCTCAGGATATCAAAATAATTGAGCATTCATTTGCAAAAACATTGAGAAAATGCCTCCATAAACGAGGAGCTTTTTTCTTGATTTAAACACGTTTGTTTCACACACATAAACATTAAAAAAAAAATTCTTATTGAGGAATAATTTTAGATTACAGAGAAGTTGCAAAGATAGTACAGAGTTCCCATTTATGTCTCACCAAGTTTATCCCATTGTTAACATCTTACATTTGCCATAACTAAGAAATTGATGTGGGTACCTATTAACTAAACTCAAGGGTTTGCTTTTAATGGAAGGGTTACTATTCAAGATGAGGGCTGTTGAAGGTGTCTGTCAGAAGGTCTCAGACTGAACCTAAAGGATAATACTAGCATTTATGGTATCTTTCCTTCTCTTAATTTTCTTCCTTCTTCTTAAACTACTCTAAAGAAATCCATATAAGATTTAAGAGTTAAAACAGGACACAAAATGCATACACCTCAGGGATTACAAAAAAAAAAAAAAAAAGACTCCATCAAGAGGACGTGTAAATTCAGAGGAGCCAAGCATAGCCTTGGTTCCCTGTTCCATTATTGGACTGGGCAGAATATGATTTCTAAATCATTATTCACGTAGAAATTCCGATTGCCTCTATTCAACTAATACTTTCAGATCACACAGTGATATGGACCTTATAACCAATCTTGTGGCAGAAGGGCATTATTTTGCACCCATTTAGAGTGTTTAAAAAGAATTCACTATGTGCGCTCTCCTCTCAGGGCCCACTTTCTTCACTTCTCTGCTCCACCCCTTAATGGTAGGGCACAGTGCTTCCAGAATCCTGCAGAGACACATGGGCTATGTACTGATTAAAGGCGGTCTCTCCAACAGTAAGCTAGGAAAGATGCCTTTGGGGAGGTTCTCTCCAGCTACACAAATGGACTCAACCCTGGTAGCTAGCTGACTTTTGGCACCTTGGGTCAATACTCCTTCTCTAGCCCCAAGACACTGTAAGCTGAAAGAAATGCCTCCCTAAATGTGGACTGGGCCGACAGGACAAAAAGGGCCCAGCAATGGCCCCAATGGGGCCCCTAACGTGGTTCACTACTGTCTTCCCTCCGTTAATTCCTTCATTTCCTCCTCTATCCATGACATCTTCTCTCTTACTTTTCACTTTCATCTTCACCCCCGTTTTAGCCCCCTTTTTCCATTTAAAGAATTCATAACAGAAAAGCAAACTTTTAAACTAATCATACTCTGATAACGAGATTGTTGCTGATACCACCATTAAGATTTCATGAACATACTTTGTATCTGTTTCTTTATACTGCCTTTGAACATAAACTCCTTGAGGGCAGGGAGCTCATTGCTTCTGTCGCTTCTTTTGGGCATGTTTACATGATGCATGTGAAGCCATGTTGTGCTCTTAGGGTCACGAACTGTTCTAAGCCTGGAACTAACAACAACAAAAAAGGAATGTCTCTTCTTTTGCAAGATCTATTTGCTGAGCTTTATATGTTGTATCTACTCAGGACCTGATTCTACCTGTAAATGCAATCCCAGGTCAATTCGTATGTGGATAAGTTTCTAATTGCACTCAATCCACTTTCAATGGCTTTCTTATCTATATCCACAATCTGCAGAGCTGGCAGGGACAATTATTGCCAGAAGACAGTTTAGATCCTCTAGGGAGTAAGGCTGTCCTGGGCCTGAAAGGTGCATGCTTACAAGCTTCTAGACCAGCAACAAAGACACCACATTCAATAGGCCACCTTTCTCTAAATCATTCCTTTTGCTTCCTTCAGCACAGCCCGTGTCATGGGTATTCATATCTGGGGATATCTACAGACATGCAGGTCTCTAATTATAGGAGCCTGGAATGAGGCCCAGAATGGGTCCTTTGAGTGACTTGAGATAGAGAAAATGATTCTCTGTGTGGCTTTTTTTTTTTTTTTTTGTCTCCTTCTCTTTGCTATGATAAAATTTGTAACCTTAACTCATAGAGCAAAGTGTCTTCTCTAGGAATCACAGCTCCCCGAGAAGGGCCTTCCCAACACTCTTTTTAAACTGAACTATTGCCCTGAACTTGACACTACAATTATCTTTCTGTTGGGAAAAATACAAAAATTCTAGAGTTGTTATATTGTTATCAGCCCTTTCACACTAGCACACACGGGTATTCTTACATTGAGGTCAAAGTGCATGCGCTGAGTTGGTGAGAGCAGAAAAGTCAGCATGGACTCTGTAGACCCCTGCTGGACTTCTGGGGACAGAAACAGATTTCTTTCTCTCTCCAGCAGCAAAGAGTTCATGTTATTGTCAACGCCATCCTCTTCCTCCTTAGTCCCACCTCAAGAAATGATTGAAACAGTGCCTTCAAACCCAGAGTGTTTTATTTAGGCAGGAAGATATTTTTCATCTGTTTATGCTGCCCAGCAGAACCTGTAGAGGTTCAGGCTGAGCAAATAATTATAGTAGAAGACTATGTTCATATATGTCATAATTGTCATAATTACCACGTGTCATAAGTGACACAAAAACAATAATCTTTTGGAAGAATATGAAAATGTTTACATATCATGAAACTAACTAGGTATTTTCATGAGTGCTTCTGGGAAATTTCAATTTATAAATGAAGAAAACCAAACCCAACTCACTGCCGTCGAGCTGATTCCAACTCATAGCGACCCTATAGGACAGAGTAGAACTGCCCCATAGGGTTTCCAAGGAGTGGCTGGTGGATTTGAACTGCCAGCCTTTTGGTTAGCAGTCTAACACTTAACAACGGTGCCACCAGGGCCCCGATAAATGAAGAATAATTAAGGGGCTTGGTTAGCACATAACTAGTTAGAGGCTGTGCTGGGACAAGACGCTTAGCTCCCTAATACCTCACCTCAGTTCTCTTTTCAGAATGAGGAACTTGAACAGCAGTGTGGCGAAAACATGACTTGTGTTTGCCGCATTTCTTCTGGAGAGATTTTACTGCTTCCCCACCCCCCGGTGGAAATCAATGTTTGAAGAAATGAATCATATTGCTTCTAATATCAAAATATTCACAGACCCTTAGCCATTAAATTTAAGCCCTTTTTGGTTTCTGTTGCTCACTAAACAGTTTCACACAAACGCTCACCGCCCCCTGACCGTGCCCCAACACACTGGCTGGTGGAAGAGGCCAGAGACATTCAGCTACAGCTCACCTAATATCAGAAACCTCTGAATTGAGGCCAGGCAGCAATATACAATCTTCACAAACAGTGATCCCTTTCCCCAGAATTACCATGATCATGTGCCTTGCTTTCTATAATTGGGCTTCTGTTTGTTTTCAGGAAATTTATCATCTAAACGGTCATTATTGTTGGTTATTCAAATGTCCACAATGTAATCTGTCTTGCAATTAAGAGTTCGTAGCACATTCCAACAATTCTTTTGATTACCAGCATTCCAACCATAATAAAAGAGTAACTGTATTTTACATTGTTGTGTCCAGGGAGGAGCAATCATGTAATATACACAATTTTCTCGCACACCACAGTGTTGAGAAATGTAATTTTCTGTATATTCTCTTAACATTTGCAACTTTTCTGGATTGTCTCTGCACTCAGGAACAGGATTGAAATCTCCACTTTGGTATTTATCTGAGGCTCTGATAGCTCAGTCGTCTGCCGCCAAATGCCAAGATAGCGGGATTCTCATCATCCTGAGACCAGCTGCATGATGGGCAGTTAATAGATATATCAAACCTTAGGATATATGCTAAGCTGAAGAGATGATTGGTTGGTTGATACACTGATTGATTAGCATAGGGAGAATGGGGTTCTTCTTGACAACCTAAGATTATGCTTCAGCTAAGCTCAAATTGCTTACACCTCTTCTATTGGGTTTAAAATTACAGTCCTGTCATCTTAAAATCTTTCTTCAATGAAATTTTTACCATATATAAAAATTAAAGGGAAAAAGAAAGTAGGAGCATTGGATACGAGTAAATGGAGTAGATACATTTCATGCTACTGCTGTTGATTCCACTAGGAAACGTTGATATGTAAATCCTCTTGAAAAAATGTTACATATTTCATAAACGATTACTGAATATTATACGATAATTCAGAGGAAAAAAGTTCAGTATGTTAAAGTCAGTGAACACTGTATTTTCAAAAACATTAAAGCTAGATCTCCTCTCTGTAAAACTGAGGATTAAAGAAAAGCCTCTATTAATCAAGTTTACCTTCTAGGGCACAGAGACCCTCATCCTCGGACTTTTAATATTTTTAACTGCTGGCACGCATTTCAGGGGGCAGGGAAAGAAAGGGCAGACTCACAGAGACCGCGGATTAGCTTTGTATGTGAAGCAGCTTAGCGCAAGTAGCAACTTCTTTAATTAGCAGTAACAATCCTAAAGACAGTCACATGCACGTTTTGAAATATTTGAACATTATGCCTGTTTCCCAGGTCTGTGGAATAAGATATGCTTTAAAATGAAACAAAACCCAATGGATGAAGGAAACACAACCCTGTTCTATCAAACTCTGTAGTGATATTTAAGTGGTATGGAATAAAAATCGCGAAGACTTTGCACAAAATCATTTGATTTTGTTAGTTTACAATAAATTCACTAAACAGAAGCTTCGTTCATGATGTCCTGTTTGAAGATTCCATCTCACTGAACTCAGAATTACCAGAGACTGGTCAAAGAAAAGTCCGTGCTTTCTCTCCTTCCTCCGTCTACCCCTTCTCTTCCCCTCCCCACTGCCCCCCCCCACCAAAAAAAGCTAGTAAGCTTTAATTCAGCACTTTGAAGAACACCCCCTCCTCTGCCTGAGCAAATAAGGATTTGGTTGCTGAATCACACTGGATAAGTGGTTCATTGAGAATGTTAAAATCTGCATTAATAAATAGGACTGGGCTTCTCGGATTTTCCCCCTTCCTATCAGCTATGAGCGGTAGGGGATCAGCTGCGACTAAAATCCCCAGCTGAACAACCCACATACAACTCAGTGAGCAGACTTAAAACAAGGCCATTTATTGGTGACTGTTATGCAAACAAAGCATCCAAGTCTTAGAAACAGATGTCAACTGAAGCATATGCTTACTGTAAACTGGAATTTGATTCTCTTTATAAAAATAGACATAAATGGGCCTTCAGAAAGTACACTGCCTCTTGTTGTCTACCGCTGCCTCACTTGATTCAGCCTAAAGCTTTTAAAGAGATGAATAGACTGATATGCGAGGGCAAAAGAATAAAAGTTAAAAAAAAATTAAATTGGAAATAAATGATAACATGTTGGAGCAGTTCCCAGAAGCAATTTTACAGACTTTTCCTCTAAAACACAAGACAGGAAGTTAAAAGCTTAGCACAGGTCACCCATGGCAGTCACGTTATCATTTCCTACCACTTAGGGTGGAAAAGAAACCGCACGTTCAGGTGGCAAGTTTACTAGCGCGTACTTTTTACCCTCCTCTCTCTTTCTTCTTCTCTCCCTTACCTCTTCTCACATCTTGATGTCTTTTAAATGTCACTTATTTTACATGAGACAGTTGGTGGAGACATGAGTCAACAGCAATCAGAACCATTATCCCCTGCAGCAAGCCCTGGTCTTAATGCATTGCGACACCTTTGCTGGCCAGCCACCGATTTACCTTTCTGCTTCTTAGGGAATTAAGTGGCATTATGTGAAAATGGTTGTGATATGAACAGCATGGGCATAACTGGTATTAAATTTACCTCTCAGCCTAAGTGAATCTGCCTCACATGTGACTAATCAAAATGAAAGCTTGTGGACCCAGGCTGAGCTGGCCAGCACTTCCCCACCCCTGGGACCCGGGCTATTTTGTTTTATCTCTTTGTACAAGCTGGCAGAAGTTTAAAGTGAAGGGGATAATCCATGCTGGTGTCTTTATGAAATAACATCCTTACACGAAAAGGCTTTTAACTGTCTGTCGCTGTCCTCTCAAAAAAAGAGTGTGACAATCTCATTTTGCTGAGCGCCCTCCCATGAAAAGGGAAAATAATAGCCATGGCTGCCATGACTAGTACTGACCTTCCACGATCCATTATCCACTAAACACTTTAAAAGTCAGTTTTACATACACGGTGGGGGGAAATGAGGCAACCAGCACAATCATTTTCACTTTAGCGCTTTGCCATCCATTGGAAGTCAGTCACCTGATATCCCAACACAGCCGGCCAGTGTCATAGTACATCGCAGAAGAAGGCACAACTGATTAAAAGATGCCCAGCCCAGACACACTGGCACCCTACAATTGAAGGCATTTGCTAGAGGTAATGGTGGCGGTAGGATGGCTTCGCGTGAACTTTCCTCAAACTTAAGCCTATGAAAAAGAACAATCCAAAACTAAGTCCTTCAAATTTTTAGAAGTGCTTGACATTCCTTCAAAAATGCGTTTTACTAACCACTTAGAAGAGATCAGTAGGTGCCAAAGGAAGTGCAGGCAGAGCAATTATCGTCCTGCACAGTCAGCCTGATGCTTATTCCCAGACAAGAGTGTGGCTTGCATTCTGCCATGAACTAACTGTGCACGTTGCTGATAATAGAGCAGAGGTATTGCTAAATTGGTACGGAAATAGCACACCTCATTTACGTCCAACAACTTATTTGTGGAAGGCAATGTGGCTGGAATATTTTCTCCTAACTACGAGCCTACTCAACTCACTGTTAACATTAAAATTAGTTTTCTGACATGGCACATACTATGCATTTACTTTTTCCTTAAGTAGGAACTCCTGTGCCTAGAGTATAATACTAATGGCATTTCTTTCCCCTCGTGGACAATGCATTGCTCCATTAATAAACCATCTGAAGCCTGACTGGTAATCAGTGTTGGTCACTTTACACATTCTTCCCTCTGAAGTTCAGAGACTGACTCCCTTCATTCTGATAATGCATTTATTCTTGAACCTTCTGCTGTGAGGCCTGTGCACAGAGTGGAAAAATGAGGGCGAGGGATGACTGACAGTGTGGCAGAAGTCTGATACGAAATGTGGTAACTGACAAATTTTGAGGCACATTTGAGAGATTTAATTTTACTATGTTAGGATGCTGGGGCAGGGGACAAAAGAGAATATCCAAATACATAGTTGAAATGGTCTGAATGAGTTTATTTGCCACCTCTCCAAAAAAAAGCTTGAGTTCAATTTTTTTGAGTTTACACTTTTATCCTGAGCTCCATAACCCTACTGTAATGGTCAGTTTGGAGGAAATCGGAATGGTTTATTCAGAAGAGTTTGGGGGAATTCAGTTCACAAAATAATGGAAGGGGGAGGCTAATAAGGTTCTATTAGGATCAAGCCAACTTTAAAAATAGTTTGCTACTGGATTCCTGGGGGGTTCAAACTCATAGTGGAAGCCAGGGAATCAAAATTCTCAAGCAGAATGAGAGAAAAAGGATTTGGTACAAGATATTTAATTATGGGTAAAGAAAAGCGAGGAGAAAAAGCCACCATTTTCACAAAACACGAACACAAAATACCAGAGACAGCAATCTTTTAGGGCTCGTAAGAGAAAGGTTGAGAAGAGATGGGAAAGGAAGTTCTCAGGAGAAGCAAACTCTTGGAAGACAATATGCAAACATTCACACTTACAGTCTTCCTCACGAGAGAAAAATAAAACAAGCACAAAACATCAGAAGTAGCTCGTGAACTGCTAAGTTACCCATTGAGCAGTGTTATCTGTTTATGCTGAGTAAAGCCTGCCTGCTGTGGGAAAGAAAAATAAGAACACCCAAGCAATCGGTCTTTAGAATTTGATTACGTACTTCAAGAATGAGACGGGAATAAGGAATCCAACCGAATCTTCATTAGCTCGGAACTGGAGTACAGACCCAAGGGTAGTCATGCTGTTCACTGATGAGCAAGCCACCGCATGATGGCGTGATGGCGTGATGGCATGATGATGGCGTGATGGCGGCGTGATGGCGTGATGGCAGGTAGGCTCTGCAGCAATCTCGAGGAGCACTTGGTAGGGTTTAGAGGACCATACATGTGGCTATACCTGGATGTCTAATACACAATGGGGAACTAACAGCGTCCCCATTTTCACTATGTATTTACTTAGTCCTCCAAAATGTTAAAGGAAAGAATTATCCTGAAGTGCTCTACCACCAGTCTAATTTTTCTATGTCTAGCTGTTATTAGAACCTTTCTCTAAGCACTCACATAGATTTTTATTTATTTACTTTTGATTTGGTGATGGGTTTTCTGAGATCCAGCAACCTAACTAGGTAAAGAACACAGTTCAGAATCCATACACGGAATCTGTATCTTTAGCGCAGCTGGACATGGGCTGGCTACTCTGGACAGCTCCCTGGTGTGCAGATAGCTGATGAGGAAGTTGGGATTTAATTTGCCTCTATGCCCTTATTCCACAAACTGAAGACAAGCTTCTACCGAGGTGTCCCTTCCCCTGAAAATGTACAAGTTCCTTTGGTTTATTCCCAAATAGTATTTCCATATGTGGGGGGGTGGGGGTGGGGGTAGGGGGATTAACTCCACTTATCCCAGTTGAAACTCTTAACACATTCAAAATAAAGTTTCAAATAGGCTCACTCTGCCTCTCCATTAATCCCTCCAACAGCTCTTAATCATGGGAATGTCACTTCACTGATTTCATAGTAGTTCTTTTAAGAACGAAGGTTGGCTCGATAAATGTTGCAGGTTACAACTGTTTTGATGAAGGCAATTTTGATGAGGCAGTTTAGGAGATGGAAATGCCCTTCAAGATTTTTTAGGAATTCTAAATGTCAAATCAAATCCCAAACACGAACATGAAAGGTCAACCCTGAGTACAATCACTGTCCTCTGATTGGTATACAGAATCAAAGGCATTATAAAATAAAATAATGCTAAATACAGCGATTTGTTTCCTGCAATTGACCAAATTCTGAGGGAGAAAAATCCTTATTAGAGGGAAGAAGGCTAGTGAATGAGAGAGGTAGAAAGACAGAATTTAAAAAGAGACCAGAAAGAATTACAACTTACTTAGCATCTACTAAAGGCTGGGCACTGTGCTGGGCTATTTATAAATATTATTTCATTTAATAATCAAAATACCTTGCACAGTAGGCTCTCCCCCACAGATGAGGAAACTGAGGCTCAGTCAGACAGTCATTCAGGTGACTTGCTCAGACTCCCTCACCCCAGCCAGCATGTGGCCTAGCTGGAGTTTGAGCCCAGCCCAAGCCTTGGATCCACCTCACTACAGGACCTCTTCTATTGGGAGAGCAATGCTGGAACAGGTATTAAAAGCACTAGAAGGCACAACTGGCAGGCTTTATAACTTACTGAACTTGGGAGCTGTGGGAGAAAGAGGCTCAAGAATAACTCAGATGTTTAGGGTCCAGGTGACTGGGGAATTTGTGGTGTCATGAACAATAGGAGTGTCTGAAGAACAAGACTATTTTGCGGATGAAATGATGATGGGCTTATTTTTGTAACTAGTGAGTCAAAGGCATTGAAGAGATATTCTGATGGATCTACTGGAAATATGAAACTAGATTCAGCCCAAGGTTAAATTTAGGATCTAAGTTTGAGAAACTTCCACATGGAGATTATAATCGAAATTCTGAGAGGAAATAACACTAAGGACAGAATTTAGGAGAATGCTTCCCCACAGGGAAAAGGAAAAGAAGTTACTTGTTAACGGTGTGACCTTGAATGAGCCACTGTTTTACTATTTACAAAATGGAGATAATAATATTTCTATCCTAAGGTTGATATGAAGATGAAAGGGGATGATGTTTGAAAACTTGGCACAATGCCTGGCTTATCATTCATTTTAAATGTTAATAAATCAAATCTACAGGACCAAACGGGCAACACCTGCCGAAAAGCAAAGATGAAAAGGCAAGAAGGGACAGGAATACTGGACAAATGGACATGGGGAACCCAGAGTGGAAACAGAGGGGGAGAGTGCCGACATAATGTGGGGATTGCAACTAATGTCACAAAATTATTGCCTATAAATTTTTGAATGAGAAACTAGTGTGCGCTGTAAGCTTTTTCCTAAAGCACAATAAATTTTTTTTTTAAAAGTCAATAAACTTTAGTTTCTGTCTTCTCTTACCAGAAAGGGAGGAAAAAAAAAAAAAAAACCAAACAAACAAACAAACAAAAAACCCAGAAAGAAGAAAGGGAAGAAGAGACAGAAGAACAGGAATAAGAGACCTGAGAAGAAAACCAGAAGGCTAAACTCTCAGGGAAGTCACAAAAGGATTAATTTCTAGAAAAGGGCAGGTCAACAATGTGAAATGTTGTGGAGATCAAGGAAAATGAAGACGGTGGGATCAGACAACAATATATTGATAACTTCTGAAAGAGCTTCATTAAGAGTGCTGGAACCATAAAAGAGTTTAAGGGAATACGAAGTAATTGGCAATCAAGCTGAGGAAGCCAGGAATCCAGATGCCTTTTCCAAGAGTTGTTAAGGAACACAGGGGAGAAAGATGGTAGAAGCTTAAAGGAACGGGAGGATAAAGAAAGATTCTCACACTCTCATTTGCTGCTTGCCTTTTGTTTTTTCTTTAAAGGTGGTAATCCCTGAACATGTTTGTAAACAGAAGGGAAGAAATTAGTAAAGACAGAGAGGTAAAAGATGCAAGAGATAGAAGAGAAAGGAGAGAATGGGATCAAGACCACAGGTGGAGGATTTCGTTTAGGAAGGGAGGGAGTGACACCTTCCTCAGGATGGGAGAGAAGAAGTGGAGAAGATTGATAGTTGTTTTTTTTTCCCCCCTTGTGGTGAAGAAATCATTACATGCCAAGAATGAGAGGCTATTAGCAGGGTAGAGAAACAACAAAGCTATATAATCAACTCTTAATTATCAGCATTTTGGTTTATCAGCTTCAAATCTTGCTTTCAAGCAAGTTAGCACTTACTAAGCTTAATTACTTGCTTTGTTAGCATTTCAAACTCAGTGTAATATAACTTTGTATTCAGCCTGCAGCCCAGCAGGGTAAGCATTTTGACACCTGAACACTTAACCACTTCCGTTGTTGTGGGGAAAGATTTACAGTAGGGCACTTTGGTTGAGGTTGGGGGCTTCCTAGCAGTTGCTTTCCAGGTGTTACTGGTTGTGTTTTCATTACTGTGTTCACAGTGATTTCTGAGGTCAGCTATACCCATTTCTTCATTTATGTAACTAACATTTATTGAAAACCATTTATGTCCCAAAGACTGTCCTCTGGTTTTTGGATTTTAAGATGGTAGTCCCTGAGGTCAAGGCACTGATAGTCTAACAGAAGAGATGGAGGCGTAAACAGATCATTATACTACAAAGGGGTAAGTGTAAAGTATGAAAATACAAATGTACATAACCACGTGTAAATCACAGTGGATTATATACCATTTTGGATTATCAACCGTTCCCTCCATCTTAAATAGTTCAAAAACTAATTAGTAGACTCTATTTTAGTCCACTTATATGTGTAGCACAGTATAGTAATGAGGTGTCCCAGGTTTACCAGGATAATTTCTTCCCTTCTATTTATCCTGGTGTCCCAGGATACCAATCAGCTGCCCTTGAGTCAGTTCCAGCTCATGATGACCACACGTGTTTCACAGTAAAACCGTGCATAGGGTTTTCAATGGCTGTGACCTTTCGAAAGCAGCTCTCCAGGCCTTGTTCTGAGGTGCCTCTGGGTGGATTCAAATCATCAACCTTTTGGTCAGTAGCTGAGTACTTAATCATTTGTCCCACCCGGAAAGTCCCTAAATCAAGGATACAAAAAAAAAAAAAAAAAAGCAAAACAAAACAACAATAACAAAACAACAAACCAAACCTGTTGCCTTGGAATCAACTCATGGCGACCCATGTGTGTCACAGTAGAACTGCACTCCACAGAGTTTTTTAAATTCACTTAAGTTTATTTCATATTCAAATTTGTGTCAGTTAATCAATGAGGAACAATTAAATCATTTTGGTGAACATACAGAAAAATTAACGCATGGGCTGCAAATGACAGCTGTAGCCCTAATATCAGTCTCAGCAACCACTCTATTTCTGTATTTTTATTTATTTATTTTTTGGTTTGATGTTGTTCTTGTTGTTAGCTACTATCAAGTCAGCCGCTCCACAGTGTTTTTAATGGCTGTAATCTTATGGAAGTAGATCACCAGGCTTTTCTTCCACAGTGCCACTGGGTGGATTATAATGCAAACCATTTGCACCACCCAGGGACTATACCTCTAGAATAGTAATGTCAAATTTAGTAAGCCTGCCAGAGAATGAATGCTTCCACATAGCTCTTCATTACTGGGAAAATTCAGTTAACTTCTTTTTCTCTCGCGGTTTTGGTGTTTAAATGTTTTACCAAAGAGTAGCACACATGACTCAAACTTTTCTTCAACTGTTATGAAGGGGATTCGTTATGAAGATCAGTTACTGTGCTGGGCTGGCAGAAAGAGCTCTGAGGTGCCTGGAGCCAACCAGGCATTGGATTGTCTAGCTCCAGTGCCTTGAGGAGTGGGTAACCTAAGAGGCTACTCAGATAGGCTGTTGGCCCCCTGCTGGAAGAAATATTCTATCTTTCTCAATTTCTCTGTAACTGATGCTGTCAATTTCTCACATCACTGTTTAAATCTTTGCTTCTCTTTCTAATGACCTCCATTGTCCTTCTGTCTCCCTTCCTATCCCTTCTGCTTCCCGCTTTTCTTCCTTCTCATCTTGCCAAGCTCCTCTATGTGTCCTTCTCCCACGTTTCTAGGTTTTGCAGCAAGTATCTTGGTTTTTATAGTTACCATCATGTAATCAGAAGCCCCCTTTTCCTTTTGATTAGCAAACCAACCAATCACACTGGCCAGGTATAAGTTTTAGGACCTTGGCTATTTTTTATCAAAGGGTTCTTTCTTTGCCCACGGTGCCATTTTGAAAAAACAATCGAACAAGATCATATACAAGTAGGAGCCCTGTCATCTACAAAGAAACACACAAATAACTGAGATCATTATTCTTTGTTTCAGTGCTGTTCCAGGTGTCTTGGTTGCTATAAGAGAAAGTTACAGATAACTGAGACACTGATTTATTTTTATTTTTGTTGTTGTTATTGTTAGGTGTTGTCCAGTCTCTTCCAACTCATAGCGATCCTCTGTACAACAGAACAAAACCCTGCCATCCTCACAATCGTTGTTATGCTTGAGCCCATTGTTGTGGCCACTGTGTTCATTCACCTTGTAGAGGGTCTTCTTCTCTTTCACTGATCCTCTGCTTTACCAAGCATGATGTTCTTCTCCAGGGACTGGTCCTTCCTGATAACATGTCCAAAGTACATGAGACGAAGTCTCACCATCCTCGCTTCTAAGGAGCATCCTGACTGTACTTCTTTCGAAATAGATTTGTTCATTCTTCTGGCAGTCTATGGTATATTCAATATTCTTTGCCAACACCATAATTCAAAGGCATCATTTCGTCTTTGGGGCTATGAAATATCTATTTACAAGGACAGTTACTTTTTTTTAAAAGTTGTGGCTACAAATAGAATTTATCTAACTCTCAAACTATACAAGACATTTTTATTGTTCAGTCATTTTAGTGGGGGTGGGATGACTCACAAGGTAACTTGTAGATCATACCAAGCTTCAGAGTTATTATTTATCTCAATTAGCAAAAAATATATACATATATATATACATGTACAAAAGTAGCCAGTAACCCAGAGTTTCGTCGATAGGTGGTACATAAAGCAACCCTGAGTTTCTGAAATTGGGAAACACAGAGACGATGCCCTCTGTACCCTGAGGCATACTCTCTGGCTGTGTCATGGTGTTCCCTCTGAATGAATAGGCACTCTGCTTGTGTAGAAAGAGACTGAACCAAAGAAGGTCCCTAAACTCAACTCAAAAGGAGCAGTGGCCTAATGGTACAAATGGTTGTCTGTTCTGCAGAAGCAAACTCAAGAGCGGCTCAGCAAATATCAAGCTAAGAGCAGCTGGGGGAAAAAAAAAAAAACCCCACAAAATTATTTACTGGTTTAGCCATGGAAACTAGAAAAGTGGCATTTCAAATCAAAATTGTAAAAACTCTACCCACTCCATTTGCAGGCTGCATTCAGTTTGGGCAGGTTGTTCTCAGAGTGGAATGCACTCTTTCCAAGTAAGTGTGTATTGCTGCCATTCACCAGACCTCCTCGCTAGCCTGTAAGCAGCTATCTCCCCATTATACATCCAAAGAGTAATCAGGGTGAAAAGGACAGTCAGTGTAAGAGGAAATAATTGCAGCTTAAACTACTCTTACTCATTAAGAAGCAAGACTATTTGGGGAGTGTGGGGGGTAGGGCAGGTCAGGGAGAATGGTATTGAGTTTTCATCATCCTGTCAGGCCAGGTCAAGTTTTAGCTCTAGCAATTTTGGCATGATTTTCTATAATCACATCACAGTTAAAAGTATATTAATCACAGTAACTATCACCATCCTAGGGTAAGATTAATACTTGCAGGAGGACAGGAAAAGAATCTGAAGTCTGTCTTGGGGTCTGCCTCTGCGTGTTTGGTGGGAGCTGTCTTTCTCTTGGAGAAATGGAGCCGAGGATCAGTACAGAACAATCATGAAAATGTAACACTCCTTCCCCCTTTAGCTGCAAAACCAAAGAGACATACGATGGAAAGAAATGGAGATGGTTAAAAAGGTTTGGGAGCTGAAACTTAAAGGCCCAAACAAGTGGATGATATTTCACACACACACAAACACACACACACACACATACACACACAACCAACCAAACAAAAAATACCTGAAAACTCAAGCTAAGCATGAGCTGTCTCTAAATCAGTGGTTCTCAGCTGTAGATGATTTTGCCCCCTGGGGACATTTGGCAATGTCTGGAGACATTTTTGGTTGTCACAACTGGGTTGGGAGGTACTACTGGCATCTGCATCTAGTGAGCAGAGGCCAGGGATGTTGCTAAACATTCTCAAAGTACAGGGAAGCTCCCCACAACAAAGAATTATCTGGCCCTACAAGTTAATAGTGTCACTGTTGAAAAACCCTGATCCAAATAAACTTGAAGGGAGATTTAACTATTTTTATTTAAATTTTATTCTGTATCCCCACTACCCATCTGAGCTAGACTTTATTATTAAGATGTTTAAGGTTGTTATGCATGTCCCAGAAAAATACACAAGTGTCACAAATAGGGCTGGAGATGTAGGGGACTAACATATGATGGGAAAGGTGTAGATTTAAAGCGGTATTTTGAAGGAAAAAAGGGGGTCAGGTTTTTAGAAAGGAGACCTGGTACTGGAGTACAACAAACAATGAGTTTGAGTCATGATTTAAGATTGTGTCAAAATAGAGGCAGGGCCAAGATGGCAAAGTAGTCAGAGATGCTTCCGGTGGACCCTCTTACAACAAAGATCCAAAAAAACAAGTGATTTGATTATATATGGTAATCTGGGAGCCCTGAACATCAAAGGCAGAGTTGAGGAACCGGACTGAGTGACAGGGGAAGGGAGAGACGGTTCGGAAGCAGCGAGGAGTTGCCAGACCTGACCCGGCAAGAGCCTGAGCCCTTCAGGCCTGAGCAGCTCATGGATGAGTGGTGAGGCAGGCAAGCAGCAGTGCTTGGGAGGTGCGTTTTCCACAACAGAAGAGACTCAGTGCCAGAGAGTCTACACAGCCACCCGGAATCAGTGAGAAGCAGCCCTCATCAGCGAAAGGTAAGTACTAGCATATGGCTTACTGTGCGGATCAAAAACACCCCCCTTAGGGAAAAACCCCTCTCCAATTTACCTCCCCACTCCCTGCTCTGCACTGGCTCCCAGACTGGCTTCAGCAAATGCCGAGTGCCCTGGGCTGGAGTAGGATCCGTCACGCACCCAGAGCCATTCTCCCTGCCTTGGAGAGTGAACAAATGAACAAATGGGAAAAAATAAACTGCCGGTTCCCCTAAGCCAGGAACCAAGGGTAGGTACAGCTCCTTCGCCTAAGCACAGGCATAAGGGATCCATGGACTTTCAGTGCCTTTCCCCCTGCATAGACTCGTATGGGCCCATCTCAACAGCGTAGGCCCTCGTTACCACAGTACAACAGGGTATATACCAGAACTCTAACTTCAACTGTTTCAGCTGTGAAGTGGCAGGTTTTTGACATTTGACACTGCTCTGTCCATTAAGCAGGGTCCTCACCTACCCACATGAGGGGGCTATGCCACTTAGCCACCTACGATAGGGGCCCATGAATAAGAGGCATCCCCCAGTCCTTACAGCCAACAGCATTAGGTGCTCGCAGTCTGGCTGCAAAACCCACCCACCTACACGCTTTAGGGAAAAGGGACACACCTTCCTTCTGGACACTTGGGGGCAGCTGTCAACCCCCTGCCTTGCTCAGAGTGTCTCCCTCTGCTGCAACCAGATGCCTGTGCCTACACCAATCACCCGTGCCTGTCTAGGACTTTGAGAGCCTACACCACACACTTGGTGGCTATGTACCTAGGCACCTGAGCTGAATCCATACCGTAGGAGTAGGTGGACTCCTGAGCTCACATACTTAGTAACAGATCTAACCACCTGGTGACAGGACATTAGAGCCAATATCAAAGGTGCCAATAATCAAACTAGTTCATATGAGCAGCCTATTTGGGCATAACAAAACAAAACAAGAAGCTAGGACACAGTAAGAAAATAGTAAAAAAAATCAATATAATAACCTATTGATCGCTTGGAGACAACTGTCAATATCAAATCACGTAAAGAGGCAATCCATGATGGCTTCAGCAAGCTCCCAAAATAAAGAATCTAGAAATTTTCCAGAGGAGGAAAATTTCTTGGGATCTCTGGAAAATTTCTTGGGATTACCAGAGGCAGAATACAAAAGATTAATATACAGAACTCTGCAAGAAATTAGAAAGGAAATTAATCAAAATGCAGAGCATGCAATAGAGGAAATTAAAAAGATTAGAGAAGAGCATAATGACAAATTTAACAGGTTACAAGCATCCATAGAGAGACAGCAAACAGAAATCCAGAAGATTAACAATAAAATTTCAGAATTAGACAACTCAATAGAAAGTCATAGGAGCAGAATTGAGGCAATGGAAGTCAGAATTAGTGAGACTGAAGATAAAGCACTTGACACCAACTTATTTGAGAAAAATCAGATTAAAGGATTAAAAAAAAATGAAGAACCCCTAAGAATTACATGGGACTCTATCAAGAAAAACAACCTACAGAACTGGGAGGAAGAGAAATAACAGAAAATACAGAGAGAATTGTTGAAGATTTGTTGGCAGAAAACTTCCCTGATATAGTGAAAGATGACAAAATATCTATCCAAGATGCTCATTGAACCCCACATAAGGTAGATCCCAAAAGAAAGTCACCAAGACATATTATAATCAAACTGGCCAAACACGAAGATAAAGAGAGAATTTTAAGAGCGGCTAGGGATAAATGAAAAGTAATCTACAAAGGAGAGTCAATAAGAATAAGCTCGGACTACTCAGCAGAAACCATGCAGGCAAGAAGGCAACCAGATGACATATATAAAGCCTTGAAGGAAAAAAACTGCCACCCAAGAATTATATATACACCAAAACTGTCTCTCAAATATGATGGCAAAATTAGAGCATTTCCAGATAAACAGAAGTTTAGGGAATTTGCAAAAACCAAACCAAAATTATAAGAAATACTAAAGGGAATCCTCCATTTAGAAAATCAGTAACATCAGATAACAACCCAAGAGTAGAACACCGGACAGAGCAACCAGATATCAACCCAGATAGGGAACACACAAAAGTAAATCAAAGCTAAAACACTGAAAATAGGGAAACAGATGACAATATGTAAAAGATGACAACATTAAAACAAAAAAGAGGGACTTAAAAAATGTAGACATAGATTTTTCATATGGAGAGGAAGTCAAGGAGATATAAAGAAATAAAAGACTGGTATAAATTTAGAAAAATAGGGGTAAATATTAAGGTAACCACAAAGGAAACTAACAATCCTACAAGTCAAAATAAAAAACCAGAAAAAATATAAAGACTCAGCAAACACAAAATCAACGACAATGAAAAAGACGAAAAGAAAATACATAAAGAAAAACGACTCAGCATAGAAAATTAAGTAGAACAAAGAAACTGTGAACAACACACACAAAAAGACAACAAAATGACAGCACTAAACTCATACCTATCAATAATTACACTGAATGTAAAGGGCTAAATGCACCAGTAAAGAGACAGAGAGTGGCAGATTGGATAACAAAACACGATCTGTATTTATGCTGCCTATAAGAGACACACCTTAGACTTAAAGACACAAACAAGCTAAAACTCAAAGGATGGAAAAAAATATATCAAGCAAACCACACTCAAAAAAGAGCAGGAGTGGCAATACTAATCTCTGACAAAATAGACTTTAAAGTAAACTCCACCTCAAAGGATAAAGAAGGACACTCTATAATGATTCAAGGGTCAATACCCCAGGAGGACATAACTATAATAAATATTATGCACCCAATGACAGGGCTCCAAAATACATAAAACTCTAACAGCACTGCAAAGAGAGATAGACAGCTCCACAAGAGTAGTAGGAGACTCCAACACACCACTTTCGGTGAAGGACAGAACGTCCAGAAAGAAGCTCAACAAAGACACGGAACAGCTAAATGCTACAGTCAACCAACTTGATCTCATAGACATATACCGAACACTCCACCCAACAGCAGCCAAGTATACTTTCTTTTCCAACGCACATGGAACATTCTCCAGAAAGACCACATATTAGGCCATAAAGCAAGCCTTAACAAAATAAAAAATCACAAACAGAAAAAGCAAGGAAAAAAAATCAA